>NC_084672.1:23738197-24041515 GCF_028389875.1 Rhea pennata
ACGGAGCCGAAGCTTGTCTTCCTATTTCAAATCAAGCCAGGCATTTCCCCCCTCAAGCAGGTTTTGTTCGGAGTGTGCTGGAGGTGACTGGACCCTGATATTGCCATCCTTGGGGGCTCGGAGCTTATAGCAACCAGGAGTGCATCTTCATGCTTGGACCTGGGTTCTTGGCTTGTGATTAATCACTGAACCAAAATGGCAGACAGCGCTCCTGTTTGGGCTTCTCCTTACTGCGTGCTATCGTTCTGCACAATGCTGCTTGGGTTTGTGTTCCAGATCTACCATGATGATCTGACTCTAAGCCTGTAAATTGTTTGCTTCGTGCCACTGTGCACTTACTGCACTGAACGGTCTTTCTCATTTTTCTCTGAGCTAGGAAGATGTCTGGAAGACTGCACTTCCCAGCTGAGAGGCTGGGTGCCTTAGCAGGCTTTAGGAAGCAATATTTGACTTCTGATGGCTAAGTAGACTACCAGCTAGATCACACTTCTGTACTAGCTATTGCTTATCTATCAGCCACACCAATAAAATGGTGCATCCTGTTCCAAATCGGGGTTGTATACTTTAGTGGACAGGGCTGGCTATGGAAAAAAGTGGTTGTTGAGTAATTACAGCCTGGTGTTCTACAAAATGTGCCAGGTTATTGTGGGCACCTTTAGGCAAGAGGGGACCTCCCACTGCTCTTGCACTGATGCCACAGTGAAAGTAGAGGTGGTCACTGCTCCAAATGCCAGCTACAGCTGTAATTGCCCCTAGGCAGTATGCTTTCAGAGAAGCCTGAAGAAGCAGCGTATGTGCAGCTATCAATGATTTGCTCAGGTCAGCAAAATCCTTCAAGATAGAACATTGAAAGCTAATCATAGCTGGGCTCAAGAATGCATTTCTGTTTGGCTTGAAGGTCTGAGAGTTGAGCAGGTTCTGGAAGATGCAGCCTCAGACATGATACTTCTTTATGCTTAATAGTTGTAGAGACTAAGTCGTGGCTGCATTCTCCAGCTATATGGTTGCAAACCTTTTCTGCTTGAATGTACAGGCTGAGGGGTTTTGGCTCTGCATGCTTGAAAGACCTGCAGAGCTCCTCCTCAAAGGAGTACTTCTGTCTGGGGAGAAGGGTGAGCTTTACCAGGGCCAAGTCTAGAGATGGGAGCCACTTTGTACGATGTGGTGGGTGCTGGCTCCTGGGTCCAGGGTGCCTGCAGTATCTCTGGATGCTTCACCGTCTTAAGGTTAAAACTTTTTTTTTTTTTTTAAGTAAAATGAGTTTCTGTAGCAAAGATTAGCCATAGTCTTGCTGTTTTCTGTTCTTGTTTGTGGCGGAGCTGCTGCTGCCAGTTGTGGGAAGCATCAAATGCTAAATGAGCAGGAATGGGTCAGGCATTTGACTTGCCACTTGAGTTTATTTTTGTCTTGCTAGCACAAACTCCTAGAAAAAGCTTTGCCTCCTGCTGTAAGAGGTTCTTTAGCAGTAACATGAGTAGAATATGGAGTTTCACACTTGTGCCAAATCAGCCTGATGCGGCACTTATTTTTATTAAAGATGACTGGCAATACTTTCTTAAATTGAGCTTCTGTACTCCTCAGCTGCTTTTTATAAAGATGACTTAAAGCCTGCTCTGCCTGTTTACTCTTGCCTGAAGCTCGCTTTGAGCCCTACCTGTTTACTCTTGGCTTGTGAATGCTCCTGTATTGTGTTGACTGAGTTCCAGGACCTTATCTGAGGGTGGGCTGAGTCTTTCAATAGACAAATATCCCCGGCACCAATGCTGAATAGATGTTAATGGTCTTAAACAGTCAGGCTAAAATCCCTTCCATCAATTGCTCCAGTCCTGCCTGGAAGTGTCCTGTGAGTTGTATATCCATTAGTTTGTTGCTGCACCCATCTCGATCAGGGGTACCTTTGTTTTTGCCTAGCTCTGAAGGAAGCTTGCATACCTGGAGGAAAAAAGAAAAACTCTCAAATCATGCCTATTGAGGACTTACTTGAAAGGAGAGCTTTGTTATGGCAGTGATGTTGCTCATGAAGATAGTGTTATGGGGGATATAAAGTCCCATTCTTGAGCTGGGGTAAAGTTCTAGTTTCTGTGAAGTTCAGTTTAGACTTGCCTTCTGCATCCAGTTACAGCTCACATACTAGAAAGACTTAAGGGATCGCTGTAAAATAAAGCCAACTCTGTGTTTTGGACCTGCTACTGGTCTCAAGCTTATGTCAATAGTTTGGAGCTGCAAGACGCTTTCCTGCTTGCTCTACAGTCAAGATGTGGATGAAGAAGGAAGAGAAATGTGAGGAAGTCAGGCGCTAAACTCTTGCAGGGATACGTTCAAAAGGTAGATATAAAACATTTGTATTTGTCAGAGCCATTTAAATCTAAAGCTATAGGTTTATGCGTGCTTTGGAGCAGCAGTGGCCTTGTTTGCCAGCTTAGCTGCAGTTCTGTTGTTTCAGTTTGGCTCTAACTAGATTTGCTTAATGGCAAGGATTATGGTGCAGAGGCCAAGACTGGGGAGACTGCCTTCCTGCTCTTTAATATGAATCTTAATTGAGAGTGGTACTGTTTGTGCAGCATGTCCAGGAGCAGAATTCTGCTGCAGTGCCTTTTGGGTGGTGGGAAGATCTGCATGTGGTCTGAAGATGCTGGTTAGAGATCAAGTTTAGCGCATGGATTGGGCAGAGGCTTGGATGTTGTTGAACAGCTGTGCAGAAAGAAGCCTAGATGTGAAATCAGCTTGCAAGCAGAGCTGAGGGAAGCGGCTGGAGTGCTAGTTCTCCAAGCTGGCACCGGGAAGTGGGAGTGCTTTGCTCTTGTGCAGAAGGAGCTTTACCGAGAGCTCTGGCCTGTATAGGATGGCCAGGCTCAAAGCCTGTGAAGCTGGTAGGTCAGTGCCTGTGGAGGACTGTGATAAAGCAAAGCTAGTTAGCAGCTCCTTACAGGAAGGAGATATTACCCACTAACAAATGGAAGGTCAGGATTTAGTTCTGTGCCTTGCCAAGTGAAACCTCAGGACTTCTGGGCTCTGTTTGAGTAGCTGGGAAGTCACTTTTTCCATTAAGCCTGCTTTGTAAAGTGATGGCATGGCTGCTGACTGAGGCCATTCCAAGATGTTGTTCAGAGCTCCCACACGTGCGGTTGCTTTCTGCTGCTGTGCACAGGAGAAAACTGCTGTCTTGTGGTGGCTGCCTTGACCTTCTCCCCACGGTGCTGGGACACTGACTTTTCTGGAGAAGTTTGTTATGCAGATCTCTGCCTGTCTCCTGGTAATAAGGTGTACCATGCTGGAGAAAAGGATCACTCTCATGTTAGCTTGAGAGCTATGGCTTTTAGGCTCAAGTTCATTCTAGCCGCGGCAAGCTTGCACCTCTTTGTAACCTGAATGGTCCTGGTCTGATGTGCTGCTGCACTGACAAATTGCTGACCTGTTTGCTTAAGTGCTGCTTTAGAGCAAAGATGTGTGCTTGGGTGTTGCCAGGACCTGGAGCTAAAGCTAATTAGAATATTGGAGGCAATCCAGAGTTTTCCTACAATGTGCTGAAAGCAGGGTGGTGTACACAAGCTTGCTTGACACTAATCTCTTCTCTTCACCAGAAAGAAGATACTGGGAGGAGCATAAAAGACTGCTGGGATAGCCCTGATGCCCCTGCACTTTCTACTTGCAGCAATGCAGATATATTCCGCAGAATAAATGCCATGCTGGACAACTCTTTGGATTTCAGTGGAGTCTGCACCACACCAATCACAAAAGGCAAACGCGACATCTTGCCAGGTGACATGTTCGGCTGGGTTTGACGGAAGCTCGGGGTTTAAGGGTTGATGTAATAGAGGAATTGCTTTGGATTTAGCAAATGTGTCTTGGTATTCCCCAGTGCTGTGGTCATTGCATGTCCTTGTGAGCAGAGAGCTGCCTGAAGTCAGGGTTTGTGCTGTCTTGGTGCTGGGGGCTTCATCTGTGTGCCTGAGGTGGATAACCAAACCATTCCTGGCAATGCAGAGGTGCATGGCAATGCTTGCTTGCACCTCCTCTGTTGCTGGTGGTGCTGTAGGCTGGTGAGTGGGCAGAATTTGAGCTCTTATTGCCTGACCTGTGTAATGCATAATCTGCCAACTTTTTCTGGTATAGATTGTTCTGGCAGATTCCTTTATAGCCTGTCCTTCCTGGAGGCAGGATTAATCTGTTAGTGGTTAGGAGGGCTGATCTGCTGCATATATTACAAGTGCAAAAGACTTTTTGGTAACCACACTTGCTAGAAGTCTATTAAAACCTTCTATTTAAGAGTGCACCAAAGCAGTGCATGCAGACGAATACTGTCTTGGAAAGATGAGCTTGAGACTCTGAAATCAGTGCTGTGAGTACTTGCTTCCCATAGGCTCAGAGGGAACTGGGAATGTTCTGCTGTCTTTGCTTGGGCACAAAGCTGCCTGGTTTGATGCAAATCAAGCACAGGAGTATTGGGTCTGTCTTAGTTTTCTGACTTTAATTTTCTCAATTTTTTTGTCACTGAAGGGCATGTTTTTGTGCCTTTGCAGTAGGAAAGATTTGATGAATGTACCTGCTGGGCCAGCCTCGTGTTCCTTTTGCCAGTGTACTTCTGTGCAACCGTGCTTGCTCTTGCTCACCTTCTTCTCTGAGTTGTAGGGTCAATAAACATTGTTGCCATGATTGGAAACAAGCTGGTCCTCTGGACTTATACCAAAGCAAATGGGAAATAAAGCTAAAACCTCACCACCTGGTAGCCTCACAGGCCTGTGTAGGTGGATGAGCTTTCCTTGCAGTCATTAGGAGACAGATGTCTTATGCACCTGAATCAAATGGGTTTAAAAGCTGCCAACCAGTGGCTAGTGGATCCATCTTGTGGATCAGCTAGCCAGCTGTAGTGGATTCCTGCCTGGCCTAATGCTACTAGCTTTCTAGGTTGCCTGTTTCAGTCACACTTTTGTGCTCAAAAGCAGCAAGGCCTCTGAAAACTGAAGGCCTTGCATGTCTTTGTTTGCTTTGGTTTCTTCTGAGCACTGCTGTAACACTGTCTTGAGTGCTTCACACTAGATCTACTCTGAGATGATGCGGGGTAACTTTGTTCTGGACTAGTGAAATGACTGCTACCAGATGACTTCCAGTGCAGCTTAATCTCCTGGGTATTTGAGGGGCTTAGTGCTGTGGACTAGACTGACCTGGCCATGTGATCCTGTGCTCCTACTGCAGCAGTTCCGCAAGTGGATTGTTTGCTTCTAGGAACAGATCTAAATACAACAGTGCTTGAAACATGGTTAGTGAAATGGTATTGGGAGGATATGCTGTCCACTCCTGGGCAATTGAATAGGGAAAATTACTGAGTTCAGGTCAGTGTTGCGGTTAGTAATGTGTTTTTAGAGATTAGCTGTTGTATGAGCTGTTAGGTATTTCTGTCCCTTAAAACAATGGTGCTCAATGTTATGTTTAACCTTGATGCACTGGAAGCATAAGGGAGCAATAAACATATCAAAATATTTTCCTTTATTGCCCTGTTGAACTATTTTGAGTCAACGAAGGAGTCGTCTATGGCTGTTGTGCAGAAATCCTAAGTATAGTTCTTTTCTTATTCCATTTATAACTTGGAGTGGAAGCGCTTCTGAAGTTTAAGCTTCCTTATCCAAGTTAACCTGGCTGATGAAGGAAATTTGTGCTAGCAGGAGGGTTTATTCCTGTAAAGATGTAGGTAGGTTCTGGGGTTAGATCTGGGCTTAGAGTTAACATACCAATTTTATCCTGCAGTACTCTGAAGGTCAGAACTTGAGCTTGATATCATTGATGTGAACAGTCTTTTAGGCTTGCTTCTGAAACGCTTCTCTTGAGACAAAGGCTTTCACCTGGGAGGGAATGGATGAACCTACTGACTAACCCTCTGCAAGTAAGTCTCAGTATTGTTGTTTTTCTTGTGGATGTCTGGAGTAAGAGGGTCTTGCTTGGTGCACAGTTGCTGTGAGATGGTGTCTTGCTTGGAGACCAGGTGAGTTTAGTTTCAGAGGTGTTAGATTGTGGTTGTGCTACAGGTTATCATTGACTAACTTGTGTAGAAGAGCACTTCCCATAGGCCCAGTGATGGGCTTGCATAGGAGGAAGAAAACAGTTCCTGTAGGAAACATTGTTTCTGCTGCAGAGGAACAAGGCTGTGCTGTCTGGGATGCGTTACACTGCCATCAAATGCAGCTCTTGTTCCTGACAGAGCAAGACATTGAGGCTAGTTTTGCAAGTAGGTGCTGACTGGCACAACCATTTCTGCAGCTTGGAGACCAGGGTGGGACCTGGTCAGAGTTAAATAACCTGGCAGAAGCTTTTGAACTCCTATGGGTTTCTTGTGCTGTTGCTCAAATACCTGTGTAGCATGAGGAAGGGTGCAGCATGCTCACTTCCCCAGTGATGCTGTGCAGCTTTTCGGTTATCTTCCTCAGGTCAAACTAAATACCAGTCCAATCCAGGATAAATTTAAGAAGCCCCTTTCAGCATTAAGAGGATTACACGTGGTAGAGAAGGAACTGCAGAAGTTCGTGACCTTTCACTAATGCTGCTGGGGAAACATAAACACGTGTGAAGACACCTCACTTGGTGCAGTGAAGTGCGCAGGAAGACGGTGCTGAGATCAGTACGGCATCAGTCCGAGCAATGTGAGAAAGCACAAGCTTATTCAGCGGTCTTGTATCTGGCAGGGTTGGAGAGTTATCCAGGCCTGGACAGACCCGTGTGGCAGCAGGGACTAATGCTGGAGACTGAACTTGGCATACTTAATCTTAAATCTCTTATCAAGATCAGTTTGCTGCTAATGGTAGTCCTCAGTGAACTTAGTTGCCTTGTCAAAATGATCCAAGCTGTGTGAGGCCTAGTCTGACTGCTGCGGTAGTTCAGAGGTGCTTGCTCTGGGAGTTTCCTGAATGTTTGGTTTAGGTCACTGACCCACACCAAAGGATACAGTTTGACAGTGTGGTGGCTGCTGGCAATGAAAGCTGTAATTGTAGAACCTGTCTTGTAGCTTCTGAGATGGGGCTCACATCAAGCTTCAAAACACTTGCCTTTCAGCCTGAGCTGATGAAAGGCAAAACTTCCTCAGCAAGATTACATGTAGTGCAGATGTTAGCTATTAGTGGCTGTGTGTGCCACAGCTTATGGTGTTGGAGGTCCAGCTTAGTGTCACACCTGTCCTTGAGCAACTATCTCATAGCAGATGCTTCTCCTCCCCGAAATTTAAAGCTGTGTGTTTATCTTGGGTCTGAATGAGAGTGTGAACAAAGCTGTGCTCTTTAAGGTAGCTTTTGCTGCATGGCTGTTCAGCTTGCATGTTTCCCAAGCCTTAAAGCTGGGCCATGGTGCATGGTAAGTGGTGCTACCAGATTTTGTAGGAGAAAGTTAAACCAGCTTCTGAAGTCACTTGCCCTTCTGTAGGTGCAACTTTCAGCTCCACTCCAAGATTAAAGTGAGAGTAAAGCTCCTTCTCTTTAGTCTTTGTATGCCCATTTTACTCATAATCTGGTGAAGGCGGCCAGTTTCAGCTACATGCAGTGTGTTAACAAATGAACTTAAAGTGGTTGTAGGTACTTCAGGTGTGCTAGCCAGCAGCATTGATTGCCCTTTCATTAAGCTCTGGTCATTTCAATGAGATAAAGTATCCATTATCTTGATAAGTTGCCAGCCCATCATCTAATGAATGGGAAGATGCTTAGATGACTTTCCAGTTGACAGGAGTTGCTTAAGGTGTCAGGTTCACTGTAAAAGCTGCTAGTTGTGGATCATCATGTCTTAATGATTCTCAGTGACTGCTTTATTTGAGGGAGAACTGAAGGACAAATGCAGACCAAGACTAGCTGCTAATTAAATCAACTTCCTGCTTGCTCTGTTGCAGTAAATGACATATCACTTAGCCACCCAGAAGGCCTTTTCTGGTACTATAATGGAAATGCTTCTGTTTCATTGTCCCACAGCCACCAAGAAATGTGCCAAGTAGTGCTGGATGCAGCTGGCTTGATGTGTGTGACCTTGGAAGGTGGGACAAGAAGCTGTAGAAGCAGTGACCCAAAATGTAGCGCTATTTACCTCAACTGCATGCTTTTAATAGGGTGCCTGGACCTGGATGAGGTGGATATTGGGAGCTCACTGAGGGTTTGTGGCTGAGAACCATTCTGCTTGCCCAGGATAACACTGTGTCCAGTATATAGATCTAGGCCATTGAACATCTAGGTGGAACTGAACACCTACATGCCCAGAGAGCTACACACCCGGTGCTGCTGACTTTGATGTTTCAAATGAGACATTAATGTATCTCTGACTGTGGACTCAACACGATTCTGCCCTGGAAAGTAGCTGTAGTAAACAGGAAGTAATAATTTCTAGTAAACAGAAATAAAATTTCATCACATCAGCACTTGGGAGCAGATAACGGAGTCCTGTTTTTCCACAGCATGGGCTTGGCCTAGGTCTGTTGCATGCTGCAGCAGATGCAAATGGATGTGTGCTGCTGTAGATCCTGCAGGTTTCTGGTGGGTTTCTGACTTACTGTGCTGGGCTGACACTCTGGTTCAGGATTTGATGCAATAATCTTGTAGCAGTAATCTCCTACCCTTCCTTTTGGGGAAAAAGTAGGTAGAGCAGCAAGGCTAAGTCACAGTACCTCTTCCTTGTGTTCTTACATAGTTGATGGCTAGCTTTTCAAGTGTCTGGTTATTGAAACAAGGCAAACTCAGGCAAGCTGGCTGTGAAGCAGTTCACATGGCAACAAATGTCTCCACTTCAGGAATTTTTCAGATTGGAGGAAGATGTTTAGTCAGGTATTAGGCCTGTTGTAACTGGGAGGGCTATGCCTAATAAGAGAGCTCTTCTGGGCCTTTGAGGATTCCTAATGCACCCTAAGTATCCAACTGGCTCTTCCTCTAAAAGTTTTCACTCTATTTTAGTCCAGTTCTCTTGTGTGCAAAACATGCTTGGGAAGCTTTGTTTTTGTGGATGCAATTCCTAGGCTTTGAAACTGGAGCTGTAAGAAAGGCATAACTACTGCTGTGAGCTGCCTTCCCTTTTTGTGACCTGAAGTGCTTAGACACTCACCTCACTGCCTTCTCTGCACTTGAAAGTTAGTCTGTGAGGCTGCTGCTCGTGAGGATGTCCTGGAGCTTCATCTAGATCAGTCACTGAACAGAGCTCCTGGAGCTTCATCTAGATCAGTCACTGAGCAGAGCTCCTTCCTATCTGCTATACAGCTGAGCAGTGCTTGTCCTCTCCCGACTCTGCACTCGGGCCTCGTTCGTGGAGGCGTTTCCTCCTTGTGCAGACTCTGTTAGAGGTTGGTATGTAGGAGAGAAGGGAGACCTCTTCAGTGGTTGCAGAGGCAGTAGGAGGAGTTAGCTTGTTTGGTTCTTGGTCACTTAACTGTTCTGTTTCCTCCTTTGAGCTCTTGGTTTTCTCAGATTTCAAGGCATGGAATGCAATGTTCAAGCCTTTCAGACCTAGGTCACTTGCAAAGCAACTGCATGTCTTTGCACTTAAATGAAGTGTCATGGATTTTTAGATTGGCAGAGCAAGTATGATGGAGTGGAGGGATGCTCCTGCTATGGGGAAGGGATTGAACCAGGCTCAACTTCTCATGCTACCTTAACACATCTGCCACAAACTGCCTGTGGGTGATAGCTCTTGGTGCTTGTCCCTACTTGTCCTCTCCCCACAGGCTAAGTTGTAATTTTCCAAATATTTTCCCATTTCAAATGCCTGGTTGGTGGGCCCACGCTGCATACCAGATCAGGGAAATGAGCCAGGCTAAAACTAACTCCTGGTGGCTTGGTTTTAACCAGATCAGTTCCCCGACCAAGTTTCCCAGTGACAGCTCATCTGCCTAAGCTGGCATGAGTAGAGGGGAGTGCTGGGGTGGGGACAAGTGGTTGGGGCTGCAGCTTGATAAGCTGGCTGTGGTTGGCCAGTAGGGTTTGACTGTAGGCTGAGCTATGCAGAGATGCTTCTCTTTAAGAAGCCTTTGAAATGCTTTGAATGTTGTGAGGCCTGAAAAATGCAACTTTCTGTCAGGGCAGTGGGGTAGGAAGCTCTGCAGCCTATGTTGCAGCGTACTGTGGGCACCCTGGCTCCAGGGGTCTCCCGGGCTTGGTGGGAGGACGTCATCCCAGAAGACCACCTGCTTTGAGACTTGCACAGCGGCTTTTTGCTAAGGACCTGCTTCTCGCGATGCTGTTGAAATGAAACCTAACCGGCTCATGAGGCAGGAGTTTGGTCTCTTCCAGGCTCTTGGGCGTAAGCCCAGTGCAGCTCAGCTCCCTTTGCCAGGATGGTTGGGTTCCAGTGGCAACTCCAGAGGGCAATTCAGGTTGGAAAGAGTCGTGCTGGTTCCTGGGGC
The DNA here is from genome assembly GCF_028389875.1 of Rhea pennata. Classification (NCBI taxonomy): domain Eukaryota; kingdom Metazoa; phylum Chordata; class Aves; order Rheiformes; family Rheidae; genus Rhea; species Rhea pennata. Next base: position 23,748,549 of record NC_084672.1, read on the forward strand.
TTGGGAAAGTCTGCAGCAAAGCCTTTGGTCTTGATTGGACTGTGCCGGATGGCGAAGTGTAACTATTTAATATTTGGTGAACATGTACTTGCAACTAACTCCAAGTTGTGACTCTTCCTACTGAATTTCTGTAGGAAATTAATTCTGCTTGCCCCAGTATCTTATTAGTTTTGTCTGCCATCAGCTCCTGGCTGCTTTGTAGCAGATTTCCAGGCTCTGAATTTGAAAACAGGTATTCCAGAAATCTTTTTAAATTCCTTTTTTAAGTTGGCCTTTTCCTTTATGGCCCATATCCATCTTTCAGCATGGCTGCTAGCTGTTTAAAGGGGAAGCAGGCTTGTGCTGGCTGTTTGTTTAGGGTGGAGAAAGGTCTCATTTAAAATATGCTGGCTATTCAAAACTTTTGTTCTTCAGAGCAATTGTACATGAAACAGGACTGTGGGGAGCTTGTCTTTAATGTGGATTGAAGCCATCAGAAGGCACCATAGATCTCCTGAACTTGAATCTGATTGGTTTCAGTTAAACAAAACAGCGTATTTCCGGGGGGGGGGGGGGGGGGGAAGGGAAGCTAAGAAAAACCAGCATATGTAGAATAGAATGTTATGAAGTGTTTTGTCCCTAATGAATTTGTTCCCTGTTTTCCTAACTTTTTCAGTGGTAGGATTCATTCAGGATGTTGGATGAGGGACTCGAGGTGGGATTAGAGTTTTGCGGTCTGTCTTCTCTGTTCTGGTCGGTGCTTCCCAGCTTCATAGGAGTTAATCTTGGGAAGATGGTGTAAGACCTAGAAAGATGCTGGTCAACAAATGGAAGGTAGTGACCCGCTGCCTGGGGTCTGGGCTGCAGCAGAGCACTCGTGCCTTGCCGTAAATGTGGCAGCGCTGCATATTCATGCGGGCAAGTTATGGTTGCTGTGGGAACTGAGTTGTCTCAGCAAATGCTTTTATCCTCTCCTCCCTACAGCTGCATTATAAATGTTTTTAGGACCTGTCCAAAACAAGCAATCTGAAGAGTAACTGGGAGAATTAATGCAGTAAAATACCCTGCTGAAGATGCAGCATGATGCTTTCAGAAGAAAATTTCAGGTGCTTGGTAGTAATGTGACTGAATTGCTACTACAGCTTGTAGTAGCACAACTAGAGGAGCAGACACAACCTGGGGGATGATATTCCAGTTAAGTACTGTGGAGGAGGCTGCAGCTGGGAGGGGGGAAGACTGCAGCTCGCCCACCAGTACAGCTTTACCTGTTTGCATCCCAACTGCAGCGCTTCGGCCTCCTTGGCGTGAGCAGGGAATGCTGGCGGTCCCCACGCCTCAGTGGGGTGATGGCAAGGCCCACGCCTCTGGTGAAGCAGCCAGTTTCCTACCTAGGGGACCCGACTGTTGGGCTCTTGGCTGGGCTTTGCTAGCTACGGGCGACCGAATGACTCGAGCGTGAAAGAAGAGACCGCAAATGCCGTCGGAGCGTCCGGGATGGCCGGGATTGCACGTGAGGGATAACGTGACAGGCTGGAGTCACTGCAGCACCCTGCCAGAGAGCAGTGAGTGGTGTGTGTGTGTGAGGTGTACATCTGATGGCACAGTGGGAGGCTGTGGGGGCAGGGGGAGGAGGAGGAGACAGCTGCCACTGCTCGGGAGCTGCCTTATAAATGCCCTCTGACTCAGATTTTGGGTAACACAGCTGAGCATCTTGTGGTTTCACCAGCCCCCAGATCCCGCGGTAAACTGGAATTCTCAGACTATGAACCTGCTGCGTTTCCCTAGGCTACTGGCACAGGCATAAACTGAGGCAAGAATCCGGCATCTCTGGTACCGTAGGCTTGTGAACCTCCCGCAGGGAAGGGGAGGGCTCGGTGGCACCGGGCGGCTGGAAGGGGAAATAGGCCATGAAAATTCCTGCTGTGAAATGGGTCCTGCGCTCGGGCTGGCCCCGCTTTTGCTCAAGCAGGGTGATGCGCCCACTCGGACTGGTCCAGGATAATGCGCTTCTCTTCGTATAGCGGGGAGGGGGGGGTGAAGGTTATCCTTGTTGCTCGATGGTAAACAATGCCGAGTCAGTGAGGCACAGCGGCCAAGTTGAACCAAATAGATTATGCTAGCAGAATTGTGAAGCTTTTGCATTGGGCTCTGAATTAGAGCCAGCAGCTGGAGTCCGTCCAGGACTAAAGTGTTTTTGGGTTTTGTGGGTGGAGGGAGGCGGGGACAGGAGAGCTGGGTGGTAGCACTAAAACTAACTGTCTGATCTGGCGCTGCTGCTATCGTCGTTGCTGGGGGGATTGCTGTCTTGAGCTGCTGTGCTGTGGAGCTCTGCTTTTGTGCTGGCGCTGCCTCCCTTGATTTAGTGCAGCTGCACCTCTTTCCTCCTGTGTGCTGTCTTGCCTTCCAGGGGGAAATCTATCCTTTCTTCTTGTCTCTATTTTGTAAGAGCTGATGCAGTTCTGTTGCATGGCTGAGTGACGTCACTGTCAGCACAGTAAGCATCAGCAGCCTGGTCACATGCTGACCCAGTCAGTAATGCAGACGGGATAGGAAGGTGGAGGGGCTGAGGGGGGTGGGGGGCTGGTTTCTGGACATATGGTAGCCCTCCCTTTTGGGGTGCAACTGCTAGTTGCAGAAGCAGTGGCTTCCGAGCGGTACAAGACGCGGCTGGGGGCTTAACGCTTTGGAAAAACTCCTTCTTTAAAAGAAAAACAGCCCTGAACTCTCAAGCTTCTGTTTGTTCTCAATCTGAGCAGACTTCCAGGACTCTGAAGAAGCAGTGGCAAGCAGGATGCTTTTCCCCACGTCCACGCAAGAGTCTTCCCGTGGCCTCCCAGACACCAACGACCTGTGCCTTGGCCTGCAGTCGCTCAACCTGACAGGGTGGGACAGACCCTGGAGCACCCAGGACTCTGACGCTGCAGCACAAACCAGCACACAGTCCGGTGAGTCTCTCTGCTGACACATGCAGCAACAGTTGTTGGATTCCTTTTTTGCTGTTTTTGAGCTTGAGCGGAGCTATTGCTTGTATAACCAGAGCGCTGGCTGTTAGTGACGGGGGCTTCCTGACCCTTAATGCTTGTGTAAGGTGGTGGGAAGCATGAGGACTGACTTGAGTTGGGGAGGCTGTGGCTGGCTGTTCCACAGCCCCCTCCAGTCTGCTGTCAGCTCACTGCAGACAAAAGTGCCCGGGTTCGTCTTTTGCTCGGTGCTGTAATGCTGGCAGAGGAATAACGTAGCGGAGGGGGGAGAGCAGAACAGAAATCCTTTCCCTGCCTTTGGATGGAGTGGGAGGGGGGGCATGGTGATAGCACACTGAACGTGCTGGGTGGGAGCGAGGCCGAACTTTGCTCTGACAGGGAAGAATCTGAGAAAATGCCTGGTGGCAGGCAGCGCCGCTCTGCAGGCAGGGGCGTGCATGCCTGCGAAGGGACCCCCCCCACCTGACTGCAAAAGTCCCGGGCGGCAGCGCTTGCCGCTGCGCTACGGCAGCGCTGACTGCTGAACTCTGCCTGTGGGGTGTGGTAGGCGCAGCCAGCACCCAACTAACAACTTCAGGCTGCGTGGAAGACTTGGAGGGATCCTTCTGCACTCCCTCATTCAACTAGAAATATCAGTCTGCTCCTTCCGGAGGCCTGGAGGAGATGCGGTGGAATGGCTTCTCGCTTTAACTCTTTTGGTCCAGCACAAACCTGTGTGATCAGCAGGGTGTGGGCTTGCAGCCCCGCGCTGCTGCCTGCCCTTCCCCCAGTGCCATTCGGGCTTTTGCTGCTGGGATTGCATGCGGAGTTCTTCGGGGTGCTGGGGGCGCCTCTAGCGTGGCGCAGGCAGCGCTCAGTTAACTCTTCCGGAGACACTAGGCTTCTCTGCAAAACCGCAAGCCTGCGGGAGGGGAAAGGGGTGCTGGATGCAGTAACTTAATGCACCCCTGTGGCCTGGTCACTGGGGGTAAAATACAGGGGAGAGTTCACTTTTGGGCCTTTGAGGGCTCTGAAGAGCAGCTTCACAAATGGTGGTGTGTTCATTCAAGTATTAGTCCGTGGAAAGATCTAGTGCTTTGGCAGAGTTTGTACAAGTTCAGCCTGGTTGCTACAGAAACTCATCCCTTTATAGCAGCATGCTGCTGCTTTGTTAAAAGGGTAGTGCATCTCTGCGCAGACTTGGGTGACACAGGAGGCCCCAGGCACAAAGTTGGTGCTGACAGGAATGTAGATAGCTTCTGGTGCCCTCCAACGAGGGCTCTCTGGGCAGTGTGATGCAGCCATGCTGATGTTTTGGGGTGTGTGTGTGTGGGAGGAAGGTGCTGTAGGCCACCTCCGTCCAGCTGCATGCCCTGAGGGGATGCTGTCCTCCGGGAAAAGAGAGGCTTCCAGGAAGCAGCACTGAATGAACATCACTGCAGGGGTTGTAAAAATTGCTTATGGGGCTCTGGAGTTTGGAACGTCGTCTTCGCCAGCACAGCTCGGTTCCTACATCTAGTTTCTGCAAGACATAGTAAGCAGGCTTGTGTGTGGGCCCTAGCACATGTACTTAGGGTCTACTTAAAGTCAGGCTGCAGCAGCTTTATTCAGTTTTGCTCTCCTCCAGCACATGGTCCTGTGGGTTTCCCATAATGAACCACAAACATGCCAGGCAATACCCTCCACACATGCTCAGCAGCTGCACTAGCTCTGTCCTGCTTTTGTTGCCTGCTAAACCCCTGCTGGACCCATCCTTTTCAAGGCTGGTGGTGAAATGGAGTTGTTAAGCTGCTGTCCAGCTCACTGCACTCTTAGAACAGCAGCCACTGCCCAGATCCCCCTAGGGCAGCTGACAGGCTACGGGATGCTGAGTGTGTGTTATGGGATCCCAACTTAAGGGGTGGACTTAAAGCAAGCTGGGCCCACGATGAACAGTGCTCTGCTAGCACTGTAACGACCACAACGTGCGGGGCTAAAGGCACTAGGGCGTTGCAGCACGAAGGCCCTCGTGCACCAAGGAGGCTGTTCTGTGCGGATGTCCTGGCCCCACCTGCTTGCCTATAGCAGTTTCCAGTGCTCTCTTGGCCAGCTTCCTGCCAGGCTGCGTTGGCAGAGGTGAGGATGTCTCTGCAGCGCTCTGCCAGGCTGCCAGAGAGCAGCGCCTGCCCAAGTACGTGGCAGGCTTGTGCGTTGTGGCCCAAGTGGCAGTGCTGAGTGTGGACTGTGGTGCCTTGCAGTGTGTGGGGGGGGGGGGCGGGGGGGTTGCTGTCAAATGTGGAAGGGTTTGTTTTCAAAAGGGAGATGCACTTGATGAGTTGAAGGTGCTCTGGTGACCTCTGTGTGCATGGAGGCTGTATCCAGTGTCAGATGCCTCCCTGACTGCAGTGCCTAGTGCTGGAGCTTCTGCAGAGGCCTGGGAAGAGCTGTGGAAAAGGTCTGAGCCCACAGCTCCGATAACTTGTGTGAGACAACTTGAGGCAACAGCTGCTGGAGAGTGACACCAAATAGTCCTGGAAAGGACTGTTTCCTCACTCTTCACACCTCGTGTTCCTGTCAGTATCGGTGGAAGGAAACTACTGGTACATGGAGCTGCTTAGGGCTGCTTTCCTCCTTCCACAGAGGAACCTCTGGCCTTCAGAGATTGCATAGAGCATTGAGTGCTGTATGGTTGGGGGTGTTACGGTCCTGCTCGCCCTCTCCATCCCACCTTCTGCTACAGCGTTATGCAGCAGCCAGGCAAGAAGTGCTCCTTGGCCTGAGCTGCTGTTTCCTCTGCTGCTCCAAGAGTGGTGGGGACAGCATGTGCTAGCCAGGGAAGTGAAGCACTGAGATCTGTATGTAGCTGTTGTATTGCTTCAGTCTCCCTACACCTCCCACGTCTGCAGAGCCTCATCCTTTTCTCCTTCGTTAGGGCCCAGGAGTTGCAATGCGGAGCTCCTTGGGAGGGGGATGGGGGGAGATCTGGTAGTTCAGGAATATCTTCTGAAAGGCTAATGAAACGCTTCCTCTCTGGGTGGCGGGGTAGTGCTCCTGTGTCTGAAAGGTGTGCAGATCTGAGGAGCTGGCAGACACAAACATCCAGGTGGTCTAGCCTTGCTGTGACCCTCAAAGAGGGATGTGGACAGGATGCTACTGTGTCCAGCCACTCCTGATCCCCAGTACTGAGGCATGGGAGGCTGCAGCAAGTCTAGACCCAAGGACTGAGCTCTCCAAGACATCCTGAGCGTATGTGAGGCTGTGCCAGCACTGGGTTATCTCTAGAGGCTGGGGAGGGACAGTGCTGCCAAACAGAGCTGTTGTGCTGCTGGCACCCAACCGCTTGGAAGGTTCCAGCAGTGACTCAGCTGCATGGACCCATGGGGAGGTGGCTGGAAGGGTGGAAGTGCAAAAAATTAACAGTCAAGCTAAAAATATTGCTGATGTGGTCCCCTGCAGTGCCTATGCTTGAGTACTGATGAGCTGGGACCTCCTCTTCTGTCTGCATAATCTCTGCCAGCTTGGAGCTCTTAAGCCTGGAAAGGACCTTCTGGCCCCAAACCTTGCTGGTGTCACTTTTGTGCACCCGGGGCTGTGTTGTGGTGTGGCTTGATGCATTGGGACCAGGTACCAGTTAAGAGCTGGGGCTCCACCATACCAAAGGAGGCCAGAAGGCAGCTGAGCTCGTTTGTACGCTCTGGTCCTGTGTGCGTCCCCCTTGGAAAAAAGGGCTGCTGAGCTGCTCAGACCCAGACGTAGTTATTTGTAATGCATCTTCCTTCTGGATCCGGCACTGTAATGCACTGAGGATGTGCACTTAGCCCTTGAGCGTGCCAGATGCACTGCCAGTCCCTGAAGCTGGTGTGTCTGGAGAAAGCCTGTCCGGGAGGCAACAGCTGCTGCAGGCTAGAGCCGGCTGCAGTTATTGGCTGTGGGATTGAACTGCTGTCTCATAGCAGGAAAGACACATCAAACCCACGGCTGCTACTAGATCTGTCAGACTGGAAACACTTCATCAAGTCCCAAGAACCTGCTCTGTGGCATAGGGAGGGGCTTCTGCAGGAAACTGGCCTTGAATGCTTCCAGTCTGGGCATCGCCAGCTGTGTTTGAGGCAGTGTTTCTCCGTGTGTAAGGTAGCCTTACAGTATGCAGCCGCTTGCATCAAGACCTACCTGTTCTTCCCTCTGCAGAGGTAAGCAGGGGTTAAGAGGCAGTGCAGCAGGGCTGCCCTTGGGTGGTATCTGTTGTCTTCGCTGCCCTGTTCCTAAAGAAGCACAAGAAAATGGTGTCTTGTTCCAGTTTTTGCCTGGGCGATCGGTGACAGCACTACACGGGCAGGTCTGTGTGCGGATTCCGCATCTCTCCCTGGCTGGCGTTTAGCCTGCGTGCCAGCTGCTAGGTCTGGCTGGTCTGTCCTGCCCTACATTGGGAGACTGCAGCTAACCTGATGTGGGACACAGGCTTGCCCACTGGGAAATCCTCCTAGCACCAGTGCGTTAACACTAGGCTTGCTGGGTTAGCAATGCACTGGAGGAAGTTTGTCAATATAATGAATCCTGTTCATCTGACCCGAGTGTGGGCCTCTGTCCTTTTGCAGCGAGTCCTGTAGGTCAGTTGTGTTGCATCAGGTTGTCAACTGACTGGCTGTGGCCCAGGTACGAGCAATTTCCAGGTTGGTTTATGCTTTCTGGCGCACGTCCCTGTGAACAGAAAGGGCTTGTTTCTTCAGGCCTTTCTCGGAGAGAAGCTTCTCTCCCCATCTGCAGACTGAGGCTCGCTGCCCTCTTTGTGGCACTTTGGCTTTGTGGACTGCAAAGCCTTTTTTTTTCTTTTTTTTTTTTTTTTCAGAACGATCAGCTCTGCAGTTTAGTGCTTATGGATGCCGGCATCTTGGTGAGTGCTGCTTGGAGCAAATTAGGTCTTGCTGCCTGGGTCAGGGTGGACCCCCTTGCTGCAGCTGTATCTGCCTCTCTGCCTGGTGCGTGATCCAAAAAGCTGCTGGTACAGCACCAGGCTCGAGCTTTCTCTTAGATATGCTGTTGAGGCTGCAGCTCCAGTCTCTGCACCCTTTCCAGGGTGGCTGCTGCCATCTTGCTTTCTAGCTAGCCAGACTACAGCTGTACTGGCAGTCGTTCCAGTGCTGGGGCAACAGTCTGTGGTAGGGAAGTGCTGCTGAATGCTTCCAGCCCCTGATTCTCCTGCTCCCCACAACTCTGCAACTCTTCTGCAATAAGCCTTAACATGCTGGTTATCCTTAGTTGCTTAATCTTCTAGGCTAGTCTGCTGTAGGCGGTCTGCTCTGCGTTGCTCAGCAGACAGTGGAAGCCTCCGTTCTTATGAGTTAGAATTGCTCTAAAGTCTACAAGGCAGACCCCGGTCTCATGAAGGATAAAAGCAGAGGCCTGTTGCACAGAAGCCTGGCTGTCCGCAGCCAGGGCGGGCAGTTTGCAGACTGTCCTCGGAAATACTGCGTGTGTGGTGTGGCAGGTACCTGAGAAACCCTCTCCTCCTCGGCTGGTTACTCTTGGCGGAAGGAAGCACCATGTTTTCTGTGGGATTATGATAGTCCTGAGCTGTGCCATAGCTGAAGCGAAGGTCGGTGAGTGTTGCCGATCAGTCTGGGGGAGGTTTTTTGCAAATAAGAACAACACAAGTCATTTGCCTTCCTAAGGGCGCAGATTGCTTGCTTTGAGCATTCAGCTGCAGAGCTTGAAGACCCTAGAGGGACAAAGGATGTCTTGGCAAGGGAGGCCCCAGAGTACTTGTTGCCCCTGGCTGTTTAATTTGGTGCGAGGCTAACCTGTGCTGTGACACAGTGCCAAATACCTGTTCCCAAAGGGCCTAACAGTGTAGCGCTTTCCCTTGTGCCCCCTGCATGTCTACATCTTGCCCTACTCTCATCTGCTGTGTTTTGGACAAGTGGTTTCAGTGGCCGGTTGCTGCCTCGACGTGCCTGACAGGTACCTGAGCCCGAGCAGCAGTGTACAGTAATCCTGAACTGCGTATTCCTGCCTGGCTATGTGAGACTTCCTTTCTCCTTGTGCTAGAGGGAGCTTTCAATGCTGGTGAAGAGCTCAGTGTCTAACTCTAGATTATTGAACGTGTCACTAAAGTACCTGAGTTTCTTCTCTCCCTAGTGAAGGGGGAAGCTTCAGGTCCGGGGAGGGATCACTTAACGTGGTTACAGGAAGACTCGTTTCATGCAAGTTCATCTGCAGCCTTGCTCGAGTTGAAGCCCACAGCTAGGCAGCCCCTGAAGCTTGGCATAAATCGGGATTCTGCCTGCAGAGCCAGTGCTGATGTCCCTGCGGCAGTGCGGTGAGCTGGGAGGAAGGAACCAGGCCGCCTGGAAAACTCCACGTGCCTTTGTCCTGCTCACGATACGGCCCTTGGCGCTGGCACAAGGAGGCAAGACCACCTCTTGCTGGCCTCTTCAGATCTGTGGGGGATTCAGGTAATCTGGTAACCCAAGACTTGCTGGTGGTGTGGGGTCCTGAACCCCCTGTCTTCGGTGTTCTTCGTCATGTTTAAGAGGAAGGGCTGGTGAGGCAGTTGTGTTTGCGTTAGCCATGGTCCCTCAGGGGCACCTTGCCCACTGCTCGAGGCTTAGTGGTGGAAGCACAAACAGTGTTTGCAGTGGTAAATTATAACACTGTAGGGGAAGCAGTCTAGTTTTCAGAGCTGGGATTGGATTTGCCCCACGTGGTCTCCTGCATGTCAAAGGCACTTCAGGAATACCTATGAGATGCCCTTACTAAAAGCTTGCCCCATGCCGTCTTAGTTCCTGTAGAGCTCTTCTGAGGACGCACTTGGTGTGAATGCCTAATGGCACTTGTTCCTTGGGCACAGTTGAGTAAGGGCTGCTCAGAGTCGCAGGCTGATTTCTCAACTGCTGACCAGAACTAGCTGTACTGTGGAGCAGAAAGCACAGAGCACTTAGTAGCTGCAGACTGCTCATGTGGCAGCACTGTTTGATCCTGAACAGAATAAAACATATATCAAATGTAAATAAGCATCCAAACTCTGGGCTTGCAGTTGGCTTCTAATGGAAGTTGCTCTTAATCCTGCTCTAAAAGCTTCAGTTGGAGCAGCTTCCCTTAGACAAACAGATTTACTTTGATTTGCGCAGATGTAAAGTATAAGATGCAAATAGATGAGTAACTTAAACAAGAACCCAACCAGCAGTCTGTGCTAGAACTGCACTGGGCCAGGGCAGCCTCTGGTCTTGTGCTGGGGACGGCTTGAAGGAGCTCACACGCACCCTGCTGAGAACCCTTTCCCTTGACTTCCTCTGAAGGGTGTTGCACTGCGGTCTCCAGCCCTGAGGATGTTGTTGCCGCTTGGCCAGCGGTAGCCCGTATGCTCCATGGAGGCGACCGCTGATGCGTGTGGGTGCAGAGAAGGCACAGGCTTCTCGAGCATCTGACCTTGCACAGAGCAGCTGGTGGAAGCACCACGGGGAAAAAAAATGCTCCAGCGTTGGCAGATTTCCACTCTTTGCAGCCATACTGACTGCTCCTTTGCCGCCCGTGAGACCAGTGTGTATGCATGCAGCGAGCTTGTGGATCTTGCTGTAGGTTTTTGACACGAGCTGTAGTCTGGAGAGTGTGTGTGCCTCTCAGCTACCTCCTGAAATGAGCCTTAACAAGCATGTTACCTTTAGAGGAGAGCATCAGAGCTGCTGTTTAGTGGCTCTGAACAGCCCCAGGCAACTAGTAGCTCAGTTTTTTTCTGTTGTGACTGATATTGGAGGTGTAGTGGCAGGGTGTTTTAGATGCATACAAGCGCTGGCTTGGGCTTTTAGATTTATCCATTATATATATATTAAAAAAAGGTGTTGATTGAATGAGAGGTGGGAGGAGGGCAGGCTTTCCAACTCTTGCACTGCTAGATATCCAAGAGGGAATAGGATGTAGCTGAGCAGAGCAGATGTGGAAACCTTCATCTCCTGCAGCTTGATCTGTTGTAATATAGTAGCTTTCTAGAAGAGGCCCTGAATGCACTTTGGCGTGATGCCTTCATTATGAACTCCACAGCGTGTGCAGGTCCGAGTGCTTCCATTTGGAGCTTGTCTGGACTTCCACATAGCTTTCAGACTTGGTCTGCCAGTGGACTGGGGCTGCAGCAGAAAGTAGGAGTGGTGCCTGTTTCTTTCCTCCCCTGCTTCAGTGGGACAGGTCCCGAGTTCAGTGCCTGCTGCCACCTTAGAGCTGAGTTTGTCACTGGTGCTCCATTGTGCCTGGGCACAGGCTGCTGCTCTGACAACCAGGTTGTGTAGCACAGTGCTGCAGGATAACCTGTCACTGTTGTGACACTAGAGTTGAGGCCTGGGAGCCAGCAGGGTAGTCCTTGGTCTGCCACACAGCTGAAATCCCTCTAGCTGGCTTCCCTTGCTGTCTGTATGTGGGACTGCTATGAGCAAGAGGGCCTCTAAGTGCATAACCGCCCCCCCTGCAGTGCTGCCCTTCGGGTTGGAAGAGAGCTCGAGCTGGAAGAGACCTAGAGGCCATCTAGTCCAAGCTCCTACTCAAAGCAGGAGAGCAAAGCTGCTAGAAGATGGTTTATGTGAAGCTGACCATAGGATTGAGAGAGGTTTTCTTTAAGACCCTGCATGGAACAAGGGACAGAGTAGGGAAAGGATGTGGCCTGAGGAGCCTGTATAAGCCATAATTCATGGGCTGCATTAGTGTTCCTGGGACAAGGTGCTCTTAAATGGGCCAGCCAGGGGTGCCCTTGGGGCTCTGCTTGCTGTCTCTCTTGTATTAATTTAGCAGTGCCTGCTGCGATCGCTGGTGGCTGGAGCCCAGAAGTGCATCCTGGCCTGGACAAAGGTAGCTAGTTAGCTAGCATGTGTAAAAAAAAAAAAAAAAAAAAAAAAAACTAGTTGTGCTTCTGAACTTGTATGCAGTTCCTACCTCTCACAGCTCTACTTACTCGCATCTCTGCTGAGCTGGCTCTGTGCAGTGATCCTGTCCCAAAAGGTACCCTGGTCCTTGAACTGTCACTGCACAGACTTTGCTCAGTGCCGCCGCGCGGCTGAATAAATGGCCTTGCGGAGGATGCTGCCTAGGAGGCAGGGACCCACGCCCGGGCGCTGTGCTGCCGCCTGGGTGGAGCTCCAGCCAACGCCACGTCTCGCATCTCGGCACCCTGTACCTATGCCCGTCGGCCGGCTCAGTCGCGCCGCCGTTGCGCGCGGTCCCTTAGGCGCTGGCGAAACAGCTGAATCACAGGTGATGTCTGTATTACTGCCAGCTCAGAGGCTGCTCTCAGACACGGCAGCAGCCATCCGTTTGAGACAACCACGGAGGAATGCCCGGCTTCCCTGTTCGCCCTTCTGGCCTATTTTTAGCCCAAGAGTATCAGGGAGAAGGAAGGGCGAAGCAAGCCAACCCCCTGAATCTGCGGTTCTGAGGCATGCAGGCCTCTGAGAGATCAGAGGCGAGGTAACTGGGAACCTGCGGGCATCGCTGCTGGTGCTGGGCATGCTCATCTAGCAGCGAAGCTTGTGGCTTTACGCCAGCTGAATGCCTCGCTGAGGCCCGTGCGCCGTTTTGCAAATAAGATTGCATTTGGGATTAAAGCCTGGCTTTTAATTGTTCGGCCTTTACCGCAGACTACTGGCTTGCCTGAAGGGGTATGGCCTAGCAGACTGCTCCCCCAGGTCACCCTCTGTAAAGAATTTCCCTTTTTTCTTAAAATGCTATCCCAGTTGGGTTAGCATCCTCCCCAAAATTAAAAACCTGATGCAGCTGAGCTGTGGAAGTGAGTCGGGTTCTGCCTTGTTATCACACAAACTAACACATGCTGCAGAGTTTGCACCCTGGATGTTGCAGCAGATAATTGAGAGGAGTTTGGCACTTAAATATAGAAATGTTTGTTCTTGAGGCTTGCAAAACTGAAGCTGTTGTGCTCAGTTTGACCTGAATATGTTGGCTTTTAAATCCCTCTAGGATTTATACAAGTTAAACCTTGCTGTATTTCTATGGTCTGATGTTTTAAAGGCACATGCTGTTGTGGCAGCCTGCTCAAGTGCAAATGCTTGTGCACTTGTAAAATTCTGAATTGCATTTTCAGCTGTCTTCTGACTTTTTTTTTTTAATTTGTTTACCTTAGGCATCCTTTTCCCCTCCCAGAAACACAGTAGTAAATTCCCTGCCTCCAAATTCCCACTCCCTTGCAGCAGGAGGACCTGTGCTCTTGAGCATTAATGAAACAAAGCTCTGGTGCTGGTTCTGATGCTGTCTGTTTTTTCAGGGCGCACTGAGGAAGTGACTTGCCATGTTGGTGGCAGAACCAAGAATAGCCCTCAGGTGTCCTGAGTCTAATTCTGTTGCTCAGCTGTGGGATCATGCTTCCTTTTTTATTCTCCTGCCCCCTTCTTAGCAAACCAGAAATAGCTGCCTGAACATCCTCAGTTCTTCATTGTCCCAAATGAAAAATCCATCAGGGCAGAGGTTCCTCTTTTGTAGTTCAGAAACTAAGCTGCTGATCTGGGATTTGTTCCTGTTTAGGTGATGGTTACTCCTGGCAGAGCAGGTGCTTGATTGCATCGGCTGTTTTGGGGCACTTCTTTGTGAATTACTGGCAGTCTGGTCAAGGTAGCAGGACTTCTGTTCCAATGTGCAGCTCGGGAGAGGGTGTGTATCTCTGACTTCAGGTGGCTTTTCTTGATAGCAGCGGAGATGGGGCTTTTGTTCTCCAGTTGGAGTAATGGGTGTGTAAGCATCAGATCAGGAAGATTTGGGCAAGAAGAGACTTCTAGAGACCCCCAGCCTCCTGCTCAGAGCAGGGCTAACAACAAAGCAGATCAGTTGGCTCAGGCCCTTGCTCAGATGAGCTTTGGAAGCCTCTAAGGATGGAGATCCACCTCCCTGGACCCTGTCCCATGGCTGGTCTCCTCAAGAGAAGGAGTCCTATGGGGTTTCCATGTGTTTCTTTTTCTTTTTTCTTCCAATTGTCACTTCTCTCGCTGTGGCTTGGGCCCGTTTGCTCTTTGTGCACGTCTGAGAGTCTGGCTCTTTTCTGCATCCCCTCTGTTAGGAAGCAGAGGAGGGGGAACCTGCCTGCCTTCCCCATGCTGAGCAAAGCCAGCTCCCGGTCCCTCGCTGTACCTCGCGCTCCATGCCGTGACTGTCGTAGCAGCTCTCTGCTGGGCTTGTTCTGGCTGGTGTCACTTTTGCTGGCCGCAGGCTTTTGGGCTCCAGCGCAGGATCCGGCGACTGTAGAGATGAAGCGCTAAAACTTAAGATGAGCCTGGAGTACTGGTCGCCCCTTCCCATATGGTGAGCAGGTTGTTTTTACGCCCGCTTGGGTGATGGAGTGGGGGGAAGCTGCTTTGGCAGCGGGTCTGGCAGCATCTCCTTGACCACAGAGATGTTAACTGTAGCTGTAGGAGGTGGTTAAGGTGCCTATTTGCCTTTCAGACATGCAAATATTCCTTTCGCCACAAAGTTGCTTAGCGCCTGTAGGAGGTGCCGCTTTTTTGGCTGACTAAAGTGTTCCGCCTGCTCCCACCCCACCAGTGCAGAGTCTGGCCGGATGGTGAAAATTGCAGACGAGCTGTTTTTCTGGAACTGCAGCAGGCTATTGTTTGGGACATCAGCTTTTTTTTTTTTTTCTTTACAAGCTTATTTGACAAATGACAAAGGAAACTGTGCTGGGTTCAGTCTCCAGGGCCTCGGTCACGCTGTTGGCTGCTGCCAGACCCAAACGTGCATGCGGCTCTGCAGCCTTTGGGCGCAGCAGAAGTGCTGCGACTCTCCAGAAGCAGTCTTTAGTGCCCCGCTTGTCCCGGCAGCCGTTTCCCCGCTGATCTCCCCGTGCAGGCATGGGGGAAGAGATTGGGGTGGAACAGTAGACTTTGAAGGGGAGATCTTGAGAGCCTGCCGTCCCTCCTGCGCGGAGTAGTCTCCCAGCGGACAAACTTCTGGTGTCTCTTCTCCGGAGACTGAAATGTCCCTGTGTTTAACCTTGCTGCTGGTGTCAGCCTGCAAATAGTGACTATCTGAACGGCTCGGCATTGCTGACCTGCTTATACAAGCTCCAGGCTCCCTTAAAAAGGGTTGCTTCAGCCCTGCAGCAAGTTTTCAGAGGCTCAAATACATATTCAGAGCATGACTTTAAAAAGCATGTGCTCATCTAGCACTTGGTACTGCTGCCAGATGCAATGTCTTAACTGCATGCATGTTAAGCATGCAGGTGCCAGACACTGCTTGCAATGTAAAAAATCTGGGGCCTGGCACTCGACTTAGCTCCATGGGAGTTTGCTGTGTGCATGCATGGCTACCTGTGCCTCTTGGCTTGGGTAGAGGCTGAGAGCAGAGTGCGCCACCCCATGGCAAATACTACTTTTTTTTTTTCCTGCTATGGGGATGATTTCACTAATGTTCTTGCAGTGTGGGGGAAAAGCCTTGAGCACGAGGATTTAGGCAGCTGTAACGAGTCGTAGCTCACAGCAGACCCAGTTTCTGGATAGCTTGACTAGAGGTGTGTGAAGGAGCAAAGAGCATAGGAACGGAGCTCAGTTAGGAGCTGCAGTGAACGTGCTGTTGGCCTGTCTTGCTGGATGGTCTCTTGCAGATGGAGAAGCTAAAATGAGTGCTTGTGAATTCTAGTACTTGAGCAAGGAAGAAACCTTCGCTCTTCAAAGTGTCAGGCAGGTGCTGAAAATCTTAAGTTGCAAGCCTGAATGATGTGTGGAGGGGAAGCTCTTTTAAGGCTGGCTGTGCTGGGAGTTGAGTGGCTGGCTGTCGGTGTCCCTTTCCCAGGGTGCACACTGTGAGCAGTTTGCCTGGGTGGAGTGGGCCTGTTTGAGACTGGATATGTACATATTAAGCATAAGAGCTTGCAGTGGCTGATAACCAGTGTTAAAGGATGAGTTTGAGTCTGCAGAACAGCGTAGAAACTAGCCACTCTGTCAAGCTGCAGTTCTGGGCGCTCCCCATGCGTCCTTGTGAGCTTCTGCTGTGAAGTGTGGCCTGGATGTGATGGATCCCAGTGCTTGCGTGTGTTCTCGGTATCTCTGGTGGCCCCAGAATGGTGCAGGAATTGAGAGCGTATTTGAGCAGTATTGTCCTGATAGCCTTTACTAGGACAGGCTCAAATAAGGAGCAGGACTGGTTCTTAAGATGCTCATTCACTCCAGAGTGACCTGAGCACCCGCGCTCTGGAGGAGTGCCACACCGATAGCAAGACTGCTCCACAGACCTCTTAAATCTGTCAGCGTTTGGCTGACGTGCTTGAAGATGGAGCACGCTGGCTCCAAATTCAGTCATTAAAGTTGCAGCAATGAGTCAAAAGTCAAAGCTGCGTTTCTATTAAAAGCTGCCTTCTTTTGCTGTCCCCTGCAAAGGAGAGTTGGCGTGTGCCTTTCTTGCGGCTCCGAGCGGAGGCTTGAAAAGTTCCAGAAGCTTTCTGCAGGCTACCATGCTCTGGACACCAGGCTGCCAGGGTACTACTGAGTGGGTGTCATGTTTGACCCTTAGGTTAAAACTGCTCCCTTAGATGTGGAAAACATTTAGATGCTTGCACTTAGCTTTTTAATCTGGTTAGTTACTTGATACCTGCTGTTCTGGCTCAACTTCTGCATCTTCAGGGATGCTCTTGATACTGCAAATTGCTGATGCATCTTGCATATACACTGCAGGCTGAAACTCTCTTCTGCAGACAGTCTATTTAGAGGGGGAGATGAACTTCCCTGTAATAACCCTGTTTATACTGGGTAGCCCAAGTGAAGGAGGTGTTTTCAGTGGGCAGCCCTTTTGGAAGGGATTTTGTGTGCCAAGGTTGTGCCCCGAGGGGTTCAGTGGGCAAGTTGGCAGGCAGAGAGCTAGAGCAGACGGCATTTGGGCGCTCTGCTGCCAGGGCGGTGGGAGGGGGTTGAGAAACGAGCTCTGGTCTCATCAGTGCTGAGTGTTTCCTAGGCTACCTGCAAAGGCTGGCTTTAAGGGATGCAACCCATCACTAAGCGAGCATGAAGGAAATGCTGAGAATGGCCTGCAGCTTCTCCTGCTGCTGCCCCTGTGAGTGGGTCTAGGTACCAGGCTAGGTTGAGTCCACCTCTAGGACCTGCTGGGGTGATCACAAGCTTAGCGTAGCCTGCAGAGTCAGTACGTGAGCACTGTCTGGGCAGACCTGTTAAATAGGTCTTGAAGGGATAAAATCCATCTGCGTTAACAGCAGGATGTCAACACTTCTAGGACTGGGTCCAAGACGAGAAGTTAAGAGTGGGTCAGTTGTAGCCACAAGGGCTATGCTTGATGGTAGGTGCTGGAACTTGATGCCCCAGGCTTTTAGATCCCCTACCAGTGGATCCTCCAAAAGGACAGCAATCCTGCTGCTTGAATGAGCTCGTACTGCCCAGTCGATCTTCTAGCTGCAGGGGCAGCTAAGCAGTCCTGGGGGTAACTAAGTGGAGGGCAGTAGCAAGTCAGTGGTGGCAGAGATGCAGATAAAACAAACGGGGGCAGAGCGGTAGGGTACCTCTGCGATCCTGGAGGGGCTCCTGTTAAGCCCCTGAACCCCTGCTAATACAACATAAAACAGATTCTGGTTTTGCACCTCCAAAGATAGCCTGTTAACCAGGAGATGAGGTTTGAGACAGCACTGCCAGTAGCAATTGGTGTCATATGTGCTGCTCTTGGTCTCCAGGAGTGCCACTGTGCACAGGTTTGGTGCTGTGCTCCTTGCTGGCCAGTGTTACAAACCTGCTGTGCCCCATGGTAGAAAGATGGGGGCCAGCACTGGAGCATTCCTCAGCAGCGAGGCTTGGGCCGTGGATCAGCTGCTTTGCTTTGACTCTTGTGCTGTTTAGTGACTAATCAGATTTTTGAGGCTGTTTAACAAATTCAGCTGTCTCCCTTGAACAATACACTGGCTGTATTTTTAAACATACCACGTGGCTTCAGCGAAGTCGGCAAAGCAGCGTAGCGCAGCTTGCAGAGGCTGGGAGACGATCTGTCCTGCTCTGTGCTGTGACTAGAGGGAACAGTCTCCTCCCTACCTCGAGCCGTCGGCGGCAGCTTTCCCTCGGTCCCCTGCCGCTGCCGACGAAGCTGCTGGTGGTCGAGCTCTGCTGACAGTAAGTACCGCTGGGCCGGCGAGGCTTCCCGCGGCTGCGGGGTTTGTCTGCTCTGACTGCTTTGGGTGTGAGCACAAGTACTGCTGCTGGGGGAGCCGAACTGATGTTTGGAAGGCTGGAGTGATCCCCCATGACCTTACATGCGGATGGTCCCTTTACAAGTGACCCTTTAGAGAAGTCGGGTAAGGCGAGTTCCTTGTGCTGTGCCACGGCTGAGATGTGGAGATCAAGGAGTCTGCAGCTCTGCTGGGGAAATGTTCAGGCTTGAGGGTCTACAGATGGAAAAAGCAGCGCTCCAGGGCGATGCTGTGAATACAGCTAACGGTGCTCAGCAGACGAGCTCTACCTCAGGTTCAGCGGTGGATGTTCCTGATAAAGGACCCTACCTGCCCTGTGTGGGGGTTCTTGATGGTGGCTTGGGGTTGCTTACTCTAGCGTGAAGCTGAAGATGCCAGCTCCCCAGAGAGTGTGCTGCTGGGTAACCCTGCCTTGGGAGACATATCCTAGCAATCTTATTTCAGACGTGCTCTACAGCTCTCTCTGGAGTTGGCACTGAGTTGGTGCTGGTGTGTATCGATCATAGTGCACGTCAGTGTTTTGCACATGGTACACTTCAGCATTTGTTACACATCTATTCTGGGCAGTGTTTTGAACTGTCGTGGCCTATTTTGTGTAAGAGCTATTGAAAGCCTGAGCTTAAAACCTTTTGGGCCTGGCTGATCAGGACCAGGTGTGCCTGAGGGTATCAAGTGGATCCCAAGCTGCTTTGAGAAGTGAAAGCTCCAGGGCAAGCTGCTCTGTTTTGCAGCTTCTGACTGACTGAAACCATTTCTGAATGCTCTGCTCTTTTCAGTTGGTTTGGGGACGCATTTGGCTTGCTGAGACTTGCTCCTCTTGCAAGCCTGGTGTTGTGCCCCTGTGGGATCCTGTGTGGCTGAGCGTGCCTGGTGTCTGCTCTTCCAGGTGGGTAGCTGGCTTGAGACCGCTGACCCACGTGGTGGGACGGGTGCTTCCCAGCCCCTGGATGTCTGGTGCTGTGCTGGGGGTGCTGTGGGTAGAGAGGAAGTTGCGTGCCTTGATATCCTTCAGTGGGAGGAAAACCTGCTGCTATGTGAGAGCAGCAGTCTGGCGCGTACGTGTCTGTCAGCTCTTGGGCGAAGGCCTGACCAGACAGGCTTGCGAACGTGTATCGGGGACAGCGCGCGCCGACTGTGAAGCGTCTCCTCTGTCAGCAGGCTAGACTGGCACATAGCTGCCCGCCTGTAGCCAGCTCATGTCAAGGTTGGCATGTGTGCCATCCCACCTCCGGCTCTGCGCGTGCCTGTTTCAGGTCAGGCTTTGCTCTTCTCAGCCTGGCCGCAGGCGCGTGGTGCTGGCGCTGAGCGTGGGTGTGGTTGGCGTGTGCCACCCTTGCTGCGGCTGCGTGGCTGGTTGCCCCACGGGTCCCAGCTTGCTCTGGTGCCGGCAGCAAGAAACGCAAGTGCAAACGCGTGGAGCAGGCAGAGGGGCCTGCTCCGAGGCTGCTGTATGGGCGACCTGAGGTCTGCATCCAGGCCATGGGGGTCCCTGGTTCTGCTCCCACATCAAGTGAGCTCCCCTGTTTGATTACTGCCTCGGGAAAAGAACCAGCCCTAGTGTTTGTATGCCACACCAGGCTGCTGCTGTTGGCTGAGAGGAGGCTGGCTGCGTGGTGCAATGCTGCAAGTGATGGCAAGAACCCGCAGCCTTTCTAGAGCAGGCTGGGGTGTTGGTACCTGCCAGATGTGCCATCTCCTGGCCTGGCTGTATGTGGCCTCTTGTAAGATGGGAGGGATGGAAGGAGATGTGGCATGCTGTAGCACTGATGGGCTGTTTCTGTGTTGCAGTTCTCAGCATGTTGAATAACCCTCTCGGGAATGTCCTGGGGAAGCCCCCTCTGGGTTTCCTGCCTCTAGACCCCATTGGTTCAGACCTGTCAGAAAAGTTTTCCACGCCGACGCTGAGGAACTCGCGCCTGGATTCCCGCTCCCTCCTGGACTCGCGCTCCAGCAGCCCCTCCGACTCGGACACCAGTGGGTTCAGCTCGGGCTCTGACCACCTCTCAGACTTGATTGTAAGTTTGGGTCTTGTATCTGCTCCCTGAGCCCGGGAATGTGCGACTCCTGGCACCTTGTGTTTCTGGAGAGTGCAGGATAGTTGTGCTGAGCTGCAAGCCGCAACCCTGCTGGCTCAGGAAGGGAGGGCTGATGTGAAGGAGCTGTTGTGCCTAGACTGACACAGTGAGATGCTCTCCTGGAGCCCAGGGTTTGGAAGAAAGGGCTACTTATGCAGCCCTTCAGCACCGACGAGCAACACTTATTACCTCTAAGCAAATTTTCAGCCTTTTGGTTTTGTGCTTGCAGCCCTAGAGGGTTAAGGTAGGGTTTGAGTGCTTGAGCTGGTATATAGTGGAGTGATTGGGGTCCCGCTTCCAACAGCGAGGTGGCCGATCAGCGCAGCTGCCTCCAGCCTGCAGCGTGGGCTTCTCCAGAGCTCCAGTCTTTGCCTTTGATTGCCCTTCCCACTTGCTGACTGCACTTCTCCATCTCAAGGCTGTTTCTTCTGGAGCAAACTGGGTCTAGCCTGCTTGCGTTCCCTAAAGCATAGCTAAATTTGGAAGCAAGCACGTGGGGAGAGTGTCTGCCTTGCTGACCTGGTCTATGCAGCTGGGTCTGTGCTGCAGCGTGAGCTGCAGCTCTGGGTATGCCAGCAGGGCAGGCTGGCTCTGGCCAGTATTGCTGCCAGCCATGCAGCAGCACAGGCTTCAGTGCTCAGATCCTCAGGACCCGAGGTTAAAACCAGGCTCTGCTGCCTCTTGTGCCACACCTCGCTCTGCTGTGGTGGGATTGCAGCCTTATCCTGTTCTTTGGGATGGGCGTGAAGGACGCAGCCAGCTTGATTCTTGCTTGTAAGATCTGTCCTGGAGATCTGAGGTTGCAGCTGTGCAGTATCCAGGGCTCTGTGGCAGGTGGTACAGGGCAGCAGTGCTTTGTGCTGGTCTTGCTTGGTGAAGATCAGGTCTTTCCCAGTGTGGCCTCAGTGTGGGTGGCTGTGCTGCAGCAGCATCCAGCTAGATCTGCAGGGTGATTAGCACTTAAAGCTGTGCAAAGTCTCTTGCATCCCTGCTGTTCTATTAATTCATGTTTTGAATCCTTCTGCCCAAGGAGAACAGTGTTAAACCTGGGAGCACTCAGGTTAGTGCAGCCAGCTGAGCTCGCACCCTGGTCAGGCGGGTGCTGTGGAGCTGGCATGCAGAGTGGTGAGAACTGGCTGGCTGCTGCAGAGCTCTGGGTGCTGCTGGGGAAGCCCAGGCCGCTTCGGAGTGTGGCCCGAAGCAAAATGTGGGGCTCCTAGGGGTGAGGTTGGTGCTCCTTTGGGGTGGAAACTGTCCTTGAAGCTGTGCAGGTATGGGGCAGCTGTTGAGACAGCCCTGCTGTGTGGGGTGCCTTCGTTTTCCACTGCTGGCTGCTCAGCAGAGGTTCAGTGGGAATGGCTGCAGGGCAGGCCCTTTCCCAGGGAGCTGTGTGGGGCAGTTGAAGCAGCTGCTTTTCTGCCTGTGCCTGGTCCCAGCAGAACAGGACCTCCCTGTAGAGCCTCTTCTCCTGGCCTGGTTGTGGGTAGGGCCTGGGAATGGTATGTGAGTGCCAATGTTGCATCCTGCCATCTAGAGACCAGATCTTACTGTGCGCTTTCTCTTTCAGTCAAGCCTTCGCATCTCCCCACCTCTGCCCTTCCTGCCCCTCAGTGGGGTGTCAAGGGACCCCCTAAAGATGGGAGTGGGGTCACGGCTGGATCAAGATCAAACTGCTCTGGCTGCAGTAACTTCCTCGCCAGCCAGTACATCTAAAAGATGGCCTGGAGCATCTGTGTGGCCTTCCTGGGATCTCCTGGACTCTCCAGAGGACCCCTTCAGTATCGAAAGAGAAGCCAGGCTTCATAGGCAAGCAGCAGGTAAGTTGGATGGTGGACCTTGGCAGACTGCAGTGTGTGGTGATAGCTGCCCTCTACTTGCAGGAGGGGAGGCAGGTGGCCTCTGCAGATGTGGCTGGACCTGAATTTGCAGCAGTTCTCCCCTGGCAAGCCTGGTCTACCTGCTGGCAGAAGAAAGGGTTGTCAGGGAAGGTGCCTGTTACTGCTGGACCTGTAGTCGTGCAATATGGGGATTTGTTTGGAGAACGTACTGGGAGCGTGGGGAAGTTGTCAGTGGTCTTGTATAAAGTGTTGCTTGCATCTGTCCAAGCTGTGAATGAAGCAACCTGCACCTGGAGCGGGCAGCTGCCTCCCCGGAACTACAAGAACCCCGTCTACTCCTGCAAAGTGTTCCTAGGAGGTGTCCCCTGGGACATTACGGAAGGTGAGCATCCCTGGCCTTGCGGCCTGCGCTGAGTGTGGGCTTTGGGTTTTGATGCCAGAAGGGCTTGCAGCCTCCTGAAGCGTCGCTGCCGACTCAACAGCGGTGTGGGAGGTAGGCAGGGGATGAAAGGCTCTGCAAAGAGCTGTCTGTTCGCCCCACTGGAGTTGCCGACAGGTGGAGTTGCCTGTTTTGACAGTGAACTGCTGGGCCCTGCCATGGTGTCCAACTTGCTTTCAGCTTGGGCCTTCTACAGACCCCTGTGCGGAGGGGGCTGCAGGGACTTTAAGATGAAGTGTTTTGTGGATCACTGACCGCTTTCCTTCTGCGTATAGCTGGACTGATCAACACCTTCCGTGTGTTTGGCTCACTGAGTGTGGAGTGGCCTGGTAAGGATGGCAAACACCCACGCTGCCCTCCCAAAGGTAATATGCCTAAAGGTAATAGCGACACGGTAGGGTTACTTTTTTCCCATGCTATGTTACAGCACGGATGCTGGGATGGTACGGCTGCATGCTGGTGACTGGATGGTACAGAGCACTCTAGGGTAAATGTCCAACTTGCACTTGGGTCAGCACCAGGGTTGCACCGCACTGTCACCTCTAGCCTGGCATCCCTACCTGCCTAGCGTGGTGCTGGCAGAAGCACAGGAGAGAAAACCCTGGTGGCTTCTGAAGCCCGTCGCAGGGCTGGCTTGTTCTGGGTGATAGCTGCTAGCCGCCACTGCCAGTGCAAGCACCCGGGGCACGTGCACCCTTGGCGTAAAGCACGAGCAGTGATTATAAATGTGTGTTCACAGCAAGCTGGCAGGCTCTGAGCACTGGTGAGTTGAACAGCCCCTGTGGCATAACTGTGTCTGAAACAGCTGGGTGATGTGTTGTATAAGCAGTAATGAGGTCTGGCATAATGAACTTAGTAACTAGTTTGTAGGCTTGGTGGGTGCCTAATAGCCTAGTTCAGTCACCAAAGTGATGTCAGGTACAGCGTGCTGGCACTGACAGAGGTGGTTTGGGGCCCGGAGTTCATAGTTCCGGGCTGAGAGATCCTACTTATGATGCAAGGTCTGTTCTGCAGACCATGCTGTGGCCAGGCTGGTTGTGTATGCTTTTCTCATCCAGATGTGGCTGTATTCTGCGTATCCCCATCTCCCCGCGTAGGGGAGGCGGTGGCCCAAATGGCATTGAACGTGGGTAACTTGCCTCTGGTGGCTGGGTGGGCAGAGGGGCAGTCTTGTGTTGCGGTAAACCTGGGCTCTTTTGCAAGTCTGGCCAGATTTGGTGCATCATAGGCAGATACCTTATGCAGTCTGCCCTGGGCAGGGGCAGTATTGCATTAAAAAGAAAAAAAATCCAGCCTTCCCCTGGAAGAGGCTGGAGAGAGCAAGGGAGATGCAGAGCAGATACTTTGGTATTCGAGAGTGGGTTTTTTTTGAGGGTGTTTACGAACTGGGGTGGTCTTTCTCCTCCACTGCTGTTCTAATGACTTGCTTTCCCTTCCCCTGCAAAGGGTATGTTTACCTGGTGTTTGAGTCGGAGAAGTCTGTGCGTGCTCTGCTCCAGGCATGCTCCCAGGACCTCCTGAGTCCTGATGGCCTCAGTGAATACTACTTCAAGATGTCCAGCCGCAGGATGCGCTGCAAAGAGGTGAGCAAGACCCATCGTGTCCCCTCTGCCCTCCTGGCTCAGAGCAGACTGATGTCAAATGTGCTTTTGACACCCCTGGAGCCGGGCCCTGGGACAGTCTGCAGTCAATAAAATTGTCATCTGGAGAAGCCGTGCCGGGAATGCGGCTCCTTCCTGCAGCAGTGCTTATGTGATAGCTGGTATGGCTGCTCCATTGCTGCCACTGATGTGTGCAGGCAAGGCTCTGCAGCAGGGATCCTTTGGTGCTCGGTGGAGAGTGCTGTGTTCCGTAGGTGACAGCAAAGGGTCCTGGTGAGACCCTTGGAGGTGAGGGGGTGCATGGTGTTACTCTGCTCCAGGAAAGCAGAGCAGCAGAAGTCAAAACTGGCTCTTGGCCATCTTTTAATTGATAGGCTCCTACAGCAGGGCCTGATGCAGGCAAGAAGGGAGGCAGCAGATCTGTGGGGTTTTTTTCCTTGCTGTAACTTGCTGTTTTGCACTTGACAAGACTTTGTAGGAGGGATTGTGACCCCTGGCTTGGGAGCTCCTGGACTTGTGATAGGCGCTGCCCTTTCAGTGCTCTGTGCGCCTGAGCTGCTTCACTTACTTGAAAGTGAGCACAGGAATAGAGATTTTACTACTTCCTGCTTTGTTTTGTGTACCTTTGCTAGTAGGGGAAGATTTGGAGCCTGTTTGGGTCTGTATTAGACCTTGTCTGCTTGCAGAATAAATGGCTTTCGTGCTTACTGCAGGCAGATATTTTGGATCCTCAGCTGTAACTGCAGCTGCTCCCCAGGACAACCTTGGCTGGCTGAACTGTGCTCCGGAGGCGGAGGTGCTGAGGCTGCCAAAGGATCAAACTGGCATTCCAGTGAACAGGGGCTGTAGCTATAGATCAGGTACAGCTGTGCAGGTTTGTAGAGTTGAACTGAGATTCAGCTCTTATCTAGACAGGCACAAACTAGTTGCGCTCCAGACAGCTCTCTTGGTGTCTGGCTGTTGGCAGCACTTTCATGCCTGGTGATTTAGCTCTGGCAGAAGCTTCTCCTCTTCAGGGCCCTGTATTGGTTGCCTAACAGATGGAAGCTCCTGTTGAAATTGGCAGTGGGTGGGTTGCTTCATTGACCTCTTCCAACAACAGGCTTCTGGGCAGTGAACATAGGTGCAGACTGTAGGTAAAATCCAGTCTTGCATGGATTGCTTCCTGGCTGCCAGCCTCGAGGGCTCAGTGTTTTGGATTCCAGTTTGGCTGAGAGCAGAGCAGTGTGGCACTAATACTCCCTTGAGCAGGCGCTGACTCCCCTGAGGAGCTGGGGACAAGGCTGGACCCCAGAGCTCTATTGCCCTGGACATGGACCTCAACCGGCGAGAACTGAGGAGTATTTGCAAGACAGGGATCAAGTCTTGAGGGCTTGGAAGGATTTCTGCTGTCAGTCAAGGGTGCTACAGTATCTGCCTGCTTCAGAGCAGGAGCAGTGCAGCCTGGGTCTCCTTAACTCTATCCATATATGAAGGCTCAGCAGGCCTTGTGGAGAACCCTATGGGTCTGGGGCAGCATGCCCCTTGCTGAGGTGGAGCAGCATGGTGTGAGCCTTTGCAGGCTGGCTGACCTAGCTGCGTGTGTGGTTCCAGGTACAGGTGATCCCATGGGTACTAGCAGACAGCAACTTTGTACGCAGTCCGTCGCAGCGGCTTGATCCCAGCAAGACTGTCTTCGTGGGGGCTCTGCATGGGATGCTGAATGCAGAGGCCCTGGCAGCCGTCATGTTTGACCTGTTTGGAGGGGTGGTCTACGCTGGCATTGACACGGACAAGCACAAGTATCCAATTGGTAAGTGCTGATCCTGCCAAGCGCAGGAGCTGCCCTGAGGGTGCTCTGGGGAGATGAGCAGGCTGCAGCAGTGCTCTTTGCTTGATCCTTGTCAATGGACGAGACTTTCTAGTGCCCTGAAGCTCCTCTGGACAAGTGGCCCACAGAATGTAACAGCTTACCTCTGCCTGCTCTGGGAGCAGATGTCCAGCCACAGGCAGTGCTCCTCTCCTCCTGGCTGTGAAGAGAGAAAAACAGCCTTTGGGAGGGCTAGTGGAGCTGATGTGCTTAGGCACTGGAAGGTCCTGGAGCATTTAACAGCAGCTCAAGCTTTTAATGTCTCTAAGCATTGCTGGAGGGTCTTCTGCTGTTGTTTAGGGCTGTGCACAGAGCCAGCTGTTAATGGTCTTGACATGCAGCTTTGGCTGCTCTTCATCCCCAGAGCAGAGACAGAGCTGTGGAGCTGTTGCACCGACTTCTGCTGCCTGTTGAGGTCATCTCAGACCCACTGGCTGCTGGCCCTTCTTGCTGGGAAGGTGCTAATTATTGGGCAGCAGGGACAGGGTGGCAGGAACCACAGGGCAAGGCTGTGAACAGCTTGTTTGAACCAGCGCTGGGGGCAGTGTCCTGTCCCCACTGTTTCCTTTGGTTCCCTTCAGGGTGTTGTTGCTTTGGGCCTCTAAGGTGGCTGGAGGCAAAAGCAGCAAGGCTTTCTCGAGTCTCCTGACTGGGTCTGCTGGGAGGGTGCCACTTCCCCCTCAGCTCAGGGTGCGAGTCTTCCTGGGGGCAGAAGAGGGCCTGGGAAAGATTGTGACTCTCAAAAACACTTCCTCCCCCTTTCTGATGGGACTGAAAACCACAAACTGCTGCAGGCAGCGAGTCTGCTGCTCAGCTGCTTCCTCTGCTCCTGAGGAGTATTGCACGGCCTCCTGTAATAACCAGGACAGCAGCCCTGCCCCTCCTGTCCTCTGCTGAGACAGGCTTCTGAAGGGGTATTGGGCAGTGCATCGTGGTTTGTGTCACAGGAGCTTGATTCCTGTGCCTCCCTGGTGGCTGAGGGGTGCCACTGAGGTCACTGGGACTGTACAGAGAAACCCCACAGAGCTGAGACAAGCTATACAGGCTTGGACTGTGGGAAGGCTGCAGCAAGTTCTTTGCTTCAGAAGAGACCATGAGTCTCCTGTGTGTTGCCAGGTGGGGAAAATGTCAGCATTTCCTAGTGCAGAGCTATCTGTTGCTCTTGGGCTTTTCTGGTCCAGGTTTGGTGTCCAAAGCAGCATGCAGGTGGCCTGGGTTCAGGATGTGCTGCACTTAACCTGCGAAGTAGCTTCTGGGTGACAGTCTCAAGAGGTAGGAAATGGAGGTATGGGACTTTCAGCAGACAGGCGCACTCCTAGCTCCTGTGTGACCCCAGACGAAGCATACCAAGCTACTCCGTGAGGAAGCTGTTCCATGTTGACTCTAAGGTCTGAGAGCATGACCTTGAAACCTCTGCTGGCTTCCTGCACTGCCCAGATTGCTCCCCGCAGAGGGAGAGAGCGCTGGCTGTGAACAGCTGCTGTTCATTCTGGCTCTCCATGTAGAGGACACTCCTGCTGGAGGCATGTTGTATGACTAATTGCAGGTCTGACCAGTAGCCCAGAGGTGCAGGAGGCCATCAGAACTGCCCTGGAGACTGGCAGACCCAGCTCATCAGAGAAAAACCATTGCCCAGGCTTCTTTTGGAGGATCGGGCTAGGAGGTAGAGTTGACCCTTCTGGAAGAGGAAGGACCTCCCCAAGCACAGTTGCAGTCTGTGTAACAGCTGAACCAGATCTGACCCGGGGCCCCCAGCCCCTTGTCCTGTATGACTGAGCAGGGGCAGACGCCAAGGGAAAGGTGTAAGATAGGTTCTAGGTTTATGCCTTGCGCTATGGCTATCAGTGATGGGTTTGGCTGTAGCCTTGTCTGCCAGCACGCAAGACTCGTGCAGCAGCCAAAGCTCTTACCACGCTAAAAGGAAACTGGTAGGCAAGCAGAGGTGCTTTTTTCCTGTCACTGGACAAGGTTTGGCAGGAAATGAGTGGTGCAGGAGCACTGCTGACTGGCAAGGAGGATGTAAAAATGCAGGAACTGAGGATGAGTGGGAGGCTTAAAATGAAAGCCGCTGAGCTGTCTCCGCACCAGCTTGGTGTGGACGTAGCGCTCGCGGCTGTGCCGCTCCTCAGCAGGCGCTCTGCCCCTCTGCCTGGCCACAGCTGGCATGCCTGGAAGCACTGCCTCCCATAAGTGCCCACTCTAACCAGCCTGACAGAGGGATCCTGGCTGTCCGGCAGTGCCTTGGGCCTGTCCTGGCCCCAGAGCCGGTGCAAACAGTAGAAAAGCTGATCTGTTCTCTGCACTTTCCTTTCTCTGTAAGGAAGAAACAGGCAAAGCCGCAAGATCTTGGATATGTTCTCCCAGCAAATGCTCGCTGGCTGTCAGTGTTAAGTGATCTTGTCTGGCTTGTTCCAGGGTCTGGCCGCGTTACCTTTAACAACCAGCGCAGTTACCTGAAGGCGGTGACAGCTGCGTTTGTGGAAATCAAAACGACCAAGTTTACTAAAAAGGTGAGTGGAGCTGATGGGAGAAGCTTTGCAAGGGCAGCCCGGGGAGTTGAAGCAGCACGTACGGATGGGTGCTACTGCTGTGGGTGCCGGTGTAGTCTGGCCTGATGTCCCCTCTGAAAGCGGAGGGGGATGATGAGCTGCTGCTCTGCTGGCTGTGATGGGTGCTGGTGACTGCCAAGGCACCCCTGTGCTGTGGGGGCAGTGGGTTGGTACTGCTGGGGCTGCTCAGAGCAGCTGGGAGTTGCCCCCAGCACAGGTCTCTGACTCTGATTCTTGCGCAGGTTCAGATAGATCCATATCTAGAAGACTCCATGTGTCAAGTCTGCAGTGCTCAGCCAGGCCCTTTCTTCTGCAGAGACCAGGTAATGCTTTCCCCTCCCAGATGAGCTCAGCTTCTCACCCTGCTTGGTTGGGGGTGGGGGCCTTGGTTTGCTCAAGGAAGAGCAGGCGCTGCTGTTCTCGGTGGCTCTTGCTGTAGTGTTTGGGGGTGCCTGTTTGTCCTTGCTGAGCCATCCCTGGGGAAGGTGACGTGCCAGCAGGTTGCTGAAGTGGTAGCCCCAGGTGTGCCCGTGTTCTCCACCGTGCCTTCCTGGGAAGCACCTCTGCAGGGCCGGAGGAGGCAGCTTTCCACCCTGCCTCGAGCAGGGGCGTGCTGCGGTATTGGCCGTGCCAGGGCACGGGGGCCTGCCTTGGGCAACGGGCAGCAGCAGGCTGACCCGGAGGGGATGTTGCCGCTATGAGAGCGGCGGCACTGAAGCAGAGTGGCGGCACTGATGCTGGAAATCGGAGAGCTGCTGCTCTGCGCTTGGTCCTGGGGCTGCCTGCAATGTAGGGGACTCTGGCTGACCTCCGCTCGCTGCGGGCAAAGGAGCTTGGCCAGAGTCCAGCGGCTTCCCGCAGAGAGAAGATCACTGAGCTGCAGCACGTTCCACTCGCTCTCGCTGGAAGGCAGAAACGGGAGTACGGTGAGCCTCGGAGCTGTGCCGTGGCTTCCGTGGCCTGTGCGCCCCTGCGCAGGCGTTGGGTTTGGTATGTGGTGGCTCCAGACCCTAGCTAGATGTGGCCTTGGGAGGCTTCTGGCCAATGCTGAGCTTCTAAAAGGGGATTTGAAATCTAGAAGGGGCCACGGCTGCAAAATCACCGACACCCCCCTGCAATGTTTCCTCCTGCTTGAGCAGTGGAGGGGGGATTTCAGCAGCATTCAAAGACCTGCCTTGCTGGCAATGGTTTTTCACAGGCTGTGGAACTGGGGGAGAGCGATGCCGCTTCCCTGTCGCGCTGGTGCCGGGAGCTTTCCGGCACGAGATAGCTGAGCTAGGAAAGCAGCTGGCATTTTCCTCCCACCTTCAGATGGGTCAGTAGCCGTCCAGCCTGACCGGCAACGTGCCGCTGTGCTCTCCCCGCAGATCTGCTTCAAGTACTTCTGTCGCTCCTGCTGGCACTGGCAGCACTCCATGGAGGTCCTGCGTCACCACCGCCCGCTGATGCGCAACCAGAAGAACAGAGACTCCAGCTAAAGAGGCCGCCGAGGCTCGGGGGCCGCCGCAGGCGCAGGAGAAAGTCCTTTTGTTAACCTGCCAAGTGGAGAGCGCACGAGCGTGCCTGCTGGTGCCAGACCCAGGCTGGGAACGCGCTTCCTGAGGACTAATGGGGAAATCTTACATTCACGTTTGCACTTGCTGGTCTTTTTGTTTCTGCACTAATGCACAGTGAATTTTGTCGGGTTTTGTTTGGGGGTTTTTGAGGGGGGGGAGCGCCCCTCAAGCGATTCTGCAGTTCCCAGACTTTGGTTCCTAGTTTGCTGACGAGAAGCAAAAAGGGCCGCGTGTTGAGAAGGTGTTTATGCAGATGCCTTCACCTAGGTTTTTTATTTATTAAAGGCGCTTTTTTACATTCCTTGCAATACTGATGGTAATAATGCAGGTCTCATTGGCTCCATTTTTTTGCAGTTGCCATACAGTGCCTTTCCATTCATTTAACCCCCATCTGAACGGCATAAACTGAATGTTCAGCTGGCGTTTTTTACTGTAACAACAAGGAGACTTTGCTCTTCATTTAAACCAAATCATATTTCATATTTTACGCTCGAGGGTTTTTACCAGTTCCTTTTTACACTCTTAAACAGTTTTTAAGTCGTTTGAAACGAGAGATTTTTCTTTCCTGGCAGCTTTTAACATTATTGCAATTTGTGTCTGGGGGCTGCTGGTGGGAAGTTGTAAATCGAGGGGGTTTGCAACGGAAGAGGACAGGATTTTTTGGATTTGAAACTGGACCGGATAAACGATCTGAGCTGCTGTATATAGTTTTAAATAGTTTGTTGCACTTTTTTAAGTTGCACTTAAGGGGGGTTGATAGAGGTTTTTAATCACAAAGTCACAGGACTTAACCTTTTCTTTTGTAACTAGCTAAAAAAGGGCTGCGTTTCGGTGGACAGATGAAGGTTCATAGGAGCCCTTTCTCTTAGAGGGGACAAGTACTTTTTCCTTTTGTTTAAGAAACGTATGAAGTAACAGTGCAGTCGACTGAAATGCTGCTGGGATTTGAGGACTTTACAATTATTATTATTATTATTATTATTATTATATCTTTTTTTTTACTTTCCCCTCTAGCGGAAGCTGTGTGCCAAAGAACCAGTGTCATAATCTCTCCTTCTTTCCTGCTGAGCTGATGTTGCATTGTTGCATATCCCAGCTGCTCTTTGTGGGTTTTCGTGAAGCTGTGTGTGAAGTCTCTACCTCATTGTAGTATATGCAGGCAAGACTGCACTCTCCTACAGACGCGTGGAGTAAGCTGTGGTGTAGTTTTTGGCACATAATAAACACGTTGCAGCAAACCTGCTTTTGTGCTCCTTTCCCGCGAGGGGTGGCTGGCTGGCGCAGGGGCTGCATCCTAGCTCGGGGGGAGGGCAGGGGAAGCTGTCTCTTGCCCTCCCAGCTCTCTCAGCTTCCACCGCTGTTCAAAAGCAGGCAGAGGTGCCCGAGCGTGGATGCTGCAGGGAGGTGATAGCGCTCTGCCCCCGGGCTTGTGCCTCTCCCTGGCTGGTGTAGGCGACTGGGGTGGGGGGGTGGGGTCTGACTGCAGGCAGCCTCTGCCCTGGGAAATGCATTTTTAGCTACCTGTTACCAAAGGCTCCTTCAGCTCATGGCCCTCAGGGCCCCCCCCCCACACACACACACCCAGCAGAAGCTGGTGGGCTCCAGGTGGAGCTCTGCTATTTACAGCAGCAAGCTGATGGCAGGCAAGAGGCTAATGGGCAGGGAGGGAATGGCCCAGTGCCTCTGCCCCCCCCCACACACACATATGCCCACTCATGCATGGGAGTGGGGTGGCAGGGTGGGGGGCTGCCTGTGTGCATCCTCCTGGTGCATGTGGCACTGGAGACTGGCTGGTGTGGGACAGGGAGCCCCTCCCCCCCCGGCTCTGGTCTCCCTTCAGCACGGGTTTATTTCCCCCCCCCCCCCCAGGCGGGCAGAGTGGGGGCTGGAGGTGATGTGGGGCACAGGGATGCAAAGTGGGGGGGGCCTGAGTGCCCCATGCCTCTGGAAGCGGGGTGGGGGGGGGGTAGGGGCACAGCCGCAGATGGGGTTGGGGGGATGCAGAGGAAACGTCCGTGCGGCTGACGGAGCCCGGGCTCCGCGGGCTGGTAGGGGGCGGCCGCGGCTGCTGCCCGGCGAAAGCCGCGCGTGGCGCTGGGGACCCGGCGCCGCCGCCGCCGCCGCCGCCGCGCGCACTTGCCCACGGGCCCTCCCGAAGCCCCGCCCCGCCCTTGCAGCCCCGCCCCCCGAATCCCCGCCCCTGGAGCACCGCTCCGCCCTCGCAGCCCCGCCCCCTGGAGCCCCGCCCCGCCCCGCCCCCGCAGCCCCGCCCCCGCAGCCCCACTGCAGGCGCCCTCCGGGCCGCGGGGCGGCGCTGTGGCGGCGTGGCGCCGCTCTCGGCCCCGCCCGCCCGCCCGCCTCCTCCGCTCTCTCTTGCCGCAGCCGCCGCCAACATGGTGGGTCCCGAGCGGCGCCGCCGCCATCCGCCGCCATCCGCCGCCGTTCCGCCCGGGGGGGACCATGAGCTGCGGCTGGGCGTGGAGTTGAGGGGCCTGCGGGCCGGGAAGGGGGGGAACCGGGCCGGGAAGGCGGGGGGGGGGGGGGGGAGCAACCGGGCTGGGCCTGGGGAGGGAGAGAGGGAAGGGAACCGGGCCGGGCCTGCGGGAACCGGGCCGGGCCTGCCGGCCTGGGACGGGGCGCGGAGCGCGGGCCCGCGGGCCGGGGGCAGGCGCGGGGGCAGGCCGGTGTGAGCCCCGCGGCGGCTGCCCCGCGGCAGCGCCGCGCTTCGTTTCGCTGTGGCGTGACTCGATTTTGGCCGCCCAGGGACGCGTGCGAACGAAGACGGTGAAAAAGGCCGCCCGTGTCATCATCGAGAAGTACTACACCCGCCTGGGGAACGACTTCCACACCAACAAGCGGGTGTGCGAGGAAATCGCCATCATCCCCAGCAAGAAGCTGCGCAACAAGATTGCGGGGTAAGGCCGGCCCCAGGGTTACCCGGGACGTCGCCGAGGAGGGCGAGACCGGCTCAGGCCCGGGGCGGCGGGCGCAGGAAATCCG
Source organism: Rhea pennata (assembly GCF_028389875.1). Classification (NCBI taxonomy): domain Eukaryota; kingdom Metazoa; phylum Chordata; class Aves; order Rheiformes; family Rheidae; genus Rhea; species Rhea pennata. The sequence goes on from NC_084672.1 coordinate 23,781,531, forward strand.
CTCTTGCACGTTACTGCGGTGTGGACACGCGTGTGTGGTACGGGTCGCTGCCTCCTGCCCCGCTGGAGCTACGTTAGGCTCTCTGGGGCGCTGCTGTATTGAGGGTGGCCTTGGAGAAGATGCTTCAGCTTCAGTTTTTAACTGTCCTCTCCCTGTGCTGTTGTGCCGCTTGAACAGTGGAAACGTCTTCCTGTTGGCTTTCAGGCCTTTCTTGCTAGATTGAGATGGGTTTATGGGGTGTTACCACCATTTCTCAAATGTCTGTTAGCTGCAGGATGTCAGCTGATACTTAGTTGTGCTTAATAGCAGGACTCTTGACTTGTTATATTCTCCCTTATGTAAGGACAGCGACAACATCTTCCTTGTCATTCTGGAACTTATGTGGAAACTGTGATTTTTTTTTCCCCTTCCCCCCTCCAAGGGCAACAGCGCCTAGGTTAGTGGGCTTTTTGCTGAGAAAGCTGTGAGGGTTTTCTTAAGATCAAGATCCACGCAGAGGATTTGGAAAGGAATCTCTCATAGGAGAGCCTGGGAGAAAGCAGGGCAGTGTCCTGTTGGCCATCACGGCGCAGAGGGTTTTTATGTCCGTTTTTTTCACAGGACTATGAGCAGCGCTTAAAAGTTTCGTGCTAGAACCTGCATACGAAAGTGATTCTGGTCTTGTCTGTGACCTGGTCATTGATAGTGCAGGGAGAAGAATTTCGAAAGCTTTTCCCGTGTTTGGTGGGGTCATTCCCATCCCTCCCAAACCCTGTTACTTTCGTACACTTCTCTGGCACTAACCTTGCTCCGAGGCCATGAAATAACACCAAGGTTGTCAGCAGGATTCTGATAGCAGAACTGATCTCCCTGGCATGCCACAGGGCGGGTGAGGTGAGCTGTTCTGACTGTCTGAATCCAGTACAAAGTCTGACGCAAATTCTGAGAAAGCAGGGGTAGAAAACCGAGGTTTTGCCTCCATGGGTTGAAGCTGGTATGTCAGAAAAGCAGACCCTGGATGGATGGTCTTCTGCTCATTTCCTGCAGGTATGTCACCCATCTGATGAAGCGTATTCAGAGGGGGCCTGTCAGAGGCATCTCCATCAAACTGCAGGAAGAGGAAAGAGAGAGGAGGGATAACTACGTCCCAGAGGTAAGTTTCTGGCTACGCTTGAGAGCTCACTGAGGTGTCTGTCTCCACACAGAGAGACTGTAAGGTCTGTCCATTCTGCTTGTCCTGAGACATCTTTTCCCCTTACCACTCTAAAGGGAAAGGCATTTGTAAAGAACATCCAGATATAATGTTTTTTTTTTTTTTTTTTTTTTGCTAGCGGCCTCTTAACTCCTTTAAAACAAATCCTCAGCTGTAACTGGTAGGATTTAGGTCAAAAAGGGGAGGATGGAGATGGGTTTTGGCCTTGTATCTGAGGCAGTCCTGGCTTTTCCTCAAAAATTTTGCTGCATGGCTTGACAAGAGCAGCTGACTTCTTGCATGTTGACTCTGCCGCTGGTTTGCAGGGGGGTGAAGATAACCTGTCCTCAATTTTTCTAATTTAAAATGGGGGGAAAATAACTTCATGTTATGCAGAATAATATTTCAGAGTGACTTAAAAACTAGCATACAGTAGATGTCACTAAAGAGAGGTGATGGTTCAAAATCTGTGAGCTGCTCCAGGTTTGTGAAACGGCACCAGAATGCCAATCTCTCGTAAAAGGATGCCAGGAGAGCAGAGCATTGCCCACTTGAGTGTTGTGTTTGTTGTTGGGCAGAAATGGCCACTTAAGCCTTTCATTTTGAACCTGCATTCGAAAGTGATTTAGGTCTGGTGTGTGGCCTGATCATTGATAGTGCAGGAAGAGGAATTTTGAAAGCATTTCCCGTGTTTGGTGGGGTTCAGTACCATCCCTCCCAAACCCTGTAGCTTTCAGACACGCTGCTGCTTGTCTGTCTTCCGGATCTCCTTAGTCAGCTTCTGATAAAACTGTTATTTTCTGTGCAGCACAAAAAGAAATGATCGGTTCCAAGCATTACCTCTGTTCTTCAGCTCTTGTAACTCATTGGTGCTAGGGTTTGGCATAGGGTTTGGTTATATGGCAGATCATTTTAACGATGATCAAATCCTGGATCTGGGAGGAATAAGTATGATACCAGGACTGTCACAGGAGCCTTGCCAGTGCAGTAAGGCAGGCTGGTGCTGTCCTCCCCTCTTTGAGATCTCCCTCAGGGAGAACCTTACTACTTTATCAACTTGGTTGTGCTAACCCAAGGTGGGGTAGCACTGCCCTCCACAGAGACTAGGCTTTGCTCTAGGCTAAAGCCGGGGCTTGGTTTGACTTCCTGGCTCCTCCCACATCTAGAAATGATTTGTGAAATATTGGCAGCTCTGCGCAGATGCTCTTCTGTGTATCCCAAAAACTTGAGGTGTTAAGGCGTAAGAAAAGTTTCAGTGACCTGTGAGGCTGTCTCGGAGTGAGCTGCACATGTTTCCTAAGCAGGTGTAAGAGGCCTAGAGGAAACCACGGAGGCAGCTCTCCCAGTATTTCACGTAATGGCTTTCTAGCTGCGTTTCAAAGGCAGGACAAGGTGGTGCTGGTGGAAGAAGTTATTCCTGATGCTTGAGGTTCTTTCAGTTCCCCCCTGAGCAGGGAAGGAATGTCTATGTTGTAGCTGTCAGTGCAATATTAGTTGAACCTCAGTAATTCACTGTTTCTTGTAAAATACTTGTTGTAACATGGCCTGTTGGGGAAGAAGTGCACAGAGATCAAGCTCTGAGGTCTTGGGAGAGGAAGGGGAGACTGCACTGAAATTACAGAGCAGAGACTGTGGTTGCTAGCCCTGAGGAGTCGAAGGGTGCAGGACTGCCGAGAGGTGCAGGCCAGGCAATTGCCGAGCATTACTGTTTGTGGCCCGGTGACGGTCAGGCTACTACTAACGTATCCTTGCTTTAGGACCCAGTCACAGAGATTTGGTGCGGCTGTGGTTCTGCTAGCCAGCAAGACATGGCAACAGAAACGAGACGGCCAGGGTTGTCTGCTGAGCTGAGCTAAAGCCAAGGAGCGCGCTGCCGTCACAGCCTGCCTAAGCCAGTGCGGGGAACCTGGCCGCAGCTCCTCTTGGGACTGTTGGTTGTTGCTTTCCTGTGACTGTGCAGTGGATGGAGAGTTGCCTTAAAACAGACACCCCTCCGCATGTAGTGCCCCTGTGCTGGGGGGGTAGTCTCTTGCTGTGTTCCAGTAGGACAGCTGGAGGGTGTAGGCGTCCACAGTATTTGCTGGCAGATGAAGCTGGCTATGCAAGGAACAGTAAAAACCTTGGTGGCACGCTCAGCCCTTCACAGGTAGTGGTCAGCGCCCAAACGCCTGAGGAAGAAGCATTTCATCTGATGTTCCTGTGGCCTGAGCTACGTTTGCAAATGTCTTCCAGGCTCATATGGTTGCTGGCACTGGAGGTCTTCCCCATGGTGGCCATCTCGTTCACGTGGAAAAAATTGCTAGGCAGTTCTGAACGTGGGGAAGCAGCTGCGATCCCTTACAAGCAGCTCCCTTTTGGTGGGATGGGATAAGAGCTTGCCGTGGGTAGGAGGCTCCCAGCCAGAGCTAACCTGCTTAGCATCTCAGTGGTAGGACAGATGTGGCTCTGGGGCCTGGTTCTGGTCTGTGCAGCACTTCCAAACTGTGCACATCTCTCTTCTGTCCCCAGGTCTCTGCTCTTGACCAAGAGATCATTGAAGTGGATCCTGACACGAAGGAAATGCTGAAGCTTCTGGTGAGTAGTCAGAGTCATCTTCCTGCTAGCAAGGAAGGCTTTTGCCTTTTGTAGCTGTGCTGAGACTGCCGGTGGTGTCCCCAGCAGTGCTGTGGGTGCAATGGAGGGCTTGATAGTGTTGGCTGAAGGTGTGAATGTTCTGCGCAAGTGACTGGGGGTTAGTTGGAACCCTGTGCTCAAAGGCAAGAAGGAGGCCAAGCTCTGTTGGCTTCAGGGGACCGGTGGACCTTTGCTCTGGGACTTGCAGGTCGGTTAACCACCACGTAAGCTGTTCTTCCTCAAATGGGACCCTAACTGGAAAGTGGAGTGCTTGTGTCACCTTTCCTCAGAAACTCGAGGGGTTTTTGACATGGTCTCATGTAAGAGGTCTGTCTGTCACGCCTTCCCTCTTCTATGAGTCCTGGCACCTGTGGAGCGGAAGGGGAAAGGCAGAAGTGTTTCGCCCTGGACCACACTAGCAGGGTGGATATGTGCTTCCTGCCTTCCCCACTTCCCGCACCACGCTGGCTTCCAACCCCATCACCTCTTGCTAGCTGGAGCTTGGTGTGCAGCTCTCCTTCCTGTGAAATAGCAGCAGGAACCATCTTTATCCCAAACTGAGACTATTCAGCCATAAAAGATGAGTTTCTCCAGCTGCCTGCAAAAGTGATCTCCAGAATAGGGTGGCCTTCTTACCTTCTTATTGACACTGACATAAGCTGGTCCCAGGGTCCCCAAGGTGTGTAACCACCTTTCGTCCTACACAGCATTTTCACTGCTTCCATTTCTGCTCCTCTTGGGAGGGGCTGGGGGGAATCTGCCTTCCCCCTCAGCGGGGTTGGGCACAGATGGGCAGCCAGGGCAGGAGCAGGGCTGGCAGCATGCAGCGCTGAGTGACTCTTCCTGTGCTGTCTTCCAGGACTTCGGCAGCCTCTCCAACCTGCAGGTCACACAGCCCACGGTGGGGATGAACTTCAAAACACCCCGAGGAGCTCTCTGAGTCTGTCGCTGTATGTCGCTTTTCCAATAAATGCGGGAAACCAATTTGGCCTACTTACTCTTTCAAAGCCTGTTTCCACATGGATGAATAGGGGTGAGCTGATTCTTCTGGGGTGCTGTGTCCCGAGGATGGTTCTCCAAGGCTTGGAGATATGAGGGAAAATTAATACCTCCAAATTTGTGGACAGATTTTGGGGGTCTTTCCTGGCTATTTGAAAGTGAGGTGCAAAGTTTTTACAGGCTTTCCTGCAGGCACCTGTGCTGCCCTCGTGGTGGTGGTGTGCAGCCACAAGAGGGCAAGTGTGATGTCTTGGTGGGGCCTGGTGGAGCTCCTCGTGTTTGCCCTGGGAGAGCCTGGGCCAGCCTCTGGGCCAGCCTCTTCCTGCTCTCCCAGCCCTGTGGTGGTGCCACCCATGCTGCAAGAGGGGGTGCTGGGTCTTGTAGATGTGCGTGTATAGCAGACTGTGCTGTGGGGCAATTTCTCCCTCCTCCGCTTCCTTTTTTAATCAGGGTTGGCCACTACACAGGCACTGCCTGCTTGCAGTGAGTCAGTGATGCTTCCATATGCTGTATCAGGAGGCCTAAGTGTCCTAAAAACTGCTGTTCACAACCACAAGATGACCATCTGATACAAATGAAAAGGCAAAGGATTTGCTCTTTTGGGGGATATCGGTCTATATTTAAGTTCACTGTGGAACTTGTTTCAAATTCTTACTAAAGAAAAGAATGTGTACAGCAGACAGAGCCAGATACTTAAATATACTTTGAACATGCTGAGCTGTAGTCAGGATAAGCCAAGCAGGGACAATTTATAAATCCCCAAGTACTGCAGAAGTTTAACTTGGAATTTCCAGTTCAATACCACCAATCTCTTCGCTATCTAATCAAAACACAGCAAGTACACAGACTGACAGTTAAAACAACCATCAGTCTGCAAAAAAAAAAAAGAACAACTAGGCATCTAAAAGTCTAACTGGGATATTATTAAACAGAATGGATCTATGCATGTCTGGTAGCATTCTGGCAGAGCTTAATGCAAGCTTTTGTTGGGAACCAGCCACCTGTTACTTATCATTTTCTTTTCAACTTATTTTTCACATCAGAATAAAGGTTAATTTCGCTTTGAATCCAATACGCTGTGTAACCTGAGGTGCCAGGAATGAAATCACGTAGCTCTCCAACATATTTCTTCATGTCACGAGCAGAGGCGTAGCCTGCAAACAGAAAGATCAAGTCTCATCATAGGAAGTCTGGGCTACTGTTATTAGACAAAACAAGAACTACAGGAAAAAAGGGCTGTGGAGAAGGGAGCAATTGCAGTCGCACCATCAGAATTGATAGCCAAGGCTGTTTTTTTTTTTTTTTTTTCCTCTTGGAAGTTTTTAAGGGTTGGAAAGAATAGATTTCAGGTAATGTCTGGGGAAAATAAGATTCTAAGATTTACTACCCAGGCAGTTTAACTACAGCAACCTCTTATACCTAGAGCAATAACTACAGCACCACTTTTTATATTTACGACTGACAAGTAATGAGCAATACAGATGTATCAAAACCAAGCAGTGTCAATAAAAAGATGGTTACAATTAAATGCAACCTATGGCTGTTTTGGAGTCTGGCAATTGGTAAAGAGCAACTCCAAACAAATTGTATGAACATTAACTGTTCACAGTCAGGACTGGAAACAAGTCTGCACATGTAAGTAATAGAAAGAACTAAGGAATGCCCCGGACACAATATGGGCCCTGCTTTGTCAGCATCCCCCATCATTTTTAGGTATATTTTCCACTTCTTAAATGTCTACCTGTGCTAAGCTTTACCTGTCACCATGTTATTCACTGGATATTCCTGAAGTGCATGGTATGAAAATTCCCCTTGGGTTGTTGAATCTGTTTTTTCTTCACTGCTACATTGGGGAGAAAAGTGGGTGTGTTATTTCCTGTTCTGTGTATTTTCTGCAAGCTGATGGTTTGGGCTGAGTCAGCAGGCTTGGGTGCTTCAGGGTGGTTCAACTTTCCTTTCCGTGTGCAGCCATGCCAAAATCCAGGCTGTGGCCCTCAGTGTCACAGTAGGATCATTCCGAGGCCGTGCCTTCAGTGGCACCCAACACATGTCAAACCAGGAGTACTGCCGCAGCTTCTATTTTTGCAGGTAGCGAAGGGTGGGGGAGTGGAGGACCCAGGACATGCATCTTGCGTGTCCAAATCCTACCACCAAGGATAAGGAAAATACCTTTCAGATGGCTCTAGCGCATCTTCTGCTTGCTGCTCACTCCCAGTCTCTGGTTCCTGAAGTAGACTTTCACTGTACTGTGGCTGTCAACACACAGTTAAAGTTGTGAGCCTGATCCCTTCAACTTAATGCAGTTTGCCAAGACTGAGTCCTTCTGTGGCACAACAGGGATATTGCCTTTAAGTCACCTAGCCTACTCATCCGCAATGGGAGAAAAGGCATAAAGCTTTGGAGCATGCATCTCTCTTTTGAGTGCTTTCTTACCATTGCTGCTAGCTCTGTGTATAGCTTGTCAGCAGTACAAATTTGCTATTTCTGAATTTGAAAAAAAAACACACTAGAAACTTGATCCAGAAGAGTGGTTTTTTTTCAGGGCTTCTGTTTTCAAGCACAATTTACAATAAAGCTGGAAATCCAAACATTTTTGCTTCAAAAGGACTTAGAAATTACTTCAAGAAGGCAGTGTGCAGTGTCTCAGAGCTATACAGGGTCGTGCAGAAAGAAAATGCTCCACAGAATGGCTGAACTTGGATCTCAGCAACTCCATGGGTTATTGGAGCCCCCAGAAGGATGTACGGGGAAGACAGGATGTCTATGAGTTAGAAAAATCCCTTCTGCATGTCCCGTACTTAATCAGTGTTGTGTCCCTGGGATGTTGTGCTAGGAAAGGTCACACGCAGCAGAGTGAGCACAGGACCGTTTGATCCCATATTTGGTTTGAGAGATGAAAACCAAGGGTCCCGGAAGTTGATGCAACTGACTTTTTTTTATAGGACAGGTCAACACCACCTCATACATCTCATCTTACCTGTTTCGCAAGGAAATCATCCATCTGCTCCCAAATAAAATTACCAATTTTTCTTCTGATTTCTGCCATGAACAAAAATAAATGAGTATAAAAGCATTAAGTAATGACACCGCCTAGCAGTCTCTGTCTAAGCAAGCCCCTACCTGCACAGGTAATCACTAACGCACTCAGACCATTGGCAGAAGCTCACTGAACGGCATTGCTAACTAATGCAATGTAATAGATTGGGCATTAATTCCTTCAAAGGCAAAACCTCATTCACTCTGCCTTTCCATCTGCCCCCAGGGAGGAAGAATCACACCCAGCAGAGGGAAATTCCCCACCCCCAGAGCAGAGATAACTGGAGTCTGATGCTGGTTTGGCATTCCCAAAAATGTCTATGCTTATGGGGAACACAGCATGGAGTAAAAGCCGTCGATTTTCCCTAACCTTCTTGCAAGCAGGCAGGAGGCAGAATGAAGTGACCCAGAACTACTGACTGTTTCATTTCTGAGCTGGTACTTGCCCATGCGGAGAGATAACAAGAATGAAAAACTGTAGCTCTACCGTGTAAGTAATCTAGGCTCTCATGTATTCTGGAAGAGAAGAAAAAAGAAAAAAAAAAAAAAAAAGAGAGAGCTATCTGGTTTCTAAAGGTAAGCCTGAAAAAAAAACCCAAACATAATTATCTTTGGCAGAGATTAAGCTGGAAGTCCAAGGCTAGCTGGCAGCTTCAGCTAAAGGGATATTATTGTTAAAACTGACCTGCTCTAATATTACTGCCTCAATGCAGGGTGAAAAAAAAGCATGATGTCTGGCAGTTAGCACCTAAAGAAATACTGTTATTTTCTAGCTATGAGACTCGTCACAAATACCAGGTTCAGTCCCAGCTGCCTGATGCTTTCTTAGAACTGCCTGGAGGAAGAACCCAGGGGAATAAGCAAATGTGTATTTTTTAGGGACTAAACAGCACTGTTCTGCAATCCGCTATCAAGATTAGATCAGTTCTTGGGGGAGAGGGGTTATTTAAATATTTAATATTTAAAATTTTGCATAGCCATGGAAAAGTCTTCTACCCCTCAAGTAGCAGAGTATGACCTACAGTCTAGCAGGCTGCACAAGGGATTTTTGTGGCTGAAGGGAAGTTATTATTCTCCTAAAAAGGCTGGTTTCAGCACCTGAAGGCTTTATAAAATCTAAGCCAATTTTAAGCAATAACATATTAAGCAACCTGCTTATTTTCTAGCCATTAGGAGACCTGGTGCAGGGTTGCAGGAGGAACTAGAAAACTCTCATTCCTGCTCACATAAACGTACTTACATGATAATTCAATATACACAAATCCTCACTGAGTGGGGGAAGAGCTCGTATCATCTTTTCCTATAGTTGTCCTTCTCATGCAAAAACATTGTTGTGCGCTCTTATTTTTTTTTATCAAACCAACAGAATGAAAACAGCAATTTAGCCCTTCTACAGTTGCTGCATAGTTTTTATCACCTCTGATCTGCCCTTTAAAGAGTTAATATATGTGGGTTTTTTTTTTTTATTATGTGTGGTCACTCCCTTATTTATTGACACCCCCTGCCTTGGAGGGGTGACTTCAGCGCAGCTTTTAGACACCTCTCCCCCATCATTTTTTTTTTTTTTTTAAGCAGGTTGATTCAACATTAACAAGAAGCAGAAAGCGGTGCAATTCATGTAATTTAATGTAGCTTAACAATTTTAATTCAGTAAGTTGGAGAGTCCAGGTGGGTTTAAGTGCAGAGGCTGGGCACCAAGGCTAAGGGCAGGCAGCGCGGCGGCGGCGCTGCTATTCCTGCTGCTTTATCAGCCTGTGTCGCTCGGCTTCCCCCACAAAAAGCTGCGCCCGTATCAGCACCTTCCTTTTAACCCCCTCCACTGGAGTTAAATCAGCCTCAGGCGCACGCAAGCTACAGTATTTTTACAGCCATTTCATGTTTTGGCTGGGTCTAAGTATAGCTTATGGCGGGGCGAGCTCTCACCGGCGGTCAGTATTAGCTCTGGTTCGGCTTATTCCGAAATAAGCCATGAAACTCGGCGGCCTCCAGTCCAGGGACTTTAAAAATGCCACCCTGATTTTTAACAGCCATTTGCCGCCATTAAATACGGGCTTAATGCAACCCTTACCGTTGTCTATGCTTTCATTATTCTTTTGTTATCTTCCATTATATATATATATATATATATATATATTTTAAGGTCCTTAAAGGGGGGGAAGGACGATGTCTGGCTGCAGCCCTGTCCCACAGCGGCAGGGGAAGGGGACGGGGGCGACTCGCGGCTCGAGGGCGCCGCAGGGCCGCGGCAGCCTACCTCCGCGTGTCCGCGTGGGCCGCGTCGCTGCTGAAGAGGAAATCGGCATCCCGGCGCCGGGCCAGTGCCCCCCCCTCGGCCTCTGCGGCGAAGAGGAGGGTGAGGCTGAAGGTGGGTGTGGGAGATCCCCCCCCCCCGGCCAGGGGACAGGGCTGAGCCCCACACGCTCTGCCCCTCTGAGGGGTGATGGGGCTTCCCCCCCCCCCCCGGCCAGGGGACAGAGCTGAGCCCCACACGCTCTGCCCCTCTGAGGGGTGATGGGGCTTCCCCCCCGCCCCGGCCAGGGGACAGGGCTGAGCCCCACACGCTCTGCCCCTCTGAGGGGGGTGATGGGGCTTCCTCCCCACACACAAGGGGACAGGGCTGAGCCCCACACGCTCTGCCCCTCTGGGGGGTGATTGGGCTCCCCCCCACACACACAAGGGGACAGGGCCGAGCCCCACACGCTCTGCCCCTCTAAGGGGTGACAGGGTTTCCTCCTCCTCCCCCCCCAAATTGACCCATCTCCACCATGCCAGGACTGGGGGGGCAGGTGGGAGGGGGGGGGGCTGGGGTGCTCCTCACCCCACAGCTCCTGCAGGCCTGGGCTGACGCTCTGGGAGAACCAGGCCCGGCGGCCCCGGAACATGGCGGCGGTGCTGCGAGGCGGTGACGGATGGCGGCGGTGACGGATGGCGGCGGGCGCTGCGAGGCGGCTGGCCCCCCCCCCCCTCCGTGGGGCTCCCTGGGCCCCCTCCCCACCCTGCGCCTTGCCTCCAGCTGTGGGGCCCGGCAGCAGCTCCTTGGCAGGGGCGGTCGGCCTGGCCTGGCGGCGCCGCTTCGTCCCCCCGGCCGCCCCGCGATGCCTTGCGTCCCCTCTCCCTGCTGCCCCGGGTTCCTGGGGCGCCTTGGGAGCCGCTTGCACTGGCGTGCGAGCGTGGGCCACCGTGTGTCACTAGAGCCTGGGCATCGCCGCCCCCAAGGAACACGCTCTGGAGGTGAAATGCCGGTAGAGCTGAGCCTATATTTTGGAGGAAACCACCTTCAGTGGGTCGCTGTTCGTCCCTGCCTCGTTCAAGCACGGGCAGAAATATGGGTAAAGTTTTTCCGTAAACGTGTCCCTGAATGTATAGATGTGGGACATCTCGTTCGCCTCGTAAAAGGACACTTGCCCCCCCTCGTAGTCCAGATACACCCCGATCTTGGAGATGCCCGTCCCCAAGATCAGACCTTTAGTGGGCACATCCAGAGCTTTAAGTTCATTCCTGTTCCTCAACATTATGAGCCAGTAGCCCTCTCTGGGCGAGAGCGGGTGCTTCTTTTTGCGGCTGATGGACCCTTTCACCACTCCCAAAGTCCATTTGGTCTTCTTCTCAACCTCTACTTCCCAGTAGTGTTTCCCTGAGGTGAAGCCTTCAGCTCCCAGCACAGCGATGCTGGAGTCAAACCTCTCTGGGGTGTTGGGGAGCATCTGTTTTACATCGTCGTGTCTCACGCTGGTTAGATCCGCAGACAGCACAAGGTTTGGATGCGCTGTTTTGGGGTCTAGCGTTATCAAGGATAGACCTAGGTAGAAAATGGGGGAGGGGGGGGATAACTTAGCAAAGGAAATGTTTAACACGTTTCTTTGTGTGAAAGACTAGATGCCATAATAACGAGACTAATGAGACTCTTCAAGCTGGCCAAAGCAAGCAGAGGTCCTGTCCAGAACTGCTGTTAAAAAAAAAAAGCCAATGCTAAAGTTGGCCCAGCCTAGTCAGGAGGTAGGAAGGCACCACCACCAACAACTAGCACTAAAGCCATGCATTTCTCAGATCACACCCAGTGAGGGTTCCCAACTCCCACTACGACTTCTCAGAGTTTATCTGCAGTTTATCTCTGAAAATGAGAAAGGCTGGACTTTTTTTTCTTTTTTTTCTTTTTTTTTTTTTTTTGGTGGGGGTGGCGGCTGACTTGCTCAGCAGTGCAGAGGAAGGCAGTGGCCAGAAAACATAGCTACAACCCAGTTCCCCAGAGCAGCATCCAGCTGCAGCGGTCATAAGATCAGCCTTTCCATTCCTTGCCGTCACCCTATCCCACTTTCTGAATCTCTCCAACTTCTGCAGAAAAATGAGGCCAAGGCTATGGCCTCCGTCACAGTCTAGTCCTGATTCATTCCCAGAGCAGCTCTGAACAAGCTGCTGTTGAGATGCTCTTTACGCATTTCCTTTATGGGTGGTGGCACAACACACGGTGGTGCTGAGAAAGCAGTGTCTCCTTACCTGGACTAAGTATGGATTTCATTTCCTTCCATGCAGTGTACTGGATCGGACCCCTGAATTGTCCTGGGCTGAGTTCACGGCAGACTAGCTGACCTTCAGACAGGGTGTGTGCTTTTTCCTGCAAGCTGTGCAGACAGCAAATTGTCTTGTCAGGTAGTTTGTGATCACAGAGCTCAGTAAACATGGGGTAAATCCAGCACAGCAGCTGGATTCAGCTGGACTGCACGTGGCTGAGACACAGCCATGTTAACGACGCTTGGCCAACTCTCCTCTATGCTCATATTTTATGCACATTCCAGAAAATTTTTGCTAGTGGATTTTACTACTTAAGCAAAGCTGAATATGCCCCAAAACAGTAATTTTCAAGCTGCATGATTTTTCAGCCACTTTGCAGTGTGATGTGGAAAGCCAGAATCTCTTTGATTCTTACTCGTTGTTCAGCAAGTTTTTAAATAACTCAAAGAATTTTTCCTGCTTGCACTTACCTGTTCATGAAGGACTTGATACCCTGTTAAACAAAAGACAAGAAGAGGCGTTGAGCAATGTGTAATTGCCATGCAGGTAAGCCTTGGTTAGCTGAGCTAAAATAGGAGCTGGTGCTGCTTTGGGAACTGTGCACCCTTCCCCTTGCAAGCATAGCGTGAGTGCTTTGGCAAACTCTTTGCCGCTATTTGCCTGTACCCAGCTCCATGGGTTTTGCAAACTGGAAAGGGAGCAGATCCCAAATTCTTTCCCACCAAAGTACCAGAAACGTCTGAGTTGGAAGCTGTGCTGGCCTGCAGCATTTCCCTTTCTCCTTCCCGGGGGAATGCAAGGAGCTACATAACATGCTTGGCATGGAATTGGGCACCCAGGCTTTAGCTAAGGAGATCTGGGTGAATCCCGAATCCTTTCTTCCCCCTCCTTATTTCCTAGCCAGACCACATGCATTTCTTCTTGCTGTGCATTTTTTTGCTGTGGAAAAAAAAAAGAAAAATCTCGAGCTACAGCAGGAGCAGGCACAAGCAGTGCAGTTAGGAGTTTATTTCCATACAGATGTCCTTGGTCATAACCCACAAAATCCATCTGAAGCTGGTTTATATTTCAAAGCTTGCTGTTTAGAGTTCATCCGTACAGAAAAGTAAAGTTACAAATAATTACCAAACATGCCATGGATTCTCCGTTCTTGGTTCCCTTCCTTTCCAAGCAGGTCTCACGTTCCCCAGGTTATCGCTTTGCTAACCCACCCTCTCTTTTAGCTTTTTATCTAAACCTCAATTTCTCACTGTTAGGAAGCTGATGGAGTTGTGGTGGTAGAGCCGGGACTGAATGTCTGTCAGTATCTCTTTTGCTTGGTTACACTTTTCTTGGAGGACATCCATATTCAGCTGCATGTCTTGAAGAAAGGTTTTCCCCTCCTCTTGCAGCTCATTCATTAGTTTTTTCTCTCTGCCATGAAGGAACTGGTGAAGCTTTAAAAACTCCAAAGAGATGTGATGTTGAAGTAGTAACCTGTTCTCCTAAAAACACAGATTCTTTGTTAACCTGGGAAATATTTTGCTTTCAACAAAATTGCTTGTAGTTCATAAACCATAAATAAGATTTGTTTCATGCTTCCTACTTATCCAGATATCCTACAACAACTCTATCCCCTGAAGAGACTGGAGAACCTTTTTACAAAAATGGAGCACTAGTCCAGTCAGCCAGATATTCATCTCCAGCCTTGGCCAATGCCTGGTATTTCTGAAGAAGGAGGAAAATCACCTCAGGCTGATGCAGTGCTCCAAATTCTGTCCTTTGAGAGGACCACTTGGGTAGGGATGCACTGGGTGCCATGCATAAAACAAATATGACTGATGTCTGATAAAACGGAGAAAGTTGTGCTAGATGTGGTCCTGAAATTGTGATGTGAATCAGAACTGGCCAGCCCTCCAGGATTTACATGCATGACACTACCCTCCCCCAGTAAGGGCTTCTTGAGCAAGTCATCGAAATACTTCCTAAGCAATGCCACAATGAGTACAACAAGCACAAAGCTTTCCCTCGTGCGGGAAGATGGTGATGTACGTTACGATGTTACGATGGCTGATCTATGCCACAGCTGTGGTTGGATGTCTGTAGGGTCTCCTCCGTAGAGTAGGCACATTGCTCTGGAGGAGAGCCAGCAGTTTCTGTCGGAGCGTGGCTGTCTGCTGAATGAATGCTACTCACCTGGTGGGACGCAATCTGCTCTTTTTGCCTGTGCCACAGGATCTTCAGCTTCTGCAGGGTGGACTCCACTCGGGTCCTAATTAGGATGAGGTTTTCCTGTTGGTGCAATACACACGGCCGTTACCCTGTGATCCTCTACAGTCCGCCAGAGAATTCAGGACAAATCCTTTCTCTTGACTTAAAATATGTAAGAAATAACTGGAGGAGGATGAGCTTACATGATGGATGTGCATGCTTTCACTTTTCTCACCCCTTCAATAGCCCTGCTGTCACCAACATCTGGGAGAAGGTTACAAGCGATTTGCCTGGTAGGAGCAGTTAGGTACACGCCAGGGCACGCAAGGGAGCCCAAGGGTATTCCTTCAGCATCAGCCTTCACAGTAGTTTATACTTTCAGCATAAAGTAGTACTTCATCAAAAGCTTGGGCAAACCCCAATAAGCAAACAGACCCATCTGCCCAGCCACAGACCTACTGCTTTTACTTGAGATCTCTTAGAAAAGAGATTTTTCTTCCCTCCCAGACCATCTTCTCCCACAGAAATCCTGCAGGACCATTGCTCAGGGCTGGGGCAGGCCCAGGCTGGGCTCTGAAGCATGGGTGCTGTTGCAGGCCAAGCTTTGCCGTGCGTTGGTAGGATAAATTCGAGGAGCCATCGGCTTCTCCAGCACGGAGGATCGACTGCAGCTAAATTCATTTGTCAGCAAAACCGCGGTTCCTTGTTGGTCTCCTTAGCAGCAAGGTCTCCAACACATGATGAAATAGCTGACAACATCTTATTGCATTCGTTTGATACCTACCACGTAGTGCCGCACAGCATCAGGTACGAGCAGGAACTGGCCAATTTGGTCCTCGGACACGTGTGACTCTCGGCAGAGGAAGCAGGCCAGTTTCCCGTCTGGTTTCCTGAAGAACACGAGGGGTTTGCCGTGTTCGCTGCACGTCCGCTCGCACTGCTCCACCTGGAAGCCCTTCAGGCTCTCCAGCACCTTTCCTAGGACTGTGTTTTCTATGTATTGGCCGCCTGGGGCCTCAGCCCGGCACTCTGGGCAAGCACAAACTGCTGT
Source organism: Rhea pennata (assembly GCF_028389875.1). NCBI lineage: Eukaryota > Metazoa > Chordata > Aves > Rheiformes > Rheidae > Rhea > Rhea pennata. The sequence continues at coordinate 23,797,100 of NC_084672.1, forward strand.
CTTCACCCAGATATTTTGAATACACGGTTTGCAGAAGTTGTGGCCGCAGGGCAAAATCACTGGCTCTTTAAACCACTTCAGGCAGATGGTACAGGACAAGTCCTTGCCGAAAAGGTCACCCGGTAACTCTGGAGTTAGGTCAGACAAGCTTTCAGTCTCACATACGGACACTGGCAAATGAAAGTCGACAGCTGTGCTGAGTGACATCGTGTTGGGAGAAACCAGCTTAGATCGAACCAAAAAACATGTCCTGCCGGAAAAAGGTGACAGGAGTGAGATCCTGGCGCGGGGCTGGTGAAACCAGGTGAAACAAGGGCTTCAGATTCAGGCCCCTGAGGAGAAGCAGCTCCCAGCCCCCCGCCCAGGGCAGCCTTAGGACCTCCAGAAACCCCCCTATCCCATGGCCGAAGCAGGCTCATGACACCCCGCCCAGCCACCCAGGGCTGACCTTGGCTGTCTGTCCGTATGTCTGCCTGGGCGGCCGTTGGGCTGGAGGAAGGTTCTGGAAGGGGGTGGTGTCCAGAGGGAGCCAGCCCCGGGTGGGAGCCCCAGAGGTGGTTGAGGAACGTCACTCTGTTGACCCTTGCAAGACTCTGCAGAGCAACCAGCTCATTTTCTATCCCTCACCCCAGGAGAAGCATCACAGGCTTGTTTGCTTTGACGTCCAGCAGAAAACCTGGCGTGGGGACACAGTCATCTTCCACGGTGCCTGCATCCCACCCACCACCCTTGAGGTTAACGCCAGAGAATCAAGGAAACCAATAGGAACCCAGTAACATATATCACTGTGCTCAATGCCTGCCAAGCAGTCTGAAAACAAAAAGTAGGATTAAATTTCATTTTGCATTTCTGGAGACAGGTTCCTCTCTCAAACCATGGGCAACTAGGATATAAACAACACGTTTACCCTTGCATTTTCAGATGAGGCTGAGAGAGGCTGTTACTTGCAGTAAATAACTTGGTTTTGCCCACAATGTATTTTCAAGCAGAGTGCACAGATGCCAAGAGTGTAGGAGACTTTTTCTCCTTGTCTTGCACAGGAAGCAATTATAATGGAAGAGGCTGTGATAGCAAGCCAAGATCACATCATTCACGAGCGAATGCTCTGTCTTGGCAGCTCCAAGTCACCATTATTTGTAATACGCCCCCCCAAAAATAAGTACAATAGATTATGTCCTCCACATTGAACACACATGCCAGGAATCCTTTTATCATACACACAGAATCTGCCGAAATTCAATCCTCCCTGATTGAATGGTACAGTAACAAAGTAATTATACTGACTTTTCCGTAAAATAAAAGTAGACTGATCATAGCTACACAGGCTGAACAGCTCTGCTAAGTAGCTTCTGTAGTTCCACCATTTTGGGGTACTTCCATCAAAATCTCATTCAACCTGAGGTGTGACACAAGACCAGACTCTAAACTAGATTTCTTCATTGAGTCAAGCCACTTTCCAGAAGAAAAAAAACATTGGAAAGTGAAAGCAGCTGACTCACACCTGCCTCCCTTCAGTACAGCTTTACTCCACACATTCACTCTCAACTAGGGTGTCTACTTCAAGCCTACCTAAGTGGCTGTTCTCAAAAAGGAGAACACTCCTGCATCTTCTCCGTGGAAAAAGTGCAACTCAATGCAGTGCCACCGCCTCCCACACCATTTACCCACAGGCTAGTGGCCATCAAAGCCTGTGAAATCAGGTAACTCATTTGGGTCTAGCTACTGTATGACACAAGTATATTAAGGGCAAGTCTCAAGTCAGTGAGCTCCTTAGAGGAAAGGGAAATCAGATGGGAGTACACTCTGCTCCACATGAAAAGAAAAACAGATCTGGTATAAAACAACGGGGTATTAGAATTCCTTTATTTGACACCAGCAGAGGCAGAAGCAGGCGTGCAGCACTCCGGAAGCTCATCAGGAAAGGCCTGAGTAAAATATCTGCCTCCTACTCAGGAAGACAAAATTCACTTAAATTTTCCAATTATATTTGGATAAAATATTCAGTACAGTTCAGACTATTAAAAAAAAAAGTTACTCAATCTTTTAATCCGTAATGTAGATACAGTTATATGCCCAAAGAATGCCTAGCTAGTACACTGCCAGCAATAAAGGGTAATGCTTTAATGAAAAGCTTTGAAGTTGTTCTTGCAAGTGCTCTTACCAATCCAGAGAGCTGTGGCTGCAGCCAGAACTATCAGGGCAAGCAGATGTTACAACTGAGCAGAGCTTTTAAATGTATGAACAATATGAAATCACATATCTTAGAACAATCAAATTATTTACAAAATTGAATTTCCTCACCAATCAATTCATTTTGAAGTGCCAATTCTGAGCAGATTCCATAGCATTACTATGCCTGCAGATCATCTGCCATATGCCTCAAGGGCACAGAGTCCGCTGCCTGCCTTTCCTCTCCTCTTAATTCCTCAGCATTTTAATTCCTTGTCTTTACTATGGAATATCATCCAATGAGTTCATGCTAAGAATTAACCATTGCAGACAGCAGTCTATGGAGAAGCAATCTGATAAGCGATCAAGATGATTCCTCTTCTCTGTTACAACTGCAAGCAGGACACACAGAAAGGACAGAAGCTTAAGCTCATTTCAATCTTCAAGAACCTGCATCAGAAAGTAGAGATTATTGATGTTAGTCACTCTGTTCATATCTTGTTTTAACTATTTCAAACTTCAAACACTACAGTGTTTTCCACATGTGAACTCAGACTCCAGAACTCCAGCTGCAAGATCCATCTTCCCACCCGGTAGAAATCTGCTTTTCTACACCCTACTCTGTGAGGGCCTCATTCTTCAACAAATAGTCCTCTATTACAATGACCAGTGTTTTCCACCCCAAATACCATGTATGATGATAATTCTCTCTAGCATGCTCTTAACTAGACTGCCCTAGCTTCTAGCTCCTTGCTCTCAAACTCTAGCAGTCAGTGCTGTCCCTGGCCAACAATCTCGCCCTGAACAGTCTGCTGTCCCTTGTCATCAAGGATCTTCTTGCAGGCACCCCACCAAAGCCACTGCACCCCAGTTATTTCCAGCACCTTCCCCAGGCAACTGGTACTGACACATTCCTCAGGAAAGACTGCCCTCCTCCCCTCGAGCCCAGGCAAGATGACAAGGCAATACACTAGGCAGATGCTCCATGGACACAATACAACCCAGACTCAATCCTAGGGTCAGGTTTCCATCCCTACTGCCCAGAAGTAAGTGGCAAATCAGAAGACTGGTAGAGGGAAGCCATATGTGATTTTTCTAGGGCTCTGGCACAAAGAAACACCTGTGGCATATCAGACCAAGGGTCCGTTTAGCTCAGTATACTGTCTCCAGCAACACTTATAAGCAGACGCATAAGCACACGTGGTATTTCTCCTAAATACTCTTCTAATCCAACTACTTTGGGCTCTGGTGGGTTTCTTGAGCCCTTTACCTGCCCTCACAAAAGCCGGTCAGCTAATCCCTCTCCTATCCCTCGAAGACTAACACTCTCCTTTGTTGTTCTACAGCAAGGAGGGGCTGAAGGAGCACTAGAGAAAGAGCAACAGTAGGCAATGGCCAGTAAAGGACTCTAATCTGGCTACATCCTTCTTAGGAGGGGTGCTCAAGAGTATTCTTCTGATTTACAAAGTCCATTTGAGTCATGATTCTGTCTCAGTCTAAAAGCTGTTGTCAGTATTTTCTCATCCACCTTAAAGGGTATTGAGATCTTGCAGAGGCTTATGCTTGATGCGGTCAACAGTTATCCAGCCTCTATAGGAGTAATCTGAACTGAAGGGTTTCAACCAGCATTGCTACTGTTTCAGCTAGGCTGTTTCTTTAGTTTTCACTAGTAACAGTTAGGCTAGATATCTACTTTATTGCGAAATCTAGATCAGTTATGCTTAGAAGTGCCTAGATAGTTTGAAGAACCTGAGTGTTCAGAGACTGTGAGATGTTGGTGAATGAAGACAAGCTGCTTCTAGTTTGACAGGCAAGGCACTGGCTCGTGTCTCGCAAATCCCACATTATTGAGTTGACACTTCGCTCTTCCCTCTTCCTCATGCCTAGTGCAGGGTTAACCAATGCCTTCCTTCCCCCAAGACACAGCAAAGCCTCCAGGGGAATTCCTAGGTATTACAACTGCCTCTCCACCAGGCCAAAGACAGCATCAGGGGATCCAGAAAAGCACCACAGAACCTGTGACAACTCTGAACGGTATCTGACAGACATGCCAAAGAGACAGAAGGAAGTTTTGCCCCACAGAGCTGCTTTCTTTTGAACCAAGGAGACTCTTGGTAGGCTAGGTGTTACCAAATGTGGCTAAAATAGTCAGTAGAACAGTTTCAGAACAACCAGAGGGTGGGTTTTTTTGATTGTTTTTGTCCTTTAACTCTGCAAGCTCTGGACTTCCCCCTTCAGACAGCAGTCCATGCTCCCCTTCACAGCAGGGCTCAGTGTAACTTACCACAGTTGTCCTACGTACAGCTTAGTACTCTGGATCTACAAGAAAGAAGGGCAGAGCCTTAGGTCTCATTCGCAGCACACACAACCCCTCTCTGTTACCAGTCACCACACCCCACAGTTCTGGGAAACAGCCACAGTGTAATAAGTAGAGAGATGCCCTTAGGAGGCTGCATGCTTGTGGTAACAGACTGCAGACTGGGCCCCCCAAACCAGTCCCCACTCCACAACCCTCCTTTAAGTCTGCCTCAAGCCTTTTGCTTTACTCCTTGAGGCAGGCCTCATCCGACAAGACTGCGTTTTGTCTCAGGAGTAGCACCAACAGAAGTCCTCCTGCCAGAACTTCACATTTACATGCAACTGCCATCAGTAAAAGGAACACCAGCCATCTTAGGGCTCATAAATCAAGGCATGTATTGATAAAAATGATTTCATTAAGCGTGAATCTAAACATTAAGTGCTAGTCTGCTTACCCCTGCCTACCCCCTTCAAAGCCAAAAATCACTGCATTACCCAGTACATTTTTTTGTTAGGTTACTTCACCCAGGAGGTCAGGGAACCAGCTACCTACAGAACTTTCAATAATACCTGAAGTAAGTCTTTTCTGTCCATTACTAATTCTTTCACAAGGCAAGAAGAAAGTCCACAATACCCCATTTGAAAGTCTGCGGCTCCGGGAGGGCGACGTGATTCACCCTGCAAGTGTAATCGTCGTATTTGGTGGGCGTGAAGGGCGCGTACACGAGGCGCTGGAAAGTCCAGTTGTCGCTGAAGGACATGTCGGAGTATTTCACGCCCGGCATGGGCTCGCCATTTTTGAGGAGGGTGATGTCGATCTTGGGAGGGTGAAAGCCCTCCACGTAGCAGTTGAGGACGTTCTCGGTGCCCAGCTTGACGGGGTAGCGGGAGTACACCTGCACCGTGGGCGCCTCTGGAGGGACAGGGCGGCAGGTAAGCAGCGGGCACCGCCCGCGAGGCGCCACCGGGGCCCAGACCCCACCGGCAGGCCGCAGCGAAGCGGCAGCCGGTGCTTCGTGCCCGGCCGGCGGCCGCTAACCGGGACCGAGCCCCTCCCTGGTCAGGTAACCGCTACGCGCCGACCCCCCTGCCGGTAACCCGGACCCCCCGCCCCGCCCCGCCCCGCGCAGGGCCCCTCCCGGCGCCCCCGCCGCGCGGGCTCACGTTTGGTCTCCTGCGAGCCGACCAGCGCCACGAGCACCAGCACCAGCCCCAGCCCCTTCAGCGCCCGCTCCATGGTGCCGACCCGCGTCCACCCGCGCTCCCCGCCGCTCGCTCCGAACGAGCGAGCCCGCCCCCAGGCCGCCCTATTTATAGCCGCGGCCGCGGGCGGCCAATCGCCGCGCGAGCCCTCCCTGCGCGTCATCGGTCTCCGGGCAGAAACGGCGCGGAGAGGTTAGCCGAGCCGAGCGCGGCGGCTTTCGCTTTCGCTTGGCTCCGAGCCAGGCCCGGGCGGCGAGGCCGCGGCTGCCGTCGCGCTGCAGCCGTCGGAGCCTCGTCGGAGATGGCATCGCGGGGACAACAGGCCCTCGCCAACCTGCGCACCGACCCCCGTGCCGGTGGTTGAGGCTGTGTCTGGGGTCAGCATCTAGCAGCCTGTCTAGTTCAACCCAAGTGAGGAGCCGCTTGACTTAACGTTAATTCTATGTATCATTAATCACAGCACCCAGATCCTTTCCCTGTACGAAAGCAAAGTGTGGCGTGTTGCAACAGGAATTCCTGGAGATGACTTCACAACAATGCCTGGTGGACTTTCCCTGTGAAGAGAAGCTAAACCATGAATTTCTTCCACATGATGTTTCTAAAAGGCCACACCAATTCGGCTAGTACAGCCAAACACTTCCTTTTTTAGAGCGTTTCCGTTCTTAACTGCAGAGAAATACAAGAGCGGATGAGATGTGATGCAAACACAGCCACTGGGGCATGTGCAGCGGGTTCTTGGCACAAAGCTGTGCCAAGATATGCCTGTGCATGAATTTGGAAACACACTGGGAGCAACCAGAGGAGCCAGGCTAGGACTCTTCCGTGCCCTAGATCCACCCCAGATGCAGGTGTTTGCCTAGCAGCACCAGTGCTACAGCCTTACACCCCCTTTCACAGGTGGGACCATCAAGCTGACACCCTTAGCTTCCCCGTCTGTCCCAAAGTAGCTTGATTGCCGTCCCTGCCCCACATGCAGCCTTGTGCTGCTCCCAGCCTCAAAGGTAGCAGCTAGGAGAGCACCCGAACCACGGTTGCTTTGTCACAGAGAAACGCTGTAGGGACAAGAGGGCTGAAGAAGTACGAAGGCTAATAGCACCAGAAGCTGTGACAATTCAGGGAGCAGGGCAGCAAACGTCTCTTCTCTCCCACCCTCACCGGAGTGGGGAGAAGAAGCTCTAAGATATGACCGTACCTCCTGCTCTGCTGACAGGATGGAGGCCTTGGTGCTCAGCAAAACAACTCGGAGCAGATGCAACCAGAGCAGCTGGCCGAGGAGAAGCAACAAACGTTATCTCCCAGCAAGGTGCTGGACCAGCACAGCCCGCTGTGGCTTAGCAGCCTAATACCCTCTTGCCATGTTAGCGCTAGAGCCGGGAGTGCTGGCAGTATGCCCAAGGGAGATACAGCTCCTTTGCCTTGATTAGCGACGGAGAAAAGGCCTCAAGAAGCATGAGGCTCCCTTAGTTGGGGAAGGGCGGACGCCCATGTGCTCTGAGACCAGCGTTATTCGGGCCTCGTCCGCTTGCTTCCAGGCGGCCAGGCAGGCAGGTCCCGCGTGCCGGCTGCATTGGAGTGGTGCGTGGCCCTTCAGAGCCGGTTCTCCAGAGGGCCCCGAGCCTCTGCCGAGGCCCTGCCTCCCCCGACGGCAAGGCCGGGGTGTGCCTGTGTCCCTTTCTGGCCACCTGCAGCCCTTCTGCGTTACAGCAAAAATCATATGTAGTATCACGTAAGTTTTAAATAACGTTCACGCCGTCACGTACGTGACGCGTATCGGAGCAGGGTTTCAGTGCTCTCAGCGGAGCGGTGCTAACCGGCCCCGGACCCACCGACCCACCCCCGAGGACGCAGCCCCGCCGCAGCGGCCTCCCAGAAGGGGTAGGGCCTAGCGGGGGGCGGAGCGAGGCGATTGCGCAGCCGCGCCGCGGCGCTGGAGGCCGCCATGTTGTACGGCGGGCGGCGCGGGCGCATGCGCGGCGGTCGCCGCCGCCGCGGCGCCGTAAAAGGCGGCGGGCGGGCGCAGCCCGGCCCTGTAGAGGGACGCGGGCGGGCGGGCGGTGCCGCGGCATGGCGGAGGGCGGCGAGCCGGTTGTGAGTGCCCGCCCCGCCGCGCCGCGCCGCCCCCTGCCCGGCACCGCCTCCCCTGCCGGTGCCGCGGTCGCGTCCTTTCTGCTGCCCCGGGGCCGTCTGCCACTCGGTGCCCGCTCCGGTAGCGGGCCGGCTGCCCTGCTCTGCTTTGTGCTTGGATGCCGTTCGTACCCTGGCGGCAGGGTGTTCACTCTGAAGCCTAATGGTGCACGCCAGCCTGTGCCTTTGGTGCCGATGGGGCTGCCACTGCGCGGCCGGGGGGCCACAGCCATGCTCCTAGCATGCTTCACTGCCCAGCTGCCTGCTTGTGCTGAGCAAGCAGGTCCCACGCTCTGGGCCTTGCTGGAGCAAATGGCTGATCTCTCGCTGGTGGTGCTGGCACTGGAGCCCACTGACTGCCCTTGCCTTTCCACCTAGGGAGCAAGCCCTGGGGCTGTCAGGTCACTCCAAGGCAGCACCTTCCATAGGCACCACCAGTGGGGGGGGAAGAGGGAGGGGTTAGGATTGGGTGGCTCTCTTCCCCTCACCCCCTCCCTTCCACTTCCAGCCAGGGTGCTCCAGGGGCAGGCTAGGGTTGCATCTTCCCTACCTGCCTCTGTTAATGGGGGCCCTGTTGCTTTTGACTTCTCGTTCCCCCAGATCTTAGAGGATTACCTGCTGGTGGAAGATGCACCTCTGCTGGAGGAAATGGCTGAGGAGGATGAAGAGCTTGACCTGTACAACGAGATGACTTTTGGGTTAGGTAAGGTTGAAGGGAGCCCCGAGGCTGGGGTGATTAGGCTGTGCTCCAGGGAGTAGGACCTGGGGTTTGGGCCAGATCTTAGCACCTGGTGAGGCAGAGGATGAGGTGGGTAGTGAGGAGGACACAGGTGAGGAAGCAGCTGTCTTGCTGGGACAGTGCTATTGTGCCTGATGAGGAGCTGGGCAAGGAGCAGAGCCCCTGGGTGCTGCCTGGGCTCTCTGCCCCCTTGTGAGTGCTCTGCTTCTTCCCTGAAGATCGAGACTCCACAGAAGAGGATGCTGCAAAAACCCTAGTGCTTCCAGAGAAGAGCCCCGAGCTGGCTGCAGTGGTGGTGGAGGAGGAGGCCAAGGCTGTGAAGGAGCTGAGGCCTGAAGCAGATGAGGGGCAGCTGCTGCTGGAGGAGGACCTAGGAGAGCCCCAGAGGGAAGAAGGGATGGAGCTGGAGGCTGAGCAGGTCGACTATGTGGAGGAAGAGGAGGAACTAGGGGCTGAGGAACAGGAGGAAGAACAGGAAGCTGAGGAGGAGCCCTACGAGGAGCCCAATGACCTGGGAGACCCAGCAGTGATGAGAGCTGTGCAGAGCAAGCCCACGCTGGAGGTGACACCTGAGTGGGGAGGGAGGGTGACTTTCTGTCCCTGCCCAGCCTTCTCCCCAGTGTGTGGCAGCTCCTTGCACTTGGCTCGCAGGGAAAGGCGCTGCCCGGGAACCTGCCACTCGCTCCTCCTTCCCCAGGCAGTTGCCTCGCTCCCTCCCTTGTAGCCGCAGGTCATGTCCCGTGCAGGGAAGGAGGTGGTTTTGGCCACCTTCCCTGCACTAGGGGAGGGAGACACTTGGTGCCAGGGCTTAGTACACATCTGTAATGTTGTCTTTGCTCCTAGAGCCAGGACTCGGCAGTGCTGGACAGCAGGATTGGCTCTGCCTGGGCAGAGTTTGGCAAAGAGGACATGGTAAAAGTGCTCCCCTTCCCGTGATGGGGCCCTATGCAGACAGGAGAGAAGGGCTGAGTAGCCCAGGCCCCACTTCAGGCAGCATCCTCTGCAACTCTCCTGTCGGTGCTCCTTCCCTTACTGACGTCCTCGTGTCTTTCAGCTGGCCATGGATCCTGCTGTGTGGAGCTCCTGCCCTGGCAGCATCTCACCCCACCATGTGCTGGAGGTGGGTACCCTCTTTCAGGGCCTGGGAGAGAGGGGCAGCACCCAAACGTAGGGCTCCTCAGCACCCTGGGTTGCCCGTGGGCCTGCCTGAGATCACAGCTGAGGCTTGGGCACAGGCCTCCCAGTGGTGGAAGTATCATGGACAGGGGGATTTGCCAGGACCATCCAAAGATTTGGTGCAAATCCAGAGACGCAAAGAAGTTGAACGGGCTGAGGGGACACATGTGGCAAGGATGTGCCTGTCTTTGGCATAAAGGCTGTGGAAGGAGATGCCTGCCCTAAGCAGATTCTAAGCCCGAAAGCAGAGCTGTTGAGAGCTTTGGGGAGCAGGGTCCTCTCTGGGCTTTGGGAAAGGTCTGCTGTGCTCCCTCAGGTCCTATTCCCATCTCCTGTTGCCTCCTCCCACAGGATAAAGCCATCCTGCATGTTCTGGAGAGGCCCCCTCCCTCTGCCAACGTGGCCCTCGACTTCCTTGGCTCCCCTGTGCAGAGGGGATATGCGGGCTCTCCTAGGCTCAAGCGCCCTGACTTCAGAATGATGTCCCCCAAGTCCTTCCCCCAGCGCTTTCTCCGGCAGGTAATGAGTCTCTGCCTCTCTCATGCAGGGAAGGGCTCTTTACTCCCTTTGGGCTCTTGCTTCCTCTTTCCTCTGCTCTGGCTGCCTCTGCTCAGAGATGACTGTCCGCTCTAAGAGAAACTGTTGAGCTGGGCTGCGGCCCATGTTGCTGGTGCAGCCCTAAAGGCAGTATGTACAGCCTGTTCCACTAATGCCTCCTGTCTCCTGCCCCGCAGCAATCTCCTCTGATGGCTCGTTCCACGTGCCCCCCTCGGCCCTTTACGCCAGCTCGTCGTGCCTCTCCTCTCTTTGCTTCCAACCAGGTAAAGCACCGGGCTGTATGCAACTGCCATCCCTATAGAGACAGCAGGTGATGGAGACAGTGCTGTGCCCTGAAAGAGCCACCTCCTGGCACAGCTCTGTGCCACGCAGGTGCCTCTCCAGAGCTCTGTTGTGTGGTCTTTGGAGCTCAGAGTGCAAATAGTGGAATTGTTTCCCCTGCAGCAGGGAGTTTTACCCGTGCTCATCAGTGAGTCATCTAACCCTGAATGCCCTTCTCTGGTTGATGGAGAAAGCGGAGTCACCTGTGTAGCTGTTGTTTTGCAGATCTCTTCCCTGTTTGTGCTGACCTGTGTGTGTTGGGCACGGTGTTGTGCTTGGTGCCATGGTGTGAGCTCTAGCAATGGACCCAGGGCAGCCCAATCCCTTGACCTTATGGGTGGGGTGGGCAGGGGGGTCCCTACCCAGTGCATCAGGCAGCAGCAGGACCCTAGTACAGTGGCTGGGGAATGCTGGCAAGGAACGCAGCCTTGCCCAGCTGCAGTGGCAGGAACTTCCCAGCACTGGTATTGCCTCCTCCAGCAGTGCTACCCTGCTGTGTGCTCTCTGCAGCAGTGCCCTGTGTGTCCCCTTCTTGAAAGGACATGAGCAAGAAGCCTGTCTGAAGTTTGCAGACTCCAGAAATCCCTTCTGGATCTCTTGGAGGAGAAAGCTCCTGCTCACACCTGGATGCTTCTCTTTTCCAGGCTGCAGGGTTTGCATCTCCAGCCCCTTTCAGGCCTATGTCACCCAGCATCAGCACCCCGCCACGGCCTCTCACCATGCACTTTGGCCCCATGTCTCCATCTTTGGACCCCTCTCTGTTCTTCAGTCCGTCGACCAGTGGCCAGCTGAACCTCAGGTAGCAGGAAGGCGAGTGGGGGTGGGGGGGCTGGTTAGGACTGGAGGAGGGTTGCTTTAGCCTGACAAAGTGGCTAGGAGTTCCCTGGGGATGGCTCTAGCATGGGTGCTGAGCCCCTGGTTGTGATAATAGCGGGGTTTGGAGACCACTGCTTATTTGATTTGGGTGAGATCAGAATGGACAGTGGTGTTTGGATTAGCTATGAGTATACTGGGATTCTCTGCTGAAAGCTTCTGTGGCATCTGGGGGAGGCCGGTGCCCCTCCGTAGCGCTGAGCACTGACCACCAGCAGTCTGGTCCTGTGCCCAGATCTTCACGGGGCAGTGCTGAGCACTGGCACCAAGCTCAGACCTGAGCAGGCGCAGCCCTGGGGGGTGCTGGGTGCGCCGCGGGGCCTGCAGAGAGGCACTGGAGCCAGCGCTGTGTTTGCCCTGTCCTCAGCCCTCGTCTGGCCTCCTTTGCAGCGTGCCCAGCCACATGACCCAGCTGCACCCCCAGCACCAGCGGATCCTGACGCAGCGCCAGCAGCAAGGCGGGCAGGCGCAGAGGTAAGTGGGTCCTGGCACCCCAGGAGCAGGGTGGGTGCTGCTGAGGGCTCTGGGCAGTAATGACAGGGTATGATCTCTTGTGTGACAGCATCTCCCCCAGGAAGCTGTGGTCCCCTAAAGGGGATCCTTATGCCGGGCTCATGACCAGCAAGGAAAAGGACTGGGTCATCAAAGTGCAGATGATTCAGCTACAGAGTGAGAACATGGATGATGATTACTACTACCAGGTGAGTGGATGTGAAACCACCTGGCCTTAGCTGAGAGCTCCTGCTGGGCAGGTCTGGCAGCTTACCAGGATGTAGTGCTGTACTGGATCTTCATAGCTGGGGCTTCCCAGCTCTGGCGTCCAGAGGGTCCAGGCCCTTGGTGCTGAGGCCCCTCCAGCAAGGGGCTTGGACCATCCATAGTGGTGCAGCTAGAGATGGCTATCTGCAGGGGCACAGCAGGGTCCCCTTGCCAGCCCACTCTGCCCTCTCCTCCTGGCTTCGTTATGCCTGTCTTTGCAGACTTATTACCACCGGCTGGAGCGCAAGCAGGCAGAGGAGGAGCTGCTTGGTGGGCGCAACAAGCAGGAGCCCCCCAAGCTGGTCACACCGTTTATCCAGAAAGTGGAGACTTATGACTCAGGTGAGGGGTTGGGGCAGAAGCGTGTGGGTGGCCTGCGGCACAGGATGAGCTCTCAGCATGTCTCCCTCTCTTCCAGTGGTGCGCATTGCAGGTTCGTTGGGCCAGGTTGCTGTGTCCACCTGCTATAGCCCTCGCCGCGCCATCGATGCTGTGCACCATGCCCTTGTGGAGGAGGTATGTGGGGGGGATGCAGGGCTGCGGGTGCCCAGATGCCTGGGGACACAGCTCCAAGCTTTCCCTAGACCTTGGAGCAGTTTAGCTGGAGCTTTGGGAATGGCTGCAGCACCGAGTCTGGATGCTGCCCTGGCTCTCAATGCTGCCCTTAGCATGGGATGGGGCATGTAGGTAGACTGGGTAGCACCTAGTTGGTGGCAGGCCCCTAGTGTGTCCCATGCTGAGAAGTGGGATGGGGTTCTGAGCAGTCTGACCTGGCCATGGCCTCCCCCGTGGGGTTGCTCTGTATCCTGAAGCCACATCTGATCCCCAGGGAGCAGCTGGCCCAGCGCTCTGCCGACGGCGGTGTCTGGTGCTGGCTGTAACTGTGCCTTCCTTTCTCCCCTCCTGAAGGCTTCGGGGAGCCACCGGCTTCGAGCGCTGCACAGGATTGAGAGGGTGAGTGGGCAGTGATCCTGATTTAGGGCTGGGGAACAGCGGGTCCAGGGCAGGATGAAGCATATACTTGCTTGTCTGGGGAGCTCTGCCATGGCAATGTCTGGCTGGGTAGGGGTCCTGGGTTATCTGGGGGCAGGAGGATGCTTCAAGCTACCCCCTTACCCTGTGCTGTTTCTCCAGCTGTTTCTGCAGCTGCTGGAAGTAGAGGAGACACAGCGGAAGATGTCTCTGGCCGCAGAGGAGCAGCAGCCCTGCTTTCAGGAGCAGAAGAGCCAGGAAGTGGGACGCATCTATCAGGCCCTGAAAATCAGGGCCTGTAGCAGTGAAGAGTGAGTCGTGTTGCTGTGGGGAAAGTGGGCAGCACATCCTTCCCCAGGCTGGGCTTTGACTGGGTGAGCAATTCTGGGGTGATGGGAAGTCCTGGGGACTGAGGGGGCTGGATTTCTTCCTTGGTACTGGTTCCTTTCCCGGGCAGGCAGTGGGGCTCCAGGTCCTCAGGGCATGCTCGTCAACAGAGCCTTCATTCCTAGGGAGGCAGAGGATGAGTTCTTGCAAGTCCTTTGTGTGCGGAAGGGCAAGAAGCTGACGGCCCGGCTGTTACCCCACCTGGCTGAGGAGCAGGCAGAGAAGATCCTGTTGACCATCACCCACCACCTGCCCTTCCTCATGAAGAAGGACATGCTGGATGAGGTGAGCATCTTGAGTCAGGTCAGGGGGGATCCAGGGCTGCTGCCTCCTTCTGTTGCTCTTCCTTGGGGCACCCTAGGGAATGGGTCCCATCTTGCTAAGTCCTAGTAAGACCAGGCAGCTGGTGGGGTTGGCATGAGGCAGGGGAGAAGAGGCTGCTGGGACAATCCTGGCTGTGAAGGGCAGGCTCTTGGCCTCACTTCTTCCCTGTGGAGGAGGAGAAAGGCCTTCAGGAAGGCATAGATGAAGCAGCCCTGATTGCCCTTCAAGGGAGAGCACTTTTGGCCCTTGCATCCCTGTGCAGGTGTTGGGATGGGGCTTGAGACTGAGGCTGCAGCTGTGATGGGTGAAATGGTCTCAGATCCCTGTTCTCCCCTCTGCCCTGCCCAGTCTCTCCCCCTGCTCTATGGCCCTTTGAATGAGATTGTGGGCAGAACGACCTTTAGCAAGCTCATCGAGGTCCTGCAGGAGATGACCAGGCCTCTGCCAGAGTCCACCGAGCTCCCACTCACCATGGCCTTGAAGAACCAGGTATGCAGTCCTGAGAAGAGGAGAGCCACTTAGCATCCTGTGGCCTATGGGGGGATGGCACAGTGGTGGGGAATGGCTGTGACACTCCTCGTTGTACTTCTCCACAGTTTGGGATCTCTCTGCTCTACTCCTTGTTGAGTCATGGCGAGAAGCTGCTGTCCTCCGACATGCCACTGGAGCCGCACAGCAGGGACTTTGAGAAGTGGTGAGGACCTGTCATGGCAGGACAAGGGCTTTCTGCCCAGCGTGGGTGCTCACTACCACATTTGTGTCCCCAGGACTGACACGGTGTTTCTGGTTGCTCGGGAGCTGTCTCAAGTACCCAAAACCTCACTAGTGGAGCCTCTCTTCTTGCCCAGCAACCTTCTCTCACTCTTTTGCCGCTACCTGGACAAGCAGACCATCCACCACCTGGAGGCCAAGATGGAGTGAGTATTGCCTGGCCCCTGCCAAGTGTGCTTAGAAATGGTGCCCCTCTGTTCACTTTTTTTTCCTCTGCTGAACAGGCTGAGGGTAGAGGGAAGTTGCAAGGGGATCTGATGGGGACTGTGCCCTGGGAGGGGAGCAGTATATCGTGTCCACCCAGGTTTCTCACCTGAAGGCGGCTGTGTGCAGTAGATGCTGGGGACTTGCTCGTCCCTCAGGAACCCTATGAAACAAGCTCTGCTTGCCCCTGCTTGGATTTGGTGATCCTGAGAGCTTGCAGGTTGGTGCCAGGGTTTTGCTGCTGGCACAAGCAGGTTGTGGGCTGCCTCCTGAGCCAGGGCTCTGCAATGCTGTATGGATCAGACCGAAGGTTCGTGTAGCTCAGTCAGCCTGAGATGATCACTGGAGGCCAATGGCAGCCTGTAAAGTCTGTAGCTTTCTGTAATGCTCACTCAGGCTTGGGTGGGCCTGAGGTGGTTGGTCTGGCTGTGTCCCTGTGGGATGAATCTAAGTGGGGCCTTGTACCATGGGGTGGTTTGGCAGGCAGGCTCTGGATGGCTGCTGCTGGTGGGTATGACAAGCTGATGCTTTTACCCTGGCCTTTCTCCACAGGTGCTCTCCACTGCCTTCGGAAGCTGCCATGCCATGCTGAAGCCCCAGGAGCGGGATGAGAGCAGAGGCCAGCAGTGCCAGGAACGGGCAGAGGCCTGATACAATGACTTTGAGCTACGAAGCGAACACTACCCTGGTGCAGGGCACTTTGGGTTATACTGGGCACTGGCGGGGCCGGTGCTTGAGGGCTGATCATAGCCTGCCCTAGTGCCTGGGAACACAGCATGGGGACATGGGTAACTTATTTGGGCCTCACACCCCACAACAATGAGTGCTGGGTGTGAGGTAGGTCTGCACAGGGGCGCTGGGAGCACCTGGGGGTGAGTGAGTTTGTGTACAGCACTTGAAATAAAATAAAATGGTGATTAATGAGCCCTTCTGGCTCCTGTGTGAAGCCTGTGCATAAGTCCCCTGGCTCTGCTGTAAGCATGGGGCTCCGGGAGCCAAAGCTTGGAGCCTGGGTACAGAGCAACACCCTGAACGGAGATCCTCAGCCCAGGCCAGTGGGGAGCTCATTGTCATCAGCCTGGAAGGGATCTGAGTGCGTGGGGAAAGGCAATAAAGAGGAAGAGGGGACCCAGAAGGATGATGAAGGGAATAAAGGGGGAAAGACCGATGGGAAGGGAGTGGAGGGGCTCTGGGGCCACACAGGGTTGGGAATGGAGGGGAACAGGCAGGAAGAAAATAGGTATGGAAGGGACGAACAGGAGCAAGGAGGGGGTCAGAGCTTGTGTGGAGGGGAAGGGCAGCAAGATGAGGGCAAAAGGGAAAGAAAAGATTGAGTACACAGGAGGGCATATATAAGGGATTTGAGTGTGCACGAAAAGGGAAGAGGGAGATTGAATGCACATGGATGGGTATAAAGCACTTCTCTCTGCTAAGGCTGTGAAGGCTGACCTAGTCTAAAGGCTTGCAGAGATGGTTGTTATGAAACACCTTGCAAAGTCATGGTGTCTTTCTTGACCCAGTTAGACTCAGTTCTGCAGCTTGTGTTTAGGGGGTGCCTTAAATGTAGGTGTGCACTGCCACTGTAGAAATTCTTGAGATTCCTGCCTGGCTTCCAGGTGAACAGGGTAAGATTTCCCCCAACCCCACAGCAGATCTCCTGGTCTCATGTCAATGTCTTGGATAACTGGGACACCTGAAATGGCTTAAACACCTATGTTTAAGCACCTGAAAATCTATGGCACACACAGAGGCCTGAACTTGCTACTCAAAGCTTGCTCTATAGCCTGAGGGGATGTTTGTACCAGAAACGGTTGTTTTATCCTCAGATTGGTAGCTATGTATATGTCTAAGCTCCAAACAGGTGTAAATTAAACTATTCATCTGAAGTGCTGGGACCAAAAGAAGACTCTTGCTTTTCCACAAAAGGCAGCTAGAGGTCAGGGTACACACTGTCAGTCATCCAGAAGAGCTGTATGTGATTAGCTCTAGGCACTGGAATTGGTGCTCTGAAGTTTGTGCAGATGACTACTACTCGCAGATAACTATTTGGCTTAACGTATCATACTGCTTTGTTGCTGATACAGTTAACGTAAAAATGGTTCTCTTGGCCATTAACATGGACTTTGCCCTCTACACGCCAGCTTGTTTCTGGAGATCTAGTATGTCTCTGTCACACTGCCCAAGGAGCCGGTCACCCTTCTGTAGGGGGACATCTCCATCTCTTGCAGGTTATACTGCACTGATGTATTTCTTCATTATTTGGAGCAACTGAGGGCTGCCTCTTGGCTGATATGATACATGAGCACAACATGGATGCGTGGCGACCTTGTGGTATTGGGCATGCTGTATCTCTTCTTAGTACCTTTCAGAGGTGCTCAATCATTTCTTCTGTGAGATCCAGCCTGTGATGGGGTGTGGGGACACTTACTGGAATGAACTTCAGATCAGTCTGGCTGCTGTTGTTACCATCCTGATGCCTTTCTTACTAATCTCAGTGTCCTACTGCCTCATTCTTTCCTCTGTCCTCAAAACTGTCTGCCAACAGAAGATACAAAGCATTCTCTATTTGTTCCTCACACCTTCCCATAGCGACCTTATTCTGTGGAACAGCAATATTCCTCTGTGTATGCCTTAAGTTCAGCTTTTTCCTGGATGTGAACAAGGTTCTCTCTCTGTGACTCCATGACCCCGTCCCGAACCCCATCATCTGCAAGCTCAGGAACAAGGAGGTGAAAGGCACTTCCCATCAAAAGGGAATAAAGCTATTTCACCCCAATTCCTGTTAGCTGAACAACCATCTACCAATATGTCACTTGAAAAGTGGCACTAGCACATTGTCAGCAGTGTACAGGAAAGAACAGCAAGAGGATTCATCTCATCTGACATCAGGAAAGCAACTCGGCTACCTAAACACAGGTGTCCAGTGGTGGTGTAGACATACCTCTCACCAGCCTCCCATTCAGAACATGCACGTCTCCTCTGGCCTGAAGTCTTAGCTGCTAGCCACTTTTAAAAACCCTGATGGAGCTGTATCAACTCTTGTGTACTTTCCCTGAAGGGGCAATACTGTATTATAACGAACACAGTTTCTTGGCAGCTTAAAAGCCGAGGGGAGTCTGGCAGCTGGAACACATTGCAGGATATCCTTCTGCTGGTCTTTCCCTAAAAGAAGAAACCAGAGAGGACAGCAGTATAGTCTATGCATTAGAAATGTGGTTCTCAGAAAATAAAACTAATAAGGTGAACCAGTTTAGAGTAAGTTTTCTACACCTTGTTTATTTCAAAAATAAGTAATACCTCTCTACTTGTAGTGTGTTGGGGCAGAAGCAGAACTCACAAGGTGAAACCAATAGTTTCAATCAACTGAGACCATCTGGGATGATGCCTGCATGGTGATCTACCTTAAGCAAAAGAACTTCATCACTACCAGGCTTGTACAGAAGACAGACTTTTTCCACAGTTTCCACAGGCAGAAAGAAAGGGCCTGATATCATAAACAGTCCTGAGATGAAACAGGAACTAGCAGTAGCTCACTGATTTATAGAAAGGAGGATGCCACTGAGGCCTTTGAGATAAGGATATACAATGTTATGTTTTCAGTTTGAAAAGGAGCTGAGCACAGATCTAGCACAAACACTCCTCTCCAGATGGGCAGGAAAAACGAAGGAGAAAAGGGGCATGTGACACGCTTGCAGTCACATATAAAAACAAATGCTCAAACTTAGAAGGGTGCAGACCAGACCCAAGCACATTCCTGACATCTACTAGACTTTGTTCTTTCCTTTCAGGAAATTGTTCTTAAACATGAAGGAAAATCCTTGCCTCTCTGCTTATTCTCCGAGGAGATACCTGCACCGCTCAGTTTTAAGCACCTTAGTTAAGCAACTCGTCTTCCTAGGCACTGCTGTTCAGTAGAAGTTAACCTCTCTGAAGGCAACACAGGGAACAACCAGGTCAACGAATTCAGCTGCTGTACATACAGATTAAGCGTCTACTGCTTCCAGCCTCCTGATTCGTGGTCCCCCAGCCCTTCCCTCTGCAGTGCCTCTGCTAGCTGTCCTGCGAGTTCAGAGGAACGGACCAAAGCAGGAACCTCCTGAACCTCAACCAGGGCAGAAACCAAACCCTGACCATGCACTGAGGGATTAACACCTGCATTGGTGCAGGCTGGGGGCTGACTAGCCCTGAGGGGGACCATCATGGCTATAGAGTGGGGAGTCCCTGAGGTGGGGTAGCAGGCAGCCCCAGACAGTGGTAGAGAAGGGAGACAATGATTCCTGGACCCAAAGGAGGTGCACTGGGTGGAAGATCCAGAGGACGCGCACGAATGACACTGCTGCTTACCACCACGGCACCCATGGCAGAACGGTTTGTATGTGCTACCAAGGGGTTTCTCCTGTTCCCTTTCCCCACATGCACCTGTAACAGCTACCCCCTCCTTGGGGGAAGGTTCCCAGGCTGAGTTCCCCAGCTTTGCTCCGAGCTGCACAAAGAAACATTTCCTTAATTTCAAACCTGGTTCTTGCCAACTTCCTTCAGTTTCCCTGGTCCTTGAACTGGGAAAAGAGCTTCACTGATCAACACGTCCTCTCATGCTGACTTTGGCTCCAGAGCTCAGGCAATATTTGAGATGCAAATAGCCCGCTGGCTTACACAGTGACCTCAGCTTTCCTCTCCTACCATCTCATCCCTGTTTTCCACCCCTGCTGAGCTGACTTTTTCATGAAGACATCTCCTCTCTCCCAGCTGCCATTCATGACAGCTCAGAGCCACAGTTTGATGTGTGACATAATTGTGTTTCCTGTGAACGTTCATCTGCTTTGGATTTGACCCACCATTTTATTGCACAGCCTGGAATCCCAAGGGCTTGCGCATGGTTCTTGATGGCCAGATGGTATCTTGCTTCCCAGTGTAGCTGCCCACTACTCTGGGCGAGCAAGTCCTGTCCCCTCCCTGCTCAGAGCCTTGTTATGGCCCCACCGAGCAGTGTAGAGCTCACAGGACTCTGGTGACATCTCTCTGCCGCAAGAGCTCCCTGCTTTCTCCCATTTTAACTAGTTATCTGCATCAGGCCCTTCTCCCTTATGCCAGAGCTCCTTAAAAGCCTTGGGAGAGTCAAGGTTTTCTCAGCTCTACTCTACTCCTGCTCCTTTGGAGGAGAGCACGGTCCTGTGCTGGTGCGAGTTCTCAAGGGTCCCTTCTATCAAAGCAAGACACAGATCAAGCAGCCCAGCTCCTCTGCCCTTGAGCCACTGGTTTGGTGAAGCTCAGAGGGTTTTGCAGGGGTTTCCTTGTCCTTCCTCACTATGACCTGCTCCTTCTCCTCTGTTGGGCTACCCCATTTGGCAACTCCCTGACAGGGAATCCTCAAACCCAGCAGGCAGGAGGTGCCTGAAAACATGTGGCGACGGGGTTCACAGCCTGCTGAGGTGGCCAATGCCTGGTCAGACTAACACCACCTCGGGAGCCCAGGATGCTCAAACGCTGAGCACTCGTCATCGAGTTCGTTAGCAAAACCTCTGCTGAGGAGGGCACAGGCCTGCCGGTGTGGTGGAGCGCCACAAGCCCCTGATGTGGGAAATGGCCCGGGGCTGGGTGCCCTCCACTGGGGCAGGAGATGGACCCCAACACCCCTCCCTGCCAGAGGCTGTTTGGGAGCGATGGTGAGGGACGAGGGGCTTCTGCGCAAGGAGGGACGCGGCCGGGTGACGGCCCTTGGCCGCTTCACTCGGGGCGTCGAGGGGGCTGCAGGGCTTTGCTCAGCGGCGCTTGCCGCCCTCCCCACACGGAGCCCCTGCGCCTACTCGGAGGGCTCTGGGTCAGGTCCGGCCCCGTTCCGTCCCGTCCCCGCTCGGGGAGCCCCGGCCCGTCGCCCCTGCCCGGCCCCGCTGGGAGCTCCGCGGCCGCCGCGCCCCCACGGGCCCCTCAGCGCGGGGCCGGCCCTGGGCTCGCCCACTGCCTCGAGAGGGGGCGCGCTCCCCCCTCCTCTGGTGCAATGGTACGGCCCAGAGGGCATCCCTCTCCCCGCCGTCTCTCCCCGCCGAGCTCGCTGCTGTTTCTATGGGGAGGGAGCGACGCCCGCCAGAGGAAGGAAGAGGCGGTGCTCGTTGGCTCTCGTTGGCGGGGGAGGGCGGAGAGAGCGGGGTCACCAGCCAACCGTGAGGCTTTGGGCCCCGCCGGCCCCGCCCCCGAAGCCCCGCCCCCCCGCGGGCCTTAAGGCGGCGGCGGCGGTTTCCGCCGCGGGTGTCGCAGGCGGAAGCGGCGGCGGCGCGCGTGGACATGGCGTCGGGCGGCGCCTGCAGCTCGGGCTCCCCCTCCCCCGTCGAGCGCCTCCCCCCGCCCTTTCCCGAGCCCCGCGGCGACGGCGACGCGCTGGGGGCGGCCGACAGCGACACGGAGGGCGAGGACATCTTCACCGGCCCCGTGAGTGCGGGGCGCGGGCGGCCGGTGCTGAGGGAGGCGGGCGGGCGGGCGGGGGCGGCCTTGGGCGCTTCCCCGCGGCTCGTGCCGGGCAGCGAGCAGGCCGGGGCGGTCCCCGGGGGCCCCTTCTCCGTCGGCGAGAGCCGCCGCCGCCGCTCCCTGCTGGGGAGCCGGGATGGAGCTGCCCGGTGGCTGCAACATCCTCTGGGTTTGGTTGAAGAAGGTGCCAAAAAGAAGGGTGAGAGGGCAGAGTCCCCTTTTTGGGAGGAAATTCGGGCTGTGTGCTTATCTCTGGGCTGGCCGTGGGCACCTCTGCTCGCCACGTAGCAGTCACAGCTGTCCTGCTCCTTCTGAAAGTGTCTGAGGTTCGTTATGGTGAGGCCGGTGCTGCATGGGTGAGTTAAATGCCCCCCAGCAATGCACAGGGTTTGGGGAGAGTGGATAGCTGAAGTGTGACCGGGAGGTGTTGCTCAAGTAAAGCATCTGCTTTGCTGCTCTTCCAGTGCAGTTAACTTGTCAGTTCTTGCAGAATCTGAGAGTCCTGAAAGAGCTGCAAAGATGCCCTGGTGGGGCTTGGGTATGGCATCCAAAGCTGGCTGCTTGCTCCAGCCTAGCTTCAGGTTAAAACTAACTAGTAAGTGACTGTCTTGCCAGGCTGAAACCTAGCAGCTGCTGTCCAATGTTCCTGTTGTGTCTCAGTTTGCTATGTGACTTCACATGGAAATGTACAGGATTCCAACCCAGGGGGTAGCTGTTGTCCCCTCGATAGCTAGGAGCGTGATGATATGACCAGTTTGGTGCTTATGGACTTGGAGCTGGAATGGAAGGTGAGACTTTCTCTGTGAGGTGTGGAAGAGGTAACTCCAATCCTCGTAGTGGGGCAGCTCAGGTGTATTTCAGTGACTGCCCTTACCTTGTGCTGAAACAAGCAACTGTGCAGCCATGGAGCAAAAGATATCGGGAAGGTTTAGTTGATACTTTTTCATCTGGATCAATTCAGCAAACTGGGTCACTGCATTGCTGCACAAATAACCTGGTGAATGTGAGTGCAGTGGAGGAAATGGCTGGGGGTTTATAGCACCTCTTTTTTGTTCCTAGTAGTTTTGTGGGTCTGTGAATCTCTGGCTGTTGAAAGCTGTTGGCATTAACTCATGCCGGCTTCAGCTGATTGGGCCTGCATTTGTTCCAGGCGTTGAACAGGAATAAGCAAGAAAGTTAAAGCAGTGACTGATGCAGCTTTGAACAGAGTTGATGTGAGGGGACAGTTCAATAAGTTGGTTATCTCAGTGACTGCAGTAAGGTCACAGTAACTCTGACAATAGCTGATGCCAGGTCTCTGTGAACTTAGCAGTGAAAATGTAGCTTTGGGCTGGCGTGCACAGGGACAGCCAGACTGAAGAGCAGCAGGTACGGATGCAGTTGTGCACGCTTCCAGAGGTGTCTGAACAGCAGCAGTTTAGATGTGTGGCAGTTTGTGCAGGATGAGACTAAGCTGCTGCTGAAGTAGGTTCTTGGCACAAAAACAGCATTGTGGGGGCTCTGAAGAGAGCAAAGTTCAAGGACCAGAAAGCATCGGGTCAGAAGCTGAAGCAGGGTCATGCATCGCAAGAGTGCGTGCTGAGGCCTTGATGCCTGTTTGGTGCTTTATTAATCTGAATCTACTCCCCAGCCAGAGTCTGGCCTTGGGTTCTTGGTTTCAGAGTTTGTACTGAGTGAGGATTTGCCTACTAAACCAGTCTCCTAGAGGAGGCCCTTCATGTGGATGCTGCAGGGACTAGGATTGCTTTCCTAAGCTCCACAAGCTGCAGCTTCTTGCCTTGCCTCCTGCAAGGAGTAGCTATGACACTATGGCTTTTCCCTGGCTGCTTCACCTAGGCTTTTTTTGCCCTGTTCCTGCAGGCAGGACAGGAGGAGCTGGGGTGTCTGGCCAGAATCTCTCCAGAAGCTTTCTTCATCTGTCTGTAGTTCCCCAGCCCCGATGCTTTCCCTTCTGGCTGGACTGTGCCCAGCTTTTACCTTTCCTCCAATAGGAAACCACAGACTTGACTGTCTAGGGTAGTGCAGCAAGCATGCAAACCTGCCCATCACAGGGCATGGAGCTGGCCCAGCAAAGCCCCATCCTGCTGACTGGCAGAAAGCTGCAGTTAAGCTGTAGCTGTTTCTGTACCATTCCTGATGAAGCTTCTGACCTGATGCTGCTCTGATGTCCTTGAACTGTGCTCTCTTAGCAGCAAATAGTTATCTTGCCAGGAGTCTGGAGCTGGCTTAGCAGTAGAGGAATAGACAGTTCTGGGATGATGTTGCTTATGGCTAGATTCTGCCCTGCATATGTGCTTCTGAGGATGAAACATTTGTATTGGTCTGGGCGTAGCAGAGCAGTGGAGTCTTGTGCTGACAATAACATGGGAAAATGCAGTGCTGGCTGGACAGGACCTTAGTCATCCAATGTTAGGGAAAACAATTTATGCTGGTACCTTTGGCTGGCAGTTGAAGGTGGTGCTTGTCCTGAGAAGTTCACGACCTTTATTTAAGAACTAGAAGATGCAATGTGGCTTGCTCTGAGAGCTTTATGGTAGAGGGAGCCTACCAAAACAGGCAAGGGTCGACTGCCTTGCACTTTCATGCAAATAAAGTGGCTCTTCACAGAAACTGAAGTTTGAGCTAAAGCAGCTTATCAGGTGCTTAGTGTTGTTGTCGGGTTGACTGTCGTAATTAATACTTCAGTTTCCTGTTGTGACCTTTTGGCTTTGCTTGTCTGTCTGCCCTTGAGTATTAGCAAAACACTTTGTGAGACAAGGGAATTGGGCTGGTGAGGCAGATCTGTATGACAGCCAGTGGTCAGGCAGCTTGAAGGTGTTTAGCCGTAAAATAGGAGGCAGCAAGAGTGGGTGAGGCATAAGTATAACGAGAGCTGGAACTCATCTCTCTGTTTATGGAAGCTGGACAACTGCATGGCCGTGATCCTCTCCTGGGGTGTGTTCAAGTGTCAGCTTTTCTGAAACAGTATCTGCTTCCCTGTGACAAGCAGAAAACAAACCAGACTTGTACTGGGGGGACTTGGGGAACTTAATTTGCCTTGTCTCATCGTGGTTGTGCTGTGTACTAAATCAGGCCTCTGAGATCGTGGGTGTGGTGTCATGCGCTGATCCAAAAGAGGCTACAGTTGTCATCTTCTGTAGTAACAGATGGAAAAGAAGGAACAAGGCATAGTAATTTCATGTTCTTAGAAACTAACTCTAAAGCAAGTGAACTTGGTCACTCTAGAAAAGTAGATGACTCTTCCTGTGCCTCAAAGAGGACTGGGAGCTGAAAGGCTAACAAGAGAAACTTCAGTGCCTCCCTTGGTATATCCATATAGGAGTTTCTTAACAACTTAAAGAACTACTGCAGGAGCGGAGGATTGGAATGACCCCTGCCAGACATGTACCTAACATAGTATCACCGTGGTGATAGCACTCTTGTTTGTTTATGTGCAAGGCTGGGGGAGAAAGTAGCTACTGGAACAGTGTTCAGAGGTTGCTGCAAGATCCCTGTGAACACTTGTTTTAGCATTGCTGAAGTACACCAGCAACTTATGCTAAGAAGAGAATGATCCTTGGCTGTGTGGAAGGTCCTGCACCAAAACAAGCTGTCTGAGCAGGGCCAAAACAGGTAGGGGTGAGGATCCTGTGTTAGAGGTAGTGTGGTCCCACATGTGAGCCTTACTCTGCCCATCACCAGTGCTGAAACATTCCTGTTGGTGGCTGATATTCCTCAGATATACTGAACTGTCCCTGCTCCTGGCCTAGAGAGCAGTGCTGGAAGTATGTAAGGTCCTTATGTGCCTGGTGAGAAATAGGTTTGGTGTTTCAACTGATGGGCTCTGTGGGGACTGGGAAGCAGTCTTGCTCATGTCTGCTGACTGGCTCGCTTAATCACTTGTGGATCTATGCATGGTGTTTGCCATGGGTCCGTTTGGTGTGTTTGCTTTCAATTTTCCACCACTAGAAAATGTACCTCTGGTACATCCTGCCTGTAACTGTTCTGATCTAAGCTGGGAATGAGTCTCTGCTTTCTCTTCCAGAAAAAAGCTTCTTAAAATAGGAGAGGACCTTTCATCAAATGGCTCTGGAGTTTTATATAACCAAAGACTTGGCCCTACCTTACACAGGAGCTGCATTAGCACTGCTTTGCTCCTGAAGAAGTAATGGAAACCAGTGATGCTCTCCATAGCCTGTCAGTTTGGAGTTGCTGCTAATAGTACTTCATTTACTGTCCATCAAAGAAATGTTTTGTGCTCTGCCTGGCAGCATTAAGACATTAAAGAATAGCACTTGCACTCTTACTCTGGTTTAGAATAACTTGTACTTGCTTGTCTTGGTTCAAAGTGAAGGGTGATTCATGGCACCACTGTCCATAGCTCTTGCCTGTAGCTATCATTCAAACTAAGTAGCAGGAGTACACAAATTGTTTTCTAATGTAGCAGACCAGTAGACATACAAGCTCTGGGGCAGGTTTCATTTTGTCCTAGAACCTGTTCCCAGTAGCCAGGACACTTTTGGCAAACCCTGCAAGCCTTGGAGGCTGTTTGCTGTGGCATTCTGCAGGTTCAGCTCCTTAAGTCTGTGCCCCAAGGTTTTGAGGCTGGCTTGTCCCAGCTGAGCCATAGTGTGGTGGCATGCTAAGGACACAAGCTTTGAATCGAAGTGCAGTGTGCAAGACTTTGTAAACCCTGGGATTTGTCAAGCATGATGAGCTGTGCCCCTGCTTTAATCCAGCCATGGGAGCCTTGTCTTTGCTTGGTGGGGAGGAAGAGAAGTGTTGCAGGTGGCAGCACTGTCGCCTCCTGCAATGGAGACTACCAGCACTGTTGGCTACCAGCAGTGTTGGGGGAGCAGAGTTCAGAAGCTGCTCTGGCGCTACTTTTGAAGTGGAAGCAAACTGCTGTGTTAAGCCCTGTGTGAAGGAAGCTGGGTTATGCTTTAACAGGCCTTCCAGGGAAGGGCAGCTCAGCCTGTGGTAGTGATTGAACTGCTAACCCAAGCTGAGCTGCTAACAAGGTTCTTGTGGTCCATGGCAAATTGCCAGTAGGTACCGATTGGCAAGTAAATTGCTGCAGGCCTCTGCCACCAGTGACAATAGCTTAGACTTCTCAAGGGATCTTTTGTTAGCACGCTCAGCCTGGTACTGCTAAGTGCATGAGGATCCCTAGCATTGCCCATCTGGCTTGATGCAGCTTTAAAGCTGATATGCAGGGTCACTACCTGGAAACAGCATGGCCAGGTCTATTATGGGTGTCATGAACAGGAGTATTTATGTGCATTTTACTACCTGCTGCTCCCAAAGCCTGTAGCTGAAGGACTGCATCTGTGACACTTGGCCTGTGGACTGGCACATGCTAGTGATCTGTTAGGTGCCCCTGTTCTGCTGAAAACTGAAGGTGGGCTGTTTGGTCCTCCATCCTCTACTCCTCAGTGTGAATGACTTTTGTTTATGTGCTTTTAATTCTTTTACAGAGCAAGCCCACAGCACCAAAAAGAGAATCCCTGCTCCCTGTGAGCAGCAGCTCCAAGGAGAATGGGGTTCCTGTAGAGCAAGATGATCAGGACTTATTTGCAGGTAAGTCTCTGTCTACTGAGCGCTTCCTGGAGCTTTCTGAAATCTAAGCCTGGAGTAATCTCCTTTCTAGCCATGACCTGCTTATAGCTAGACCATACTTATTCATGTTTATCCCAAGTTCTTATCTCTCTAATTTATGTTCCAGTCTGCTCTGGAAGCGCAGAGCTCTAGTGATGTTTCTGGGAAGGTCAGAGTAGCCTCCTCCAGGTCTCTAGCATAATCGTGCAGCAGGATTAACTGCTTCGGAGCTGGAGAGGCCTAAAAACTCGGTTTGCTTTAGTTTTGTCATCTTAAGCTGTTAAAGCAGTGAGTGCCCTTCCAGAGTTAAAAGGCTTGTGTTATTCCCACCTGCATGAAGGTGGGGAAAAGTATCTCTAGTTGGGATATGGCTGTTCTCAAGCAACAGAAAGCATGAATATTCCTCACCAAGGGGAAGCAAAAAGGGCCAGTCCCTGCACAGCTCTCCTGTTTCTTGGCTAGGTGGGAACCCTCTGGCAGAGCCATCCAAAGAAGAGTCAGCTCTTGGAGAACTTTGACTTTCTCTCGGTGGAGAAGTGTACTGGGAAGGAGCCCACCTGCCAGGCTGGTCTATATGCCGTGTAAAATCAGACTTGGTTCTAGCTGTTCTAGTGTGTAGTTGCTGCTGCCGCTAGCAGCGTTCTGGATTAACTTGATACTCTCCAGTGGGGTTGATCTCAGGATCTCCCCTGCAGTGAAAGATATGTCAAGTCATGCTCTTATCAATGCTTAAGGATGCCCTCCCATGAATATAAAAATTGATTGTTTATTGTTACTCCCTAGATCTCATGAACCTCTCCCAGAACATAGAAATTACCTTTTCAGTAATGCGAAGTAGAGGGGCTGATCCTTGCAAACTTCTCTTGACAGATGCCACTGTAGAGTTGTCTCTAGACAGCACGCAAAACAACCAGAAGAAGGAACTGGCCAAAGCATCCAATCCTGCCCCCCCATTAGACGTAGCTGCAAGCTCCTCTTCTAGAAACCCTCCAAAGAGCTATGAGGAGGTGAGAATTGCTCTGAGCTTTCTAACTTGCCCTACTGTTTTGGGACTGTAATTGGCAGAAACCTGTATGTTTACTCAGATGTAAGCATACATCTTACGTTAATTGCATCATTTAATTGGCATGTTGGATGTCCTGCCTCTTATCTCAGGCCATCAGTCTGAGACTGATACCACTGAAATGGGGTTGAGGTCAACCTGACAGGATCTCTGCTCATGTGAAAACATGGTAGAGCAGACTGCTGTTTCCAAGCCTGAAATAGCAAGCTGCTGGTCTGGTTCTGAACTCTGACTTGGAGTGCTAGCACCCTGTATTGCTGCAGATGGGGCAAGTGGTGCAAATTCTCTTGTACAAATTATCTGGAGTGCAGGGTCCGTAAGTGGAACTTGTAGTCTGGTTGCCAAGTCTAGTTACTTGGGTGAGATCTGGTTGGAGTCTAGACCCTCTCCTGTAGAGAGCATAAACTTGTCCCTGAAACAAGTGCTCCTTTTCTGCCCTGAGCACCACTGAGCTTATGAGGACTGGCTTACTGCAGTGTTGTCAAGAGTAGCATCTCAAGTTAGCTTTGGCCTGGCTTAGCTAAGGAAGCAATGCAGAGCTAGGACAAGGTGCTGAACTCATTGGTGAACTAGTAAGCTGTGACCTTTAAGTTTTTAGGCCGAAGGCTGCAAGGGGGTCGGTTCTAGCTTGGCTTCATCCAGTTCTTTAACACCGTTCCACTAATGCAGGACTGCAGGGTGCTCTAAGCAAGCGGGCATTGCTGGCGTAGTCACCCACTAGCCTTTAGTCTGTCAAGGTATAATTGTAAGACCTGTTCAGGCTGGATCTGCTGGTTGCTATTGTGGCGCTTGTCCCCTTGGGCCTACACACCTTGTTTTCTTGCCTTCTACATAGGCTCAGTTTCTTAGGTGGTTTCAAATGAGAACTGAAATTGTGATGTAAAAGAGCTAAAAGGAACTGATTTTGTATGGAGCTGAGTGAGAGTGGACTGCAGATTCTCAGATTAGCACCGTAACAGTTTGCACATCTCTCTGTGCAAATAGCATTGCTGTAAGATCAAATCCAATTTGGGATTCTTGGAACAGGTAGCTTCAATGCAAGCAAGAAGCCTAAGGACTTTACAAATGGCCTTGGTCAGACTTTTAGCACTAAAAATGCCTTTGCACTATGACAAGCTCATTTTGAACTGTGGAATTTTATAACTTAGAGCAGGCTGGAGCCTGGATTTCTGGATTTAATTGACTTTCCTTATGTCTTTACTCCAAACAGCTGGAAGAAGAGGAACAGGAGGACAAATTTGAGCTGACAATAGGAGTGAGTGACCCAGAGAAAGTTGGTGAGTTAACATCCTGTCCTGTGGAATGATGAAGCTGAGTTAGGCCAGGCTTGGCAGTATGACTAAATGCAGATGTGGCACTCTGTGTGCCACAGTTCCAGCTTTTGAGCTGCCTCTGCAGGCACAAACTTGATCACTCACTTCCCCAAAGCTTCTTCCAAGATCTAGAGGAAGTGAAGCTAAACAAAGCAAAAAACCTGCATTCCAAATGAAGCAAGGCAGGAGCAGGCTCTGTAAAGCTAAGCACCTCAAAAGCAGCAAGCCATGAGGACATTTTGGGAGGGAGGTGATATGGTGCTTGTACCAGCAGAGCTCAGTGCCTATGGCTGTGGTGTACAACTTTACTTGGTCTCCAAGAAGCACTGTCCTTTGTGTGGCTGGCAGGGGAGAGGAAGAGTTGCCTTGACCTCAAACTAAGCATCTTGCTCCATGCTTTGCCACCTTGCCGAGCAGCTGTGGAGCACTGAAGCAGGAGGTCTTTTCTGTGTTGGCAATGGGGGATCAGAGTAATTTGACAGTTATGTGGCTCTCCCTGGGGTGTGAAGAGTTTTTAGGTAGCATCTGGTCTGAGCCAGCAAAGCAGCCTCACTTGTGGCAGCTTGTTCCAGCTCTTGGCTTACAAGTTCTGGAGTTGGAAGAGGCACTGACTTGTAAATTGGAGGTATTTTAGGGGTAGCATCAGACTTCTGAGGATGCCCTTCAGTTGAACTACCAGGTAAACCCTCCCTCTCCCAAACAAAGGGATTTCTGTATTAGCTGGAGGAAGCTGCCTGTGATGTCTCAGAATCAAACCACATGTAGTCAGGAGCCGTCTGACTTGCATCCTCTGAATAGACTGCTTCATGTGCTGTACAGCCACTGAATTGTTGTGTTCTGAGCAGATGTGTGGAGTTAGCCCAAATGCTGTCCGTGTAACAAGTGACTAATTGTCAGTGTTTGCTGCCTTAGGAAGTAAAAGGAGGGCTCAGCAGTCCCAAGCAGCCAGGTTGAGTAAATGCCTAACGGGCAGGTGTCCAGGGTCCTGTAAAGAGATGCTGCCTCAAGTTCTGTGTGAGAATGCAGGGCTCTGTCACTTCATCAGGACTAATACTGGAACCAGTAAAGTAGGCAAATGCCAGGAGATCTCTAGAGCCTTGTGCTTTGGAGTTTTCAAAATGTCTAGGTGATAATGGAAAGGGCCAGGCTTGGGATACTAATGCCTTGTTTATTTTCCATAGGTGATGGCATGAACGCGTATGTAGCCTACAAAGTGTCAACACAGGTATGTCTAACTCTGCGCCCCTGTGACAGGGTGCCATTATTCTTTCCTGCTTTAAAGCAGCTGGAGTGTGTCTCTTCCCTAGTCATGCCAATGGTGATGTTAAAAGTACAGGAGGCTTGAATACCTTGTAACAAGGGATTCGTGAATGATAATGCACTCCTACAGACCAAGGGATGAGTCTAGCTGAGAAGTAGTTTTGAACCTATTTGAAGAAACATTTTTGACTTCAGCCAGTTGCATCAGTGCAGCCCTGGCTGATCTCCCAGCTCGACACTGGAGTGAGCATCAGGAATGACAACCATCAGGGAGAGCCTTGGGCACCAGCTCTGTTGCTAGTGATTGTGTGTTGATGGTCACATCAGATTAAGCTGATCTGTATTAGGCTTGGCTCTTGCTGAAGTTATTGCTGTAACTAGTTTGCTGTCAGGACCTGCGCTCCTAGGCTGGTAACAAAAATTTGACTTTTAGGAGCAGCTACAGTGCTTGCAGCTGTGGGATGCTGTTCTGAGCTGTGCAGAAAAATTGTTCGTAGGTATCTATCCATCAGCCTTATAAATATCTTACATATTTATATGTGTGTATATATATATAAATATATACACACATTATATATAAATATACACATACACACACACACACACACACATATATATATATATATATATATATATATATATATATGAAAAAATAAAGGATTATAGGAGTAGAAGGACATTGTATTGCCTTGAATTTGAACAAATTCTACCACTTGCTATAGAGCTGGAGGAGACATTCAGCAATGCTACCCCTGTACAGCTGATTGGCTCTTAGCTTAGGCATGGCGTAGGCAATGCCATTGAAAGGAACTGACTTGAGTTACTACAGTGGCTGCCAACCCTTTTGGGTCTCTGACAATGTTGAGTGTTCTGGTCTGTCAGACACTAATACTCCAGTCTTAAGAGCCAAGGCAAGAAGGATTGTCTTTAGACTTCTTATGGCACATTTTTTTTCTGAGATCCTTTCACTTGTACTTGATGGTTATAAAGTGACATTGAGATGATGGGCTATACTGGTGATAATCATGTAAACTGATGTGGTGTAGCGAGAGCCCATATTTTCTGGGATGGCTCCCTCACTGTGAGCAAAGTGAACTGAAGAGATCAAGTGAAGCTGATCTCCTAGAGAAATGGCAATTGGTAGAGCAAGGCATCCAGAGCCTGGAGTACGGGTGCACGCCTAGTGCAGGAAGCCAGCAGCTGCCACGTTACACTGTAGGTCTACAACTTCTATCTAACTGGAGCTGAAAAAACACTGACCCATTGACTCGCCTGGAATTCAGCAGGTCGATCACCCTGCTGAATGACAGGTCCAACAGCACTCTAGGCCAGCTTCATCATGTTACTGAGACTGCTACCATGTACAGGTCTCAACCTTTTGCATCTACAGTAGCGTGACTTTCCCACTTTGTGCCCAGCTCTGCCATGGTGAAGGCACATGGAGTGTGTGTAGCTGTGGCACTGCTCACAGGATGGTTTAGGTAGGAAGGTGCCTTTATCATACAGCTCTTGGGTTATCTGGAGAGAGGGCTTGCAAGAGACTGAGCTAGTTTGCCAGAGGTAAGTGCAGGAATGCAAATGACACTTCCTTCTCTGCTGGAGCATGAAAGAGGCCTGAAGGCCTGTGTTACAGCCCATTCCTGTCCTTCATGGAAGGCACTACCTCCTGCAGCCTGAAATGGCTGGCATGCAAAGGGAACTAGCAGATCTTTTTTTTTAATCTTCAGTCCTGCATTGGTAGCACTGTCAAAAGCCACTGGTAGCCCATGTAGTCGTAGCCTTGAAGACAAGCTGTAACCTGATAGTGGCCCCTTTTTTTGTGGAAAGCGGGGATGGTGGGATTAGGCCATTACTAAGCAGTCTGTGGCCACAGTAACAGCTACGCTGTTATTAAATAATGTTAATATTGCTGCTTGATCTGAGGAGAACTCTTAGAAGGTGAGTTCCTGAAAGCCTAGGCCAAAGCTTGCACAGTTTAGCTTTAGCTGTTCCTCATCCACAGAGCTCAAGCTGTCCTATTACCACCCTCAAAACTGACAGCACAAACAATGCTTTAGAGGCTGTTTGTGTAGAGACAGTTTTCCTAGGCAAGCCTGACCTGACTTTCCTCTCTCTTCCCCCCAGACAAGCCTACCAATGTTCAGGAGCAAGCACTTCTCAGTAAAAAGGAGATTCAGTGATTTTCTGGGTCTGTATGAGAAGCTGTCGGAGAAGCATGCCCAGAACGGGTTCATCGTTCCTCCACCACCTGAGAAGAGTCTCATAGGTGAGCAGTAGAGGTGCTGAATGCTGCTCTAGAACTTGTACTCCTGCCTGCAGTCCCAGACCCAAAGAGGATAGCTGCAGAGCAGTGGACAGAAGGAGGGCAGTTTAAAAAATAAGAAATAAATAAATGAAAGCCCATGTCACTCCAGCCTTCAAAAAGGGCAAGAAGGAGGACCCAGGAAACTATAGGTGGGTCAGCCTCACCTCCATCCCTGGAAAGGTAATGGAACAGCTCATTCTAGATGTCATCTCCAAGCATACGGAGGAGAAGGTGATCAGGAGTGTTCAGCATGGATTCACCAAGGGGAAATGCTGCTTAACCATTCTGATAGCCTTCTATGATGGAATAACTGGCTGGGTAGATGAGGGGAGAGCAGTGGATGTTGTGTACCTTGACTTCAGCAAGGCTTTTGACACTGTCTCCTGTGACATCCTTCTAGGCAAGCTCGGGAAGTGTGGGTTAGATGAGTGGACAGTGAGGTGGATTGAGAACTGGCTGAAAGGCAGAGCTCAGAGGGCTGTCATCAGTGGTGTGGAGTCTAGTTGGAGGCCTGTGGCGTCCCCCAGGGCTCAGGACTGGCTTCCATCAACTACTTCATCCATGACCTGGAAGAAGGGACAGTGTCTCCTCAGCAAGTCTGCTGATGATACCAAGCTAGGAGGAGTGGCTGACACACCTGAGGGCTGTGCTGCCCTTCAGAGAGACCTGGACAGGCTGGAGAGTTGGGCAGAGAGGAACCTCATGAGGTTCAACAAGGGCGAGTGCAGGGTCCTGCAACTAGGGAGAAGTAACCCTAGGCACCAGTACAAGCTGGGGGCTGACCTGCTGGAGAGCAGCACTGCAGAGAAGGACCTGGGAGTGCTGGTGGATGACAAGTTGACTATGAGCCAGCAATGTGCCCTTGTGGCCAGGAAGGCCAATGGTGTCCTAGGGGGCATAAGGAAGAGTGTTGCCAGTGGGTTGGGGGAGGTGATCCTGCCTCTCTACTCAGCCCTGGGGAGGCCTCATCTTGAGTACTGCGTCCAGTTCTGGGGTGCCCAGTTCAAGAGAAACATGGAGCTACTGGAGAGAGCCCAGTGTAGGGATATGAGGATAGTCAGAGCTGGAGCATCTGCCCTCTGAGGAACGGCTGCGAGAGCTGGGCCTGTTTAGCCTGGGGAAGAGAAGATCCCCCCTCAATTTTATCAATGTATACAGATACCTTAAGGGGGGTGTGTCAAGGGGATGGGGGCAAACTCTTTTCATTTGTCCCGTATGACAGGACAAGAGGCAATGGGCAAAAACTGAACCACAGGAAGTTCCAGCTGAACACGAGGGGGAATTTCTTCACTGTGAGAGTGACGGAGCACTTGAACAGGTTGCCCAGAGAGGCTGTGGAGTCTCCTTCTCTGGAGATCTTCAAAGCCTGCCTGGATGCAACCCTGTCTAACATGCTCTAGGTGTCCCTGCTTGAGCAGGCGGGTTGGACTAGATGATCTCCAGAGGTTCCTTCTGATCTTACTGATTCTATGAAATAAAAATAATAATCTGAATTTTATGATGCAGACAGAGCTGTAAGTATGGAATCAGCAGGGCTCTGGGCTTAAAGCTTTGAGTTCAGATGGCTCTGCATCTACTTGATATAGAGTGAAACATGCTCAGCACTGTAATTGAATTGCTGTTCACTTGAGTCCAGACTCGTAACCCTTCTGGTCTTGCCTGGCCTTGCTCTGCCTCTTCTCTGGATGTAGACTTTTGCTAGACATAGTTAGATAATTAAGATTTGCTTATACCTAGTTCTTGCTGATGTAAGATCTAATTTCTATTGTAAAAAGCCCAGCTTTGCCGTCATGCTGATAGTCTGTACTCTGTAACAGACCTCACTGCCTTGTGTGTTCAGCTGAAGCTGCTCATCAATTGCATCTTCTTCCTGTGCTAGGAATGACCAAAGTGAAAGTTGGGAAAGAAGACTCCTCCTCTGCAGAGTTCCTAGAAAAAAGACGGGCTGCTCTAGAGAGGTACAGATCCAAACAACTATCCCCTCGTGCCTGAGCCAAGCAAGGGACCTCTGAAAGGTCAGACTGGCTGCACTCTCCTCCCTACATGAGAAGCAGTCTGCTTCTAGGTTTACAGTGAAGCTGAAGGGCACTGGAGAGTTACAACTGCAGAGAATTACTTTCACTCTAAAACTAACTCCTGCTTCAAAAGACCTTGCTGGGATTTGGTCAGAGGCTGACCAAACTCCACTGACAATGTAGGTTGTAAAATGGAGCTCTTGCATCAGCTCACATGTGGTGTAAACAGTGCAGATCAGGTGAAGAACAACTCAGGCTTTCCTAAACTTGGCACCCTGACTACACAGTCC
This sequence comes from Rhea pennata, assembly GCF_028389875.1. Taxonomy (NCBI): domain Eukaryota; kingdom Metazoa; phylum Chordata; class Aves; order Rheiformes; family Rheidae; genus Rhea; species Rhea pennata. Next base: position 23,832,260 of record NC_084672.1, read on the forward strand.
ACTAGTGGCCTCTGCTCTGCCACCTGTGCTGGCTGCTGTAGTTGGCACAAGGATACTCTTCCCCTCCAGTTTGCCCTTTGAAGGACTGGTAAAATGTCATTGTTACAGATGCCAACTGATCAAGGTCCAGTCCTGCATCTTAAGTAACTTGCTGTTGATTGTCCCAAGTACTAATCAAATGTCTGGCAGGTCTGGTCTTGAAGTCTAGTCTCACTAGTGTCCACAGAGAAGCAAGACTCTTGCATGGTGGGTGGGTGAGAACAGCTTGTTGAGCCTGACTTTCAGCCATTTTGGAGTAAATGACAAGCGTGTTGTGGATGACTTGCACACACTACACCTCAGTGGGGTTGTTCAGAGCCAGGTTTGCTACAACAGAAGTAACTCTTGATATGTTCTGCTCTGCAGGTACCTCCGGAGAGTTGTCAGCCATCCAACAATGCTGCAGGACCCAGATGTCAGGGAGTTCTTGGAAAAAGAGGAGGTCAGTACTGTGGAGCAATGCTAGCTACAAATACCTTGGAAATAGAGAAGGAAACAGTAACCAAGAAGGTAGCAAGACATGGCACTTCACGGCTCTTCTCAGCAAGAAGCAGCAGAATCCTGTAAGAGCTCTAACCACCAGTAACAAGAATAGGACTCTTTTGTGTCAGTGCTTACCTAAGCACCGAACACTGATAATGAGCTATGGCCTGGCCTGCTTAAGTCACAGCAGGAGAGGGGATACTTCAAGAGCTTGAGTAGTCTTTGTCCTCTGAAATTCATGACAGGAGTCTAGTCTGCTGCTCAGAAGTGAGGGAGAACTGGTGCTGGCTTGGCCTGGTGCTCAGATGTTAGTTGCTTCACTTGACAGTTGTCCTGTTTGCTGTCTGCTTGTGCTAAACTTCTACCTCAGGCTGGAATTGTAGGAACTAAATGAGTTACTTGGATTGCAGCTAGAATGGACATTCCTGGGAAGAACTGGCTCCTTACGGAACTGTGTATCTGATGTGGTCCCTGCTGTTCCACTGAGTACAACTGGACCAAAGCGGAGCACCTGATGTGGAGAAATTAGAGGCTCTTTGAGGCTGAGCCCAGTCTGTGCAATTCTGACCAGTTGTTGTGCTGAAGGACTTTCATAAGAGCATGTGGCATAGAGAAGCCTCACTTAGCTGCATCTGCTGTAACCAGCAGTCTGAGAAATAGGCGGGGCTGGCATGGAGTATAACCTGGCCTCAAAGGCACTGCTCTGCTGTAATGTCCCCAGGAACACACGGTGCTGCTGGCTCTTGGAGAGATGCTCCAGAGCACTTTGCTGTTGTGCTTGCATGACCTGTGGCAGCTTGATCAGCTCTCTGTTCCAGCTGCACGGATTCAAGTAGCAGGGATGGTTCTTAAAGATCTGTATTACCTTGGCTAAGCAGAACAGACTGGCCCCAGATACCATGGAAGGTTCAGGAACTCCTTATCTGTCTGAAAACAGCCCTAGTCCCGTGTTTTGAAGTGTCATGCAGGTTGTGCCAGGTGTGCTCTGAGCATCTGTTAACGCTTTACAGTAGTTGTGGTGTGTATACTGCTGCATGCAGAAACCCTGCCGTCAAGGGATCCACGTGAATACCACAGGGAGAGTGATGCCACTGTGAGGGTTGTTCTCAAAGCTACTTTCATCTTCTGACAAAACAAACATTTATTTATTTATTTATTTGTTTATTTTACTACTTTGTAGTTGCCGAGAGCAGTAGGCACCCAGGCCCTGAGTGGAGCAGGAATACTGAAGATGTTCAATAAAGCTACTGATGCTGTCAGTAAAATGACCATCAAGATGAATGAATCGGACATAGTAAGTATGTGGAGACCTGCAGGCTGTCTTTTTTCCTTGCTTTTGAGTTGTGTTTGCCCACCAGCTCAAGCTTTGGCTGTGAAATACAAGTAAATCTCATAGCTAAGCAGTGGTGCCATCTGTGAGAATCAACTCTTGGCTCATCCATTCCAGTGGTTCGAGGAGAAGCTGCAGGAGGTGGAATGTGAGGAGCAGCGGCTACGGAAGTTACATGCTGTTGTGGAAACGCTGGTGAACCACCGGAAGGGTAATGAGCTTGGTACAGCTTGCGCTGTAGCTTGAGCTGTAACAGTTAAGCCTTGGCAATGCCTGACTGCAGGTTGCCAGTGAGTAGGTGTCCTATGAGGCACTCCTGAGCAGATGTAATGTTGCTCCCTTGCTGTAAATTACTCTTGGCCTCTTAATTGGGGGTGATGGAGGTAAAATGATGACCCCACATCTAAGCTTGCAGGACTGGATAGGATCACAATGTTAAAGTGAACCAGTGTCCTGCTGGGTGAAGCCTGTTGCTGTAGCAAACCTGAGTAGAGCTGATTTTATTGTTAATTCCCAGCTATCCTCTGGCAGGGAGCAGGGATGTTTTTCTTCCTCTGCATGTTTTGGCTGACTTCTGTGAATCTGTGCCTGTCCTCCCACTCTGCCACTTCCCTTCTTCCTGGCTGGAGTTGCTTAGCCCTCCCACCATGCTGCAGAAGCTGCCAGCTCTGACTGTGAGGCAGTGCTGGCTCTTCAGCAGCAGGGCTGGCTGGCATCTATTGGGGCTACAGGAAAGCAGTTTCCATAGTAGCCTCCAGGCTGGATTCTGTAGGATGGGGGTTTTACTTGCAGGGCACCCAGCAGAGCAAGGCCAATCGGTTGACTGTCTTATTCCATTCACTAGAGCTAGCATTGAATACAGCACAATTTGCAAAGAGTCTGGCCATGCTGGGGAGCTCAGAGGACAACACAGCCCTGTCCCGGGCACTGTCCCAGCTGGCTGAGGTGGAAGAGAAGATTGAACAGCTGCACCAGGAACAGGCTAACAACGACTTCTTCCTCCTGGCTGAGCTCCTGGGAGACTACATCCGCCTTCTCTCAGTTGTAAGGGTAAGCACTCCTTGGGAGCAATCCTCAGAGCCAAGCTCTGAGGTAAACTGCTGCTCTTAGCACAGTTCTTAAGCTTAAGTATGCCAGGAGGCGGCTGGTTTCCTAAATACAAGTGCAGGGCACTGTATATCTCTGATCTCTTCAGGCAGAGGGAAGACTTGCTGCTTGTTGAGTTGTGCATGTCTTGGACTCTGTTCAGAGCAGAAAAGTAAGGTAGACGAGGCCTTTCTGTGCTGTTCTCCAGGAGGAACATGGAGCAAGTTTGTAGCTCTTAGCTGGTCTTTAGCCATTCAGAGGTAGAGGCCACAGCTACAGCAGAGGCTCTGAATTGGTAACCCATGACCCAAGTTACAAATAGATCTGACAAGCTTTACTGGGGAGTAGCCAGAGCTTTGAAGTGTGTGCAGCCTACCTGGCATGCGCTGCTGATTGCTGGAGACTGGCAGAAAAAAGTCCCAAGTGAGCTGTGAGCCTGAAAGGCTATTAACTGCTTCTGCCCAAAACTTGTCCTGTCTCCAAGCGGTTAGTTCTCGAGGCTGCAGAAATCAGAAGAAAGCTTATTAAGTAGGGACAAGCCTGAGGCTGGGCTGAGCGCCTTGGTCTGTTAGCCTCCTCTGTACTGGGAGGTACGCACGCTGCAGAGCAGGACAGATCTCTAGGGCTGAAGGTAATAAGGCATACCTTGGACATTCCAGTAAGAAACTATAGTGTTATCTAGGACTTGACCTGTTTCTTGGCTGCTCTGTCCTGACCATGCTATCAGACACTGCTTTCTGCCTTTTCTAGCTCTTCCCCACAGTCTAGCTGGATACATTGAAAAGTCTGATGGATCTTTCTTGCTTGGGATAGTGATTTGCAGGTCTGCTAACAATCATTGGTCTCCTGCCAAATGCCTGAAATTTGGTGCCTGAGTACTCTGCAGTAACTCGCAGTCAGCAGGTGTTGCAGGCACTTAGGTCTGTGTGCCTAAAGGCAGCCTTGCTCCAGGACAGCAGGAGCTAATGCTGGAGATCCAGTGCAGGACTGGCAAAGGCATTTCCTTGTGCTGGCAGCTCTTGATGCTTCCATCAAGAGAACCCCCATGAGCTGAAATGGGCATGCAGCAGAGCTTGGAGTAGGCTTAGTGTTTGGGATACAGCCAAACAGTAGGTGCCTCAGACCTATCCAGGCCTGTGCTGAACTGCATGCTTAGCTGGGGGCTTCCCTGATACTGTCTCCTGCCAAGCCCTGGAGTAGCTAGGCAGAACCTCTACTGCCACCCCCATTCAGGGAGAGGTCTCCAAAGCTTCTCTTCAAGCACTAATTGCTTGATGTAACTCCTCGGTTTCCTCACTAGTGAGGTGGCAAGTCCTCCATGATCTGGTCTGTGCTGCAGCCTTGGTTACACATTAAGTCTCTGACTCATACTGATCCAGGACCTGACTGGTGAAGCAGCTTCTTGCCCCTTGCCAAAGGCAGGAGTGTCGCTGTCAGCAGTGCTGCCTGTAGCTGCCTGCTGCTACTGCTGAGCCTTATGAGGTGGTGGAGGCAGGAGTGAGCAGCAGCAGAGGGCCTGGCTGTGCTGCTTGTGGTCTAGCTTGGTGTACAGCCCTGCACATGCTCAAGACTCCTGTGTTCTGCTCACAGCCTGTTTGGGGGCACGCCAACTCATTCTCCGCTCCTTCCTTTCAGGGAGCCTTTGACCAGCGCATGAAGACCTGGCAGAGATGGCAGGATGCCCAGACCATGCTGCAGAAGAAGAGGGAGATGGAGGCCAGGCTGCTCTGGGCCAACAAACCTGACAAGCTACAGCAGGCCAAAGAAGAGATCTCAGAGGTAGGGGGTGAGGAGCACTGTGGTCTCTACCTGGCTCCTTCTGCTCCATGCAGTACTGCTCAGTCATAGCTTGTGGCAGCACTGCTCTAGGTCAAGCAGTACCGGAATTGACCCCCTTCTCTTTAGAAGAGGGCATTTTGAGTTGAAGGGCCACGTGGCAATTGCCAGGCTTGTAACAAAGGAAATGCAAGCTTCTAGCAAGCCCTGCAGGAATCCACAGATGCTGCAGGAGGGGCTGCTCACCATCTCACTTCATGTGTGGCAGTACATGGCTTTCTTAATAGACCCTGGACTTGCAGCATGTTTGAGCACTGAGTGCGAGGGGTGCTGCAAGTGCCGCTTGCTGTGGCAGTGAGCTGACGTGAGGAGCAGAAGTGCTGGCCTCTAGGGGGGCTGTGCTCCAGAGGTGCCTCTCGGCTGTGAGTGGTCACACACTCCGAGGGAGTGAAAGCTTCATCTCCCCTTCCCTGAAACAGCACACTTCCTCCCCCTCTCTCTCTCTCTCTCTCTACAGTGGGAGTCTCGTGTGACACAATACGAAAGAGACTTTGAACGGATTTCTGCTGTGATCCGCAAGGAAGTGATACGGTTTGAGGTAGGTTAGTCTCAGCTCTTAAGCAATTCTCAGGCCTAAGAGGGGACTGTGTGAGAGGGCTGAGCTGGCCTAGTTGGCTTTGGTGTCTCTTAACTGGCAACACCAGCCTGGCCTAGCCAAGGTGTCACCTTGGTTCTTAAGCCCCCTCCCTACAGAGCAGGAGCAGCTGGCAACATTGTCAGATCCAGACAGGTTGGAGTGGGGCATGTGATACTGCAGACAACTGCCCTCTTTGGATAAAGGAGTCTTTCTCCTGCTCCAAGTATGCAAATAAGCATATCCATTAAAGAGAAGGCAGATCTGCAAAGATCCTCAGAGCCTGCTGATCTGTCATGTTCACAGCTGGCAGGTGAACTTCATCCTCCATTTCATGTTCCCATACTACTGCTGGTCACTTAGTGTGTGGGCAGTTGAGATTGTCCCACTTGGTCTCAGGAAGAGCAAGAAAATCCTGTCCCATGCCACACATGCACAGCAGCCTGGTGTGCTTCAGTGGTTAGTTCAGATTTGTACTTACTTACGCAACTGTCTCTTGCAGAAAGAGAAATCAAAGGACTTCAGAAACCACGTGACTAAATACCTTGAGACATTATTAAACTCTCAGCAACAGGTCAGTATCCTTAGACTGCTTGCAGTCAAACTCCCGTTGTCTGAGCAGTGTTGGCAGTCCGACTTCTGCTGTCAGATCTAAGCAGCGTGAGGTTGCACCCTGCATGAGCTGCTGTGGTAGATGTATCCTGCTCCCCCTGAGCACCACAGGGTAGGGAGGGATTAACCCCTATAGGATGGAGCCTCTGCCCTGCGGTTCTGACTGATCACAGTGCCTAGTAGGAAAGCTACTTGGTACAAAATACAAGCTGTTGTGTCACACCCTGCTTCAGGCCTGACTTCTGGGCTGTGTACGTGATCCTGGCAGAGCTGAGCCAAGCTCCTGGTGTGCACTGGGCATGGGCTTCTGCCTCCACTGAACACTTCTCAACTCAGCCTGTAGAAAGCTTGCTTGTTATGAGCTTGAACTGAGTTGGCAGAGTGACTGCTGGCACCTGACTCTCTCCTCTCTCTACAGCTGGTGAAGTACTGGGAAGCATTCTTACCTGAAGCAAAGGCAATTTCTTAATTGGACCAAGCAAATGAGTGTACCTGAACTTTGCCTTTTTATACACTATACCTCTGTCTTTTACACATGAATGAACCCTAGTTAAACACTCTGGAGCTGGTAGAGGTTTAACCCCCAAACAAGCAGCTTAAGCCAGTAACTCTTCTAACTATATATTTTTCATTTAGCTACATATATTTTCTTACTGAAGAGAAACTAGTTTCCTGCTTTAAGACCAGACCTGCAGTAGATGAAGAGTGAGGGGGGGGTTTAATGATCTATGTAAATGTATATTTTTCAGCCTGTGTTTTAGGGCTCTAATGACTATCTTACTCCTGCAGTGCCATTAAGGTTATGTAATAAAACTTATATCAGGGCAAACAAGCTTGTTGTGTTGTTCATGCGAGCTACTTGGGATGGGGCAGGGAGGCATAACGGCTGAAGGGAAGGGGCTGTGTTACAGGGTGGCTAGGCCCTCTTTAAAGGCAATGCTGCGGTGTTCAGCATGCACCAGGCTCTGCTTAGCTGTGCCTGCACATGTGGAACCCTTGGGCAGGACAGAAGGAGGCGATGGTGCCTGGGGCTTTGAGGAAACCTATGACCTTGGAGGCTGCTTGAGCCATCTGTTTTGGCTTTTGATTAAACTTTAGCCTTCTGTGTTGTTCTCGAGCTCAGCCGGGCTCCTAGGTGGCCCAACTTCACACGCTATGACCTCTGTCATCCCCTCTGTCAGCTATGGGGGAAGGAGGCAGTGCCCGAAGTAGCACAGACCTCTCTAAGGTTGCAGTGCTGCTGTAGGTGAGCAGCTCTTGCTCCTTCAAAAACTGCCAACAGCTAGTGGCAGCCTCAGGATGCTGCTGCAAGTTGCTGGCTTTGGGAGAGCAAGGAAAATGCAAGGTGCTCAGCTGGCACTTGGGCTTGAAGCTCCTCTTACTGGAAAAGCTGGCTTGGTAGTGGGCTTAGCAGATTTTAATCAAAACTGATACTGGTTCTTTGTGGTTTTTTAATGTGTGTGTGTGTGTGTGTATATATATATAATAAAAAAGTTACCTTATTATCAACTTCCCCCTTCCCTTTCACGTGCCTTCCCTGTGCTGCACTACTGCTGTGGGCTGCTGGCGCTGCTGTCCCAAGTGCAGCCAAGAGCTGCGCTGCTCCGGTGTCACAGCTAGCACCCTACATGGCAGGGTCCTGTCTCCTGCGTCACCCCTCCCCTGAGCAGCCCAGCATGGGCTCCTGTCTGTGCCAGGCTGAAGTGCACAAAGATAGCACGCGTCGCTTGCCGACTGCCTCTCTCCGCAGGAGCCGGGCTGACCGGGCTTTGCCTTGCAGTAGAGAACTTCCCATAAAACCAAGGGAGGTTAAATCTGTACAAAGCAGCTTGCGTGAGCTCCCCGGTGCTGTCCTTAAGGGTGCTTACAGCAGGTATGCGCCCTGGGTGCAAGTGTCTGGGGGGACTTCGGGTGACACTTCAGGGACTGGCCAGCCCTCGAAAACTGCATTCACCAGCCGAAGGAGCCAGGGCACTACAGCTCCTCCGGGCTGTCTGGCTTGCCTGCCTGCCTGCCTGCCTGCCCCAGGGGAAGAGGGGCTGGCGGGGCGGGCAGGGTGCCAATACAGCATCTGATGGGCTTTGCGGGTTCTGCAGCAGCTCTGGGGTCGGGGAAGCCCGGAGGGAGCTGCGAGATGCAGGTGCTCCCGGCGGTGACCCTTGTGTGGGAGGTAAAGCCAAACACCGGCTCCTGCAACGAAAACTGTTGGCTGAGGCTGGGCTGTCTCGGCTCCCCCCCCTGCCCCGAACCTTGCGCCAGGCGCTTTCAGCAGCGTCACGCGGCCGTGGCTGCCCTCGCTGGTATCATTTCTCCCCCATGCCACAGGCTACTGTCGGTGACTTGCCTGCAAAGCCGCCTCTGGGACGCTGCGCAGCGGCTCCAAGCTTAACCCGGCATCGGGGGTGCAGGCTGCGCTGCCTCCCGGACATGGGACCACCAGGCGAGCAGGCAAAGAGCTCTCGAACGCTCCGCAGCGGAGCGAGGAGGCCGCAGGCGGCGGGTGCGGGAGCTGGGGCTGGCCCCGGGCCGTCCTCCCGCCGTGCTGCTCGCTCAGCGCTCTCGGGGAGGAGAGCGCGCTGCTGGGCCCGAAGGCGCCTTCTTGCTTGTGCTGTGAAGATGACCCTGAGGATGATGATGATGGTGGTGCAGCGTTGCTGCGCTTGCAGCCGAGGGACATAGCCAGGGCCTGTCACTGGGGAAGTGAAAACTCTCCTGTGTCTTCTGTCCCAGCCTGTATCGCTTCCTCTGCTGCGCTGGAATTGGCCGAGACATCCACGAGGGAGCCGGTGCGGCGGCCCCGTGCGCCCCGCGGCCCCGTGCGCCCCGGCGGGCCTGGTAGCCCGGGGCGGCAGCCTGCGGGTGCCTGGTGGGGTTTCCCTCTGCACCGATAAGCTGCAGCACGGGCAGCCCCCCCCCCCCGGCCCCCTCACCCCAAACCAGGCCCAGGGTAGCTCCCAGCCCCGAGGGCTGCCCCAGTGCCGGAACCTGCGGCTGCAGTGGGCCCCAGCTCTCGGGGGGTGGGGTGGGGGGGCACCTCTGGCCCGGGCGCAGATGGAGCGGGGAGCGTGGCCGGGCCATGTGGGCCCCCTCCCCGGGGCCTTGCGGCACCCTGCAGCCCCCCTCAGGGTGCGATGGTGGGGGGGCAGCACTGTGGGGGCCCCTCTGCCCCACAGGGCCACAGCCGCTCCCCTCATCGCTGCCCGGGTCCCCCCAGGGCGGGGGGGTGGGGGGGGTAGGCGAGGTCTCCCTTCAGGCCGGGGGGGGCCGAGGTTCCCTCCCCCCCCCCAGGGCCGGGGGCGGTTCGCCGCCGGCCGCCGCCCTCCCCGCCCGCCCGCCGCGGTGCCGGGGCGGCGCGGAGCCCCGGGAGCACGTGCCGGGCCGGGGCGGCCCTGCCGGCGGCGGCGGCGGCGGCGGCGGCAGCAGCAGCAGCCGGGGGCGCGGGGGGGGGGGGGGCCATGATCGCCGTGTCCATCCCGGCCGCGGAGCCCGAGGCGGCGGCGCGCGGCCCCGAGAAGCCGCACACGGTGAGCGGCGGCGGGCGGGCACCTGCCGCGGTGGCCGGGGGGGGGGGTCCTGCCGGCCCCGGGGGCTGCGGGGGAGGGAGGGGAGCCCCGTCCTCCCGGGGGAGGGGGGTCCCGTCTATCCCGGCGCGGGGGGGGGGGATCCCTGTCTGCCCCCGTGGGGAGTGGGGGGGGGGTCCCGTCTGCCCCGGGGTGTGGGGGAATGTCCCCCTCTGCCCCGGAGAGGGGGTCCCCGTCTGTCCTAGGAGGGCCCATGCTCCCCTCAGCTCCTCCCCGTCTGCCCCCCCCCCAAGGTAGAGGGTCCCCGGCTGCCCCCCCCCCCCCGCAAGGTGTGTGTGTGTGTGTGGGGGGGGGGTGTCCCGTCTGCCTCCCCAAGGTGTGTGTGTGGGTCCCGCCTGCCCCCCCCACAGGTGTGTGTGTGTTCGGGGGGGGGGGGGGGTGCCGTCTTCCCCCCCCCCCCCAAGGCGGGGGGTCCCGGCGGGCGGCTGAGGCCGTGCCCCCCCCTCGCTCGCAGGTGTTCAGGGTGGAGGTGCTGTGCAATGGCCGGCGGCACACGGTGGCCAAGCGCTACAGCGAGTTCCAGGCGCTGCACAAGCGGGTGAGGCCGCGGGCTCGTGCGGCGTCGGGGGGGGACCAGCCGGGGGGGGGGGGGGGGGCGTGCGGCCCCCCATGGCGGTGTCTCGCTGAGCTGGGAGGGTGCTGGGGTGCAGGGGCAGAGGTGGAGCCCTCCCCCCCCCCCCCCCCCCGGCAGGGTGACGGGCGCTGGGGCGGCACAGCGCCCAGCCTCGCCCCAAACCGTCCCCTTATCGCTGGGCCCCATGCTGTGCTCGGCCCTAGATCAAGAAAACCTGCAAGGTCCCGGACTTCCCTCCCCGCCGGGTCCCCAACTGGATGCCCAAAGTGCTGGAGCAGCGCCGGCAGGGCCTGGAGCTTTACATCCAGGTAAGGCGCCTTCCCAGGGTTTCGAGGGGTGTTTGGGGGGAGGGGGGGTCACTCATGACACAGTGGGGCACTGTGGGGTGCTGACCCCCCCCCCAAAAAAAAAAAAAAAAAACTCCTTCCCCATGCTGTGTGCTTCCTTCAGGGTGTCCTGTACCACAACGCGGAGCTCCCCCCGGAGGTGCTGGACTTCCTGAAGGTGCGGCATTTCCAGCCGGACCCCAGGGCCGGCAGCCTGCCGTGAGTACGCAGGAGCTGCAGCCCTGGCAGCTCCCACAGCACCTGTTCCCCCCCCCCCCACTCCCGCCACGCGGTGCGCGGGGGAGGCCGCATGGCCGCGAGCGCCCTGCTCCCTCTCCCGGCACGGTGTAAAGAAGTGCCTCGAGCCTGGCCAAGGCACGGGAGGGGATGACGGGGAATGTTACCCGGAGCTCAGCTCTCAGCTGGGGCGCGGGCAACGTGCCTGCTCCGGCCGACCTCTTCCGGCGGCCTCTGCGTGCCGTGCCACGGGCACACGGCGAAGCGAGGATGTCTGCCGTTGCTCGTGGTGGTGGTGGTGCCCAGGCTGAGGGCAGCAGCTCTTCTAATGCCAACCTGCTGACCTGCTCTGCTTCCCTGCAGCTCCTCCAGCCGCTTTGCCGCGGAGGCGAGCAGGTAGGTTGCCGCTGGGGGCCGGGTCGAGGGGCTGCCGTGCAGCGGTGGGGCTGGGGACCCATGGCTGAGCGTGCCCTCGGCTGGGATGGCCAGGAGCCCTGCTGTGAGGAAGTGGAGGGGTTTCGTGGGACGAGGGGACCTTCCCCGCTGCTCACCTCTCTCTTACTGCTGCAGGCCTGGCTGCCTGCCTTCCCAGCGGCCTGTGATGAGTTTCTGCCGAGACCCCTATGTACGGCCACCATCCACAGGTAAGGAGCGGTGGCCCGTGACCTGCAGCAACATGGTCCCATGTAGCTGGGCAGCACGGGCATGGTGAGTTTGCTGCCCGAGTCTTGCTCCAGCTTCGCTTTCTGCATGTTCCCAGGAGCCAGAGCGCTGCGGGGTCCAGTGCTCTGGGGACAGTTCTCTGTTCCCCACAGAGGTTTTGTCTAGCCAAAGCCCCAAGCCAAGCAGTGTTGCCGCAAGAATTCTGCTCTCACTTCAACTTGTTCTGCTTGCACTCACCCCTTTCCTTTTGCTTTGCAGATCTGCTTCCTGATACAGTCCTGAGCGGCGTGCTGCAGGGTCTCTACGTCCCGGAGAGCTGCTCCTCTCGCAAGGCAGCGCCGCGGGGCCTCGGCCAGCCAGGCTCCTGAGCGCACGCACGCAGCACCCGCCGCCTCCCCGCCGCCGCTAAGGGTAGGCTGGCTCCGCGAGGGGCCCTCCCCGCTCACCGGCTGGGTGTCCTGGACCTCAGGGGAGGGATGTAGTGGTGGGGCCTGGCTCCACATCTCGCACTAGAAACACTGTTCATGTAAAGCACGTGTGTGATGCAGCCGCAGTGGCCGGCCAGGCCTGCTAGGAAGGCCCACAGCAGTGACATTCTCTAGGACAGGGAGCTAGAAAGCAAGAGGGGCTGCTCTCAGACAGGAAAATTGAGGATGGAAGAAGCCAAATGGTACAGCAGGAGCCACAGCTGCTCGCCAGACTAGAGCTGGCTTGTACCTGCTCTAACCATGGCAATTCAAGCCCTCGAGTGCCTTAGTTTTAAGCGCAGGAGTTCTGCCTTCTGCACTCTTGTTTTGGGTTTGCGGGAGGAGCCTTTGGACTCTGAACTGTACTGGGAAAACCCCTCAGTGTCTGGGTTTCTGGCATTTGGGAGACTGTGCAATAAATCACTCAGGCTTGATTGGCAGCTGATTGCTGTGCTCTAGTGCTACAAAAGCAAATTTGAGGTCGGCTGCAGCTCTGCTCTCAATTTAATGGAACATGAAAGAAGGGGGAAGAGGGCTGGCTGCAGCAAGGTGATCTCATGGGGAAGTTACTTCATGTCTCAAACACAGCTAGGAGCATGTAGCAGTCTCCCCTCCACCTCCCATGTGCCCCTCTCCTCCTGGTCTCCAAAGGTCCCCTGCCCCAGGGGTGCTTGGGGGAATTAGCATGACCAGGGTCTCCAAAGAGCTCCCACAGGTGCCCTGCCAGGCCTTGAGCAGCTCAACTGAGGGATCCACAAGCAGGGTTGCTGCTGGATGGACGCTAGGCTCAGGCAAGCCCCAGTCCCCAGAAAGCAGGATAGAGACAACTCTCTAAAAAACACATTGGTCACATTTATTGGTGCATGTGCTTCTTACAAAAGTGATGGGAAGAGGAGCCAGCACCCTGTCCTGCCCGCTGGCCAGCTGGAATGTGGTAAGGGTGAAGGAGGAGGCCTGGGCAGTAGAGGCGGGCACGTGGGGCACAGCGACTCAGCTGCTGCTCACCTGCCCAGGGCTGACACCAGGAAGGCAGGGAAATGCACGGGAGGAGGAGAGTGGGGCAGCCCCAGGCCCGCAGCCCTTTGCAGCTGGGCCCCCACAGCGCAGGGCCCTGCCGTTTCGCTGAGCCAGGGAGATGGTTTATTCTTTGGCGATGGCAAATGGCTTCTCCACCTCTATGGTGCCACAGTCAGCGATGGTGACATCCTTCAGGGGCTTGTCTCGGCTGTCTGTCTTAGTGTTCTCCACCTTCCTCACGACATCCTGTGGAAAGCACACATATGAGACTAGGGCAGTGCTGGGTGTTGCGCTGGCCATCTAGGTAGAGCCAGCTCAGAGCAGGGTCCCATCCTCCAAAGCGCTTTGTTCCCAGCTAACCTGCTCATGCAACATCTGATTTGGTGCTGTGCCACCCTGACAAATGATTAACCCCCCCCTTACCATGCCTTCCAGCACTTTGCCAAACACCACGTGCTTGCCGTCCAGCCATGGCGTCTTCACTGTGGTGATGAAGAACTGGGAACCGTTGGTGTCCTTGCCAGCATTGGCCATGCTCACCCAGCCAGGGCCGTAGTGTTTCAGCTTGAAGTTCTCATCAGGGAAGCGGTCCCCGTAGATACTCTTACCTAAGGTGGGGGGGAAAGGTTGTGCTGCACTGATGGAAGTCGGGATAAGAGAGGAGAGCAATGGTTGGCAGCAGCAGGGCAGGCAGCTCTGTTCACAGGCCAAGTGGGGTGCGTTGGTGTATCTAGGGGCAGATTTGCCCCTTTGCTAATGTTTGCTAAGCTCTGGTAGAAGGCTTGTGTTCCTGGCAGCCAGGATACCCAGCAGAGGAGCTGCTGCGAAGCAGAGCTTTCCCAGTGGGAGGCAAGGAGTACAGCGCTCCAGCTTCCACTCCTCCTGCGGCAGGGGCATGGCTACTTAGGCCCAAGCTACAGCACACTCAACAGCAGCTGAGCCTTGCTCTGTCCATCCCTCGCCAACACGGAGGTCTCTACAAGCCACTGTGGCATCATGCTCTAACTCCACACTGGCCTCATAGCGGAGCCTGGACAGCAGCTTAGGAATGTGGCCCATCTCAAGGGAGCAGCCGGACAACCCCCAGGCTGGTGCAGGCCAAATTACCTCCAGTGCCGTCTCCACGGGTGAAGTCTCCTCCCTGAATCATGAAGTCCTTGATCACACGGTGGAACTTGCTGCCCTTAAACCCAAACCCTTTCTGGAGGTCAGAGGAGGGGAGAGAAATGAGTGAGACAAGGAGTCAGGCTGGAGTCCAGTCTGCTCTGCCACAGGACACTGGGGAAGAGCCCCTCGGGGGAGGGGCTGAGGCAAGGCCAGCCATTTGGTGGCACCTCACCTCTCCAGTGGCCAGTGCGATAAAGTTGTCCACTGTCTTGGGCACAGTCTTGCCAAAGAGCCCAATGACCACACGGCCTACATCTTCTTCACCGATGCGCAGACTGAAGAACACCTTGGAGGGGTTGAAAGGGTGTCAACAAAGCTGCCTTGCCCCCCCCCCACTGGACGTCCCCTGGGCCAACCAAACCCACCCTGGCCTGGCCTAGCTGCACCTCATCTACCCACCCACCCATCCCAGCCAGTCTGGTCTGGACCCGGTCTAACCCATGAAGTCCACCGGTCACATCAACCCCAATCCGGCCTACCCCGGTTCAGCCCAGCCTACCCAACTGGGCCCATCCTGACCCAACGTGGGCTAACCAGGCCTGATACAGTCTACTCAACCTCATCCATCCCGACTACACTGACCTGAGCCTACCAAATCAGGCCCTGGCCCAACCAGGCCTACTCCCACAGGCGCACCTGGGCACATCCTGACTCGGCCTGGATGATCTCGCTCCAGACTATCCAGTCAGGCCTACTCCAGCCAGCCCAACCAGGTCATCTTGGTCCGGCCCAGCCTGGCCTACCTTGGGCAGGCTCAGCCCATCCAGCCAGGCCCAGCCCAGCCAGCCCCATCCTAGGCCACCCTGCCGCGGCCTGGCCTACCCGGGCCTGGCCCCGCTGCCCCTGGCCCGCCCGGCTCGGGCCACCGCGGCCCCGGGGTCCCGCAGCCGACCTTGGCCGTGACCTTGGGGCCCTTCTTCCGCTCGTCGGCCCGCGAGGCGGCGGGCAGCAGCAGCAGGAGCGCCGCGCCCAGCACCGCCGCCGCCACCAGCACCTTCATCCTCCGCCGCTCGCAGCCCGGCCACAGCGCCCGCCGCGCTGCCTGCATCCGGCCCCGCCCGCCCGCCCCCCGGGCCGGCCCCGCGCCCCTCCCCTGCCGCGCAGTGGTACACTCCGGGACGCGCTCCGCTCGCCGCCCGCTCCGGCCGCCCGGGCAAAACCAACGAGCGCGCCGAGGGGAGAGGGAGCGGGCGGTGCCTTCCGGCCGGCCGGGGTGCTGCGATCCGCCGAGGGGCGGCGCTAGCGTAAGCCGCGGTGCGGCTGCCACGTTGCCCCTCACTCCGCGACTCCGGGCGCAGCCAATTAGGAGCGGGCACGGGGCGCGGTGGCCCGGGCGGCGCCGCCCATTGGGCCCCCGCGGAGGAGGGGCGGGGACAAATTCTCGTGGTGCCCCGCGCGTGCGCCGCTGGCGGGGCGCTGAGGGACCGAAGCCGGCACGAGGGTGGGGGGCGGAGTCGTAGGGCTCGCACGGACCAATCGGCGGGGGACAGGGCTCGCGCCGCCGCGGGGCCGTTGGGACGGTTCGTGCCGCCGCGGGGCCGCTGAGGAAGCTCGCGCCGCCGCGGAGCCGTTGGCGCCGCCGCCCCGTCCACTTGAGCCCCGTAGCCGTGAAGCCGGAGGAGCCCGCCCAGGTGAGCCAGGCAAGGGGTGTGGGACGGACCCGCCTCGCCGGGCGGGATCGCAGAGGAAACGGCGGCGAGCAGCGGGGTCCGCAAGTCCTGTCCCGGTGCCGGCAAGGCGCAGCCGCCTACCTGTGCAGCGATCGCCCCGCCCGCAAGAAACACACAGCCACACGGGGTAGAAAGGAGTCCACAGTTGAGGTTTATGTTTTTTACAGTTAAAAAAAATGGCAATAAACATCCCCTCCTGCACGTACAAAGGGAAGAATTAAATAGACAAAATAAATTACAGCTCGTCACCGTTTCCACCGGCATTCGGCCCTTGGCAGTACCCCTAGCGGATAGGGGTGCAGGGCTGTTGGGTACAGTCCCCCGGTGTCCGAGGCCGTTCTCTGCACAGCTGTGGGGCTGCTCGAGGCCCAGCACTGAGGAGGGCAGGGTCCTCCTGCCCTGGCACGGACAGGGAAGCAACCCCCTGCTGCAAAGATCAACTGTTTTCCTGAGACGCTCCCCAAAAGGATAAAACAAATTACCTTTTAAAGCTTTGCCCTGCCTCTCTATGGCTACTGGTTTCACCTGTCATTTGTCTAGGGGAAAGAAATGCTGCAAACAACCCCCTAAAGCAGTGAAAGGTAGGTGGGTGCCCCAGTGCTGGGGGACAGAGAGGTGAGTTGTTTGGACTTGCCCTATCTCCCCCTCCTAACACTTCAATACTCAGTGAAGATGCTAAAGCCCCTCAGTTCTTGCCCAGGAAGGATTTAGGGCATGATGAAGAGCAGGTGAGACTGTATGATAAAGCTAAAGAAAGGTGTGTGGAAAGGAGAAAGATCTTCATCAGAGAGGCTGAAGTTGCTCTAAAAAACAGATTTCGTACACAGAAGTGTTTGCAGTTTATTTCAGGTGCTGGTGTCCAGCTTAGCACAATTGTTTGCAAATACTGGATTTAGTTGAATACGTGGGAAGTACATTTTTTTAATGTTTACTCAAATAGACCTGGGTCAGTGTTAATCACCTACCATACAATTCAACAAAGCTTGAGAAAGCAAGTATGTTCAGCTGGTTCCTCACATCACACTAGAAATCTACAGTCACTCAAAGTGTCCAAGCAAAACTCCTAGGGTATGGCACAGCTGGACACCTGAAAAGTGTAAGTCCTGCACAGGAGGACACTTGCTTCTAAGTCACTTATTCTAACCCTATATTAGATGCCTGCTGTCCTCCTCCCAAAGAGAGGAAGGTAGTACTCTTGTTGGAATTCAAGACCCAAGTGGGCTGTGAAAACACAGAGCCCTTCACAAATGCATCTTTTTTTTTTTCATTATTTCTTGCTCATGTCAGCAGGCCTCATGAAGCACACGATGGCTGCTGTGGCTCGATAGTGTCCTCGCACGTTCGTTCCTGCTGGGGTTTGAACACCTCTTCCTCCAAAAGTAATCAAGGGCATGCTTAGCTTATGCTTCCTAGCATATTCTCTGTAGCCAAGTACCATCCCTGCAGGCTTAAGCATGCCCTAACTCAGTGGCATACTAGTACATTACCTGTTTGTTAATGTTACCAGATGAATTGCCTGGTAGAGATGAATGTTTCCAAGGGCCAGGGAAAGAAATGTTGAGATCTCTCTTCCTTCTCAGAGCACAACTGTCCCAAGAGTGTGCTTTTTGGGAACAAGACATTAAAGCTCATGCTAAAAACATTACATTTAAGGCTGTAAAACAGAAGAGAGGAAAGTGTCCCAACAAAGTGGACCCTGGCACAAAACAGTTTTCTAAAGAGTGAGAATCATCACTGACAGCATACTACAGGTGCTCTCCCAGTCTAGCTATAGTGAAAGCTGCTTTTCAAAGATGCTCAGTTTGGCTAATAGCTAGCATCTCCTTTCATGCTTTTCTTTGACTGCATTGAGAATAAATAAGCAGCATCTATTTGCACACTGGAAAACCTCATGATCCTGGGATTCACTTCCTTCCAGCTATTCACATAGGTGACACAGGGCTTTTCCCTTCTCCACAATAGCCTGATAACTGGACAGATTCCTAGAGGAAGAAGGCACTCAAAGCAACAACGGTCTGGTACAGGTCATCATTGCCACCCTCCTCCACAGGCATGGCTATCAGCATTGCATCTGCTGATACTGCCCCGGGACTCTGCTGTGGACTAAGGTCAGCTGGAAATGGTGCTGGATTCTCAGCTGTTTAAGCCCTTGTGTCGTGCCCTGGCGAGGAGATGGGCACATATAGTGCCTTTCCATTTGGGGGAAGACACACTTGATGCCTTGCCACTGAAGTGGCAGCTGTAGATGCTATTCCAGAGACACGGGGACCACTCGACATGTGGCCAGCACATTTTTGGTTGGTTCACTTCCTCGTGTTCAAAGCAAAAAAAATGGCTTAGCCATTCTCTGTTACCCAGGATGCTTGAAGTGGGGCTGGGCAGACACAGGGAGAAGTGTTTGGGGTCATCATTCCTTAGTAAAGCTCTGGGGGGCTGAACTGTTCACGGCTTTAAAGCACAAAGTGTTCAAAAGCTCCCATACCATGCGCCATCCCCTCAAAGGAGGGTTCAGAGCTTACTGGGGGGGGGGGGGTGGAGGGGAGGAGTTACCAAGAGAAGCAAAGGAAAAGAAAATATTCTATAGTAAGTATTTTCAGGAAAGGGTAATAAATACATCTATTCATGGAGAACAATGCAGCAGTGCAATGTTTTATTGAAAAAAAAATTCTCACTTGATACCTCAGAAGACTGCATCGCAACGTTGGTGGCTGACACCATGGGAGAACTGTATCTGGGACCTCAGCATAATGCTGAATGCTCCCTGACATCCGTGGTAGACAGCTGATCTGAAAGCCCCTCCCTCACTCCTGTGTGCAAGGGGCACAGGCATATCCCAGGTACTAAGTTAACTTCCAATAAGAACAGGAGAGCTTGCCCAGGTAGGTTTAATGCCCTACTTCCTGCCACAGAACGGTTGGCTCAGTCTGGCTTGTATCTCCTAGCCACCTCCAACTTCCCTGGGGTTAGCTTCCTCAAGCACAGGCCTTACTGTTTACCTGCCTTAGGAAAAAAAAGAAAGCAACAACAAAAAACAACAAAATATTTTTGCCCTTTTAAAGAGTCCAACGTACGATTATAGTGCAAGAGGGCTTGGTACAAGTGAGCATTACCAGCATGCCGTGGGGGAACAGTCCTCCCCTACAAACACATCATCATAGGATTAAAAGAACATTGTTTCTCCAGAGATAAGCAGTAGTGGGTCATTGTGAAATAGCTTTCAAATCAACCCACTTAAAAACAAGGTCAGGAAAGTTTCTAAACAATCAAATACATTCACTTTAAAAAAACATTTAAGAACAAAAACTGTTGAGATGGCCCCTTTTCTTCCCGCCCTCCCTCACCCTGCAAACACTTACATACGCTGCAACTACAAGCTGCCTCTTGACGGGAAGCAGCGAGGAATGACCAAACACGGCAGGAGATGCAGAAGGAATCGAGTTCTGGTGACAGGCACTTAGTGGGGCTTGGGAGGGCAGCAACAGAAGTGTGTGTCTGGGCCCAGCTCAATCTGCAGAACATGACTGCTCTCCCTGGGGAGCGCCTGTGCCCCCTTCCCCCCTGCAAGACGCCAAACCATGGTTTCCTACAGCAGAGAGGGGAACATCCGTGCCAGAGATCCTGGACATCCTGGGAGTCACCAGCAGCGGAGGAGTTCAAGAAGAGACTGGTGGAACACAGCTATGGTCCCTGTCCTCCCTTTGGTGGGAGAGCAAGAGAGGATAAAAAGCCCCAGCATTCACATGCAGGGGATGAACAGTCCCTTCCTGCCCTTGCCTATGATACACCTACAAGAAAGCATTTTGCAGGATGAGAACAGTGGGGGTACAAATCTTCTGGTGGGTGAGCAAGTGAAGAGCAAGCCAGCCTGCAGCTTAATTTTCTGCTGGGGAGAAGAGGAAGGTACAGCCAAGCCTCAGAGCTGTGCTCTGTCAGAATAAGGCATTGAGATAATTCAGAAGAGAATGGCTAAGGGACACCCGAGAGGGATCCTGGTATAGAAGTGAGGCTCCTCCACACTGCCACCACGCCAGTGTTTGCTTGCTTTGACGAAGCACAAAGAGCAGGCAGAAGAGGTCCCTGCTCATGACGATCTCTTGCCCCCCCCCCCCCCAAGCCTGTTCTTCCCAGCAAGGGGAACCAAACCTTCATTAAGTGCCACTAAATGAACTCCAAGCTACACCGAGATCATCATTTCTAAAACAGATAACGATGTGATCTAGTCTCTGCCTTTCCTCCCTTCCTACTTTCTAGGGAATTCACGGACTGGAGTGAGCAAGCCCCAAGCTTCTGACAAATGAAGTCCCTCACTCAAGTGAACAGTCCCAGCCTAGTCAGATGTCACATGTAGAAAGACAACGCATAAGGAACCTATTTACAGTGACACCCCTCCCCCTCCCTCCGCAAAAAGGAAGCTGCTTGAATTCGCCTGGAGCCCTGCCAGATCCATGATAACCCCAGAGCAGCCTTAGCCTCCTCAGAGTTTGGAAATGCTGCAGTAGGATGCCAGATTTTACACTTGCACAAAGTGCTCCAAGCCCTTTGCTAGCTATGGGTTTGGCTCAGAAGTGGTGCACAAGAACTGTGGCTTCCCCTCCAGGCTAAGCGTGTGCCCCAGGCTAAGCGTCCCATGTGCCCCAGGCCAGCAGAGCTCCAGGCCTGTGCTCACGGAGAGGATGTGAAGGCTATTCCAGTCAAACCTGTCTGACCATCTGGAGATTAAATCAGTATTAAGGCAGTGAATTATCCTCTCCCCTGCTGGGGAAGCTTTGCTCCTGCTAACATTTTCTTGCAGAAGGTGCGTATTCCTAACCACCCTACCAGAGGGATTTGAGAAGGCTGCCCAGTTGCCTAGCCACACACCAAGAAATGCCTATGATTTGGGAAACATCTGGTTTCCAGTTACTTTAATCCAGATCTACATCTTTAGCCAGTGCAAACTCCTCCAGCTCAGCAAAGCTGATGCCGCTCCCTCCTGCCAACACTAGGCTAGCCTCCAGGCTGGCTGGGCCAGGCACGGTGTAGGAAACCATGGTAGGGACATTCACTGGCAGCTAGAAAGGGTGATTGAAAATTCAAGTATGCTTTCCCCAGCGCATGACCCAAAACAGGCGTTGGGAACCCCAGACTGGCATGAGGGTTGTGTGGATGTTGCCAACATCCCCACTTGAGGGCGTTCTTTGCACCTCTCCGTATTCCCAGCTGAATGTCTGTCTGCGCTGGCATCACTTGTCCACGCAGAAATCCACAGATACAATGTGCATCTGTAATGCTAAAAATAATAAAAAGTGCAACGACGTCAGTTTCTTTAAAACAATCCACATTGCTCTGTTACCATCAGAGGAGGGAGGTGTCAAGGAAGCCAGAAAACCTAACTGGAACAGTAGATTGCAAATTTCTCACAGCTTGCACGTTACAGTGTAACTGTTCCCAAGGAGCCTAAAAAAGGAACCTGTGTCTTAACTGCTGCAGCAGCAAGGCCTTTCTCCCACATAACTCTCTCGCCCAGACTGCATCCTCCTGCCCTCTGGAGAGCCAATCAAACCTATTGTATCTTTTTCTTTCTTTTTTTTTCTTTTTTTAATTAAGGAGGGAGGAGGACAGAGGAGCAGAGAGCACAGGGGAGGGAGGGGAGTAAAGTGAGCAGGAACTAAGCACAGTCCTCAGGTTTGCATGAACGATGCCTTCGCCGTAAACAACGGGAAGGAGGGTCAGCCAGCCAGCCCCCCTCCCAGGGCGACCAAGACCTGAGCCAGCCACAGTCCTGGTCCCAAAAAGAGCTTCAGGCTTGGAGTGAACGAGGGAGACCATTCAGCAGATCCACCCCAGAGTGGTTTGTTTTGGAACTTTTTCTTCTCTTTTTGGTTTAAAATGTCACTTTTTTTCTCTTCCTCCTACGCCTCCTCCTCCCCCCTAAAGAGAAGCCCCTTCCAGTAAGACATGGCAGGAGCTGCAGGTGCAGGTGGTGTTCCTGCAAGGCCCCAGGAGGCACTGGTCACTTGTGACGCTGAGCCGTCTTCTTCCTTTTCCTCTTAAAGAAGCAGCAGCACCTGGAGCACAAAGAACAAGGCAAGTCAGCCCCGCGATGCACCCCAAGCAGGCCCCTGCTGACCCAGCGTCCACAGTGGGCTTCCCTCCACTCAGAGTAACATGCAACAGCATCTCCGCATGCCTGGCACTAAGGCCTAAATAGACCTGCCACCCCACAGGGAGGTCTACAAGGTTGGCAGCTGCTTGTGGCTAGCTGGCACTCGCCTGGCCTGACAGATCAGAGAAGGCAAGTAGCTGAATCCTGATGGTTCCTGCTGCCCAAAGGCCGCAGCAGCAGCAGGGCACAGCCCCGTGGGAGCCCCTGAGCGCCAGGAGCCAGGCTTTCTTCCTCTAGATGCTGAACTGGAACAGGAACACCAGGAGCTGCCTGGGAAAGCAGTAAAACAGCGATCCAGATACTTCGCTCCCTCTGTCCAAAGACCCGGAGCAAGCCCTGAGGAGCATTAGGACAGCAAGCCTTGCCTACCCTTCCCAGCTATGAGGCACATACTTAAGTGAACACTGTTCACTTAAGAGTCAGTCAGGCATATTTTGAAGAGTTCTTGGATCAGGGACCAGGTTTCTTTACTGAACCTTTCACAATAACCTTTGATAAATCATTCAGTGCAGGCAGGCGTAACTCCTGCTTCTTCCCATCAGGGAAGATGCGCATAATTCAGGAATTAGGGACGCAAAAGGATGGATAGTGGAGATTGAGGTGGTGAGAAAAACATCACAGCTGAACCTTCAACAGTGGTGGCTTCACTTGTGGTTTATACTGAAAGCAACTGTCCAAGCTTTCTATTCCTGTTGGCTTCCTACAAAATTATTTGGCCTTTAGGGCATATCTATATTTCTATCCTCAGTCTCCTACAGTCAGGAATCCTCTGCATAGAGGAAATATCTTTGTTCTTTGCAAATTCTGCTCCTGAGCTACATGTCTTTCTCATTCTGCCATTAGACATTAGAGCTGTCTCCAAAGAAGCCTGGGTGATGCTGAAAGAGCATTTTTTTCAGGCTGGTGGAAGGGACGAGTAGCTAAGTCACAAGAGCAGATGTGACTATCCAAAGTCCTTCTTTTTTTTTTTTTTTTTTTTTTTTCCAACACGCATCTTTTACCAATAGCCAGACCAAAAGTGTTCAAAAACTACTGTAACAACATCTCCAAGTTATTTTTTCAGCTGGATACACTCTGAAACATTGGCACAAAACTCCTGTCCTCAGAGCTAGAGGAACAGAGTTCTCATTCTCACTTGCATCCCGGAAGGTGCTTGTTCCCAAAGCCCAAGCCTGACTATGGGGTGTAAAAGTGATGGGTGATCAACAACACCATAGGAACAAAGCATGTCAGCACAAATCATTTGCTGGGGAGACTGAAATGCCCTAGAACACACAGAGAAAGAGCCAAGGCAACAGGAAGGTGACCTCCCATCACATGTTCCTCTGTCCTGCAAGGACTAAAACCCAGGGGAAGTTTAATGTCCGTGATTTGCCTTTAGGTTCCTTCTAGGCACTCCTAAGAGGCCCAGTTTGGAGACAAGCTAAGAAAAATACAAAACCGCTTGCCCTAACAGGAGCATGGGCCTAGGGCAACCTGTCAGCTGTGATGACTCCATCATTGCTACCTAGTTTGACATTCGCAGCACACAGTCTAGAAGCTTTACTGTCACGCAACACAGGTTTCTGTGCATTACAGGCCAGCGACTACAGGCCCTGTCTCATCCCCCGGCTCCAGGACTAGTCTCGCACTTCAGGCCATCTGCCACCCTCTCTGGTTTTAACCTATCACAGAATTCCTTTCCCACAGCAGCCACCTGCCTTCATGACTTCGGTACTAACAAATAGGAGGCAATAATTATGGGGATTGATGACAGAAAGTGCATGAGTTATGATCTTACATGCATCTGATAAGGAAAGAACAGGGCTGAGCAGCACCCCTTTTCCTGGGCACTCTAAGGAGGGAACTGACTGACTTTTGGCTGGTCTTCCTTGTGACTATCTATCTATTTACACTGTTACTCAGAGGTCCAGGGAAGGGTTCAGGAAAGGAAGTCCTGGCAGTTCAGACAGGCAGAGGCAGAACACCAAAATAAAAGAATAAGGCAGGCTGACAATTACAGAACATGATCTCTGTGCATGCAGACAATGCCCAAGAGAACAGCTCCAGACTACGACATACAGAGAAGCCAGAGATGCCAGAGGAGGAGGCAATGCCTACGGAGAGAGGGGCAGAGAAGGCTCAGTCTGTCATCGAACAAAGACATTCCTCAGCACACATGGGGCTTTTGAGCAAATCCAAGCTGCCTATGTTTCAGCTCACTCTGCAGCAATTCCTACTCATCAGCACCCCAGAATGCCACCTGGACCTACAGACTCCTCACTTAAGTCTCATCTTGGCCCTCAGTCTACTCTGCAGCGTTGGGCAAGTTGCTTCTCCAGCTGCAGAAGGGGAAAGGCAGGGAGAGAATGCCTGAACAGGGCTCCTCGAGCCTGGGAGTACAGCTGT
This sequence comes from Rhea pennata, assembly GCF_028389875.1. NCBI lineage: Eukaryota > Metazoa > Chordata > Aves > Rheiformes > Rheidae > Rhea > Rhea pennata. Next base: position 23,856,455 of record NC_084672.1, read on the forward strand.
GACTTAGAAAGCATGGTAAATTCTACATATACCTGAGCTGGACTTGGAATAATGCTAATCCCAATCTCCCTGCCCTTCTGCAACCAACAGGGCTGGACAGGCTCTTAGAGTGAAGCCAGTTCACCTGTACTCTCAGCTGGCAGCTGCAGGTTCTTCAATCTATCATCTGGAAAGTGGCCGTCTCCCACTACGCTCACTCCAAGCAGTGGCTTTGGCTGGGGATCTATCACTAACAAGGTCTACAACCACTTCCTTGTACTCTCTAATCACATAAGGCCTGGCCTGTGCCTCTTCGTTGGAAAGTCTTCTAGGAAGTGATTGCCCTCCTCCTCTCAATAGCCACGTTGGAGTGCAGGCTCTTCCCTTCATAAACATCTGTGTGAGGAATTCCTGCAAGATGCTCGGCAAGCCTGGTCCCGACTCTGCCCAACTCCATTAGACATCATCTGCTCACAGACGTAACAGTTTGGGGGAGATTGCAAGTCAAATAGAAAATCCGTCTTTTGCATAGATCAGCTCAAAGATCAGCCTAATTACTTGGCCTAATGTGGCCTCTCAGACATAGCCCACACCCTCCCCAATATTGTGTGTGGATCTCAGCCTGGTCAAAAATCAGAACAGCCCTGGGTTGGCTTTTTGCGTTTGTGCCTTTTTATGGTTTGGTTGGTTTGATTTTGCCAACCCCAGTCTAGTCTGGTCCGCTCCCCCTTGCATGTGGACTGGAGAGAGGGACTCACCACAAGTTGAGCATTTTCAGGCAGCTACAGAGAGTGTAGAGAAAAAACACAGAAAGGAAGAAAGAGCAATTAGTTCACAGAGGTGGGATGAAAGCATGTCACTGCAGCCATGCAAACATGCAGTGCAGACTGGCAGACACACACCATGCCTGGCCACCCACCCACCTCCAGCACTCACACCACCTCTGCCCTTGCTACGTTGCTGCTGAGAATTGCCATGTTTTCCAGGGGCTTCAGGCCTCAGACAAATGTCCCACAATCTCCACAAGGGCACAGGCCCCATGAGGTACTTTTCTAGGGCTGGGAAGAGAAAGGGGCTCCAGGCCATCAGAAGAGGATATTGCTCTATCTCCTGCAGCTCCAGAGGCAAAAGGGTCAGATTACAGATCTACGTATCCCCCCGGCTGCTGGGATCATCTCCAGCACACACCAAAGCGGAAGCATTTGCACATCTCTGCCTGCCAGGAGTGCCAGGGCAAGACCTCTTCAGTATTGCATCTCGTCTCAAACCATGAGCCATGAACTCCAGCTAGTTCGAGCTCTTTCTGGCCCATCTTACTGCAGAGCAGTTACTCATGTCCAGATATTCTTTGCCCTCCTCACCTAACTGAGGGGTTTTATAATCCCAGATGCAAAGAAAGGTGAAGGCAGTCCCCCATGTGGCAAGAGGAACGAAGCGGACTACACTCGGGAATGACAACAGCCCCTGCCAGTGCAAAGCAGCCTGTGCTTAACTTCATAATAAACTGTTTTATCCTTCAAAACCAAATCTGAACCACCCAAACAGGGTCAGGAAAGGGACGGAACAATTCCACATATCCCTGGACATGGCTTGGGCAGCACAACCCATGCTCCTTTTCATCTGTCTTGACATTTTCCTGTGCACGTGCCTGGGGTCTGGACCCAGGCCTCACTGAACTAGGCGCTACAGAAACAGAACAAAGGTGATCCCATCTTAAAAGCGGACTCTTCCTTGCATGCGGTTGCCATATCAAGAACTGTTAAGGATGGTGATTTGCCCCAACCGTTCCAGGAGCAACTCCAAGCCACTCACCCAGTAAGCCCCGCTTCAGTCATTCAGACCACAACAGTGCCTGCAACACCAAACCTGTGGCCTCTGCAAGCCACACTACCCATATTTAAAAGGAATATTGCCCACTCTGCAACCTGCACTTCAAGACCTCCTCATCTCTCCTGTACTTTAGGAGAAGCCTGTAGCAAAACCAAAGCTCACTCTTCTGGCTGGAAGGAGAACACATATTTATTGCTGCGAGAAGTCACTGCAAGGATCAAACCCTGGCCAGCTACCAGCAAACGAGATCAAGCAGAAGTGCTTCCCAAGGGACAGAGGAATAGACGGTGAAAGACATGTACCTTCAGGACTGCAGTAATAAGATGGGAGACCATCACTGGCTCCAGCCTGATACACAGCTAGGGACTGTTTCCATCAACACACACTTTAACACGCCTGCCGTTTTTCCTTTTTACGCTCCCACAAGTCATTCCTAACACAAGTGCCCATAAAGGCTAAGGACAAGCCATGTGGAACAAGCAACCCCAATGCCATCAAGTCAAATTATAGCCAGACAGTGGGACAATGTCCTGGCACCATCCAGTCTAAAGGCAGCCCTGGGGCCTATTTTCCCCTCATATGGGAAAGTCAGTATTAACACTGTGCCCTGTTAGGGTCCAAGTATAGTTCAGAGGCAGCAAGAAGGTCCCATTTTGAGGATCATGCGAAAGGTGACATGATGGTGCCAGATGCAGTGCTTGTGCAAAGAAGGTCGAAATGGTCAAGGTAGCAATTTTGTACATCAGTTCTCCCTCTTCACTACAAGCTACAGAGGATAGGTACTGCTACACTGAGGTCAGCCCAAAGTGAGCATAGTGTTCACCACAAGCAGGAAGGTTATTTCTGGTTTCTCCCTCATTCAGCTTCCTTGAGCTGGACCAAGAGAATTCACACAGAAAACTGTATGTTCCTGCACAAATTACTTTAGGTCCATTCTGGATATCAAGTTTCCACTTCTCGCAATCAGAAATAAAGCGTTAACTTTCAGACCAACAATTCCTTCACTGAGCTGTGCTCAAGCTACTCCTACACTCTCAGCATGAGAGTACAGTGCATTCTCCTTTTGGAACAGGGGATGCTCACCGGGATTCCTGAAATCAGTCCACATTATTTTGGTATTTGTGCTACCACCTATTTTGCAATACATGCTCTGATTAAGAGTTACGTTCTTTGGCCATGACAAGTGTAAAAAGCAGCAGCAGCGCTGAAGGCACCATGCACAAAAGCAGCAATATGCAGGAAAAGGTCATGGGATACAAGCATCAAGTACTTCACCATGGGTAAATATCCCCACTCATTTTAAAGGAGGAGGATTAATCACCACACCAGTGGAAAGCCTATGTGTAAAGCAAACGTACTTAGCTTCCTCCACCACTTCCACTTCTGCCTGCGCTGTTATTGGTGCGTTGGAGTGCGCCCCCGTTGGGTCATCAACATTCAGCTCTCCGTTGGTCGAGCTGACCACCTGAAACACAAATGAATGCCCTGTTAACGAAGCCGCCACCAGAGCACAGTTGCATGTGATACGTCTCCAGCTGTCTGGATGAGGGATATTGTAGCCATGGGAAGTCTGTGGAACAACTTCTGTCTGCTCCCATCTCTCTACTCCTTCTTAGCAAGCTGTGGGATTCCTTGGATGCGTTTAAACCCTAAGCTTGTTTCCAGCAGTCAGTTGAATAGACTAGTCTGCTTTGCCCTAAGCAGAACAGCAGGTGAGGGACTTTGTGCTCCCTATTTTACTCTGGTGCTGTACCCAACACAGGTCTTCACAATGTGTTTAGGAGACTACCCCACAGTGTGCTTTTCTTTCGGTGCGATCTTAAGAGGAAAAATTAGTGTGAAGACTAATCGACAGCCTTATATATACACAAACTGTATTACACTGTTTTCTCCTGACACCTTTAGAGCAGTCCTTCTACAGATACTAGCTTCTAGGACCCACATTTTAACAGCTGAAGCATCTAGCAAAGCACTGGCTGTAGAGAGCAGGAACACTTCTTGGGAAGGTCAAGTGAACACCTACTTATAGAGGCACCAAGAAATCTCTAGGACATGGGCCATAGCCTGTGAGGGACTTGGCCCTGTTGCTGCCACTAGTGGGGGAAGAACTCATTCCAGAAGCCTCAACACCTTGTTCCTTACTCAGCCAGTTCCTGGAATTACTTCTTTGCTTGAAGGTATTTATATGGTCTCTAATCTCCTTTTGCCTCACAGTTTATAATGTGGCTTACTTGAATGTTTTCATATAGTTACCCTCAGCTGCCAGGAGCCAGGGATACATTAGCCTGGAGAGCACGTAATGTTCTAGGTAATTCACAATCACTCTGCTGCAAGTGGGACTGCAACAGTGACCAACATCCAGCCAGTATCAGACCAAAGTTCAGCCAGACCTTCCACACTCCATCTGGAAGGTAGGACAGGCTTCTGCATATTGCTGTAAACACCTGCCGTTGCTCCTGAATCCGGAGCTGTAATGATGTGTGGTTCCACTCACATTCCACCTCTTTGCCTTTCTACAAGGTAAAAGGAGGTACCTCACATCCTGGAGTTCCAGTCTTCAGGAGAGTTAGCAGCTGAGGTTGTAACTTTGACAACTGAGTCTGGGAAGCCCTATGGTCCGTGCACATTTCAGGAGTCGAGGTGCTACTAGGTATTTCCTGGTGGCTCAGCACGACCTAACCACCAGAGATGAAGGGAAGGAAGCCAGAGAAGCAGCAGACCTATAAGAATTCTCCTCACTATTAAGTGCCTCTATACATGTCTGCTTTGAAATTTTAAGTTCTACCAACAATTGCTGTTTCTGCGGAAATGAAGCCAGAACATGTCCCATGCCCAGTTTCTGCCAAGATAGGTCAGAAATAAACTCAGACGTTCTTCGGAGCTTTCCTCTCTAGTGATTACCCCTTGGGTCCTCTTGACCCCCCCCACCCCGCCAAACTCATTGCACTGTAGGTCTACGCAGGCTCTCAGGACTCCCACACTTCCCACACAGCTTTGCTAAACACTAGCAGTTAATTGTGCTATTCCCTGTGATCTTCCCACACTTTCAAAGCCTTTTGTAAAATGAAATTTAATAAGAAACAACTGAAGATTCCTTTCCTTTCCTTTCCTTTCCTTTCCTTTCCTTTCCTTTCCTTTCCTTTCCTTTCCTTTCCTTTCCTTTCCTTTCCTTTCCTTTCTCTCTTCTCTTCTCTTCTCTTCTCTTCTCTTCTCTTCTCTTCTCTTCTCTTCTCTTCTCTTCTCTTCTCTTCTCTTCTCTTCTCTTCTCTTCTCTCTTCTCTTTCATTCTGCTACTTTATTCTGATATGACAATTCAACAGTCGCCTTAAAGGAAACAGCCACGTAGAACTACTGACTTCCCAAAGGTGGGACATCTGCTGAGAAACCGTTTAAGCGTCCCTCATGCTGCAGTCAGAGAAGCCACGCACAGCAGAATATCTGCTGTTCCTGGCTGCAGATAAGCAGAATTTTAATGCTTATAGTAGCATATACCTGCTTAGAAACTGCTCAGAAAGGCAACCCTCACAATCAAATTCAGACTAGGATTGCCTTATTGCTGTAGCTATTCTGGCACAGCGCTGTTCGTGCACAGACATGGCCCGTGCTCACTTTGCCTGATTAAACTATTCCCCTTCCGTAAAACACCACCAGCGAAACCACTCATTCTGAAGCTACTGAAAACTGAATTCTCTACTTCACTGTCTGCTCTTGTCTGAGATCAGAACTATATATACATCAGTTCTTCCTTATCTTTCAATTTCTCAGCCAGTTAGAAAAATATTTTTAAATGAAAAAAAAGTAACCTGGCTAATGAAACCAAAAAAATCATTAAAGCCAACCCATTATGAAGAATAATGCAAACCTTCAAACTAAGCTGCATTTCACCTATGCATTTCACCCCAAATCTTCAATGTTGGAAAGGTTCAGCTCTTGGGGCAGCTCCTCTACACGTGCACACATACAGCCTGCTGGCAAGAGGGGCACTTCCAGGGTAAACAACACAACAGAGCAGAGTGTTTCCAGCCAGGAAAGGGAACCTTTAGCAGCATGGCTCTTACTCAAAATACCTCTCCTCTGTCACATCCTGCTTGGAATTAGACTCCTGCAGAAAAGGCTTCAAACGAGGACGTATATACAAGACAGTATTCAGCTTTTTCCAAGCATTTGGTTTCATGCTAGTGTTGTAGTCTCTTAAGACATATTCAGGTAGCACTTTTTGCTCAAGCTGTTGCCACTTACAATGAATGCACAATAAACTAGACTACAGCAAAAGGTGCATATACTGCTCCGGAGAGCTCCACAAAACAAGACTGCCTGTCTTCTCTGTTCAGCTTTGTCCCACTCCAGGTATTAGTTCCCATTTCATTGGAGCCAGTTTTCAAAGTCATGCTAGGATTGTGTCTGACTCTAGAGCCAGCTCTCACAGGCAAACTCTTTGGCAGACCAAAAAGCTCACCTTGCCAGCAATGTTAGGCAGCTCTCATGTGCTTGAATAACTCTTGCACCTTCCCTCTGGTATTTCAAGCCATCTTACTCTGGCAGTAGTGCAAGAAACTCCTTTAGCGAGGCTGAATGACAGCCAGAGACAGGTATGTTTTCATAAATAAAAGCAGTCTCTTCAGGAATTTCAGAACTTATTTGTACTGGCACCTTTAATGCTGTCACTGTTGCTCATCCTCTGCTTCACCTTCTAGATGCAATCATCTAGCGCTCACTGGTGATACCTAGCTTGCAAACTACCATGCCCCTACACTTGTGCTGGTGTGGTTCACACTGCCACTAGATGCAAAACTGAAATACAAATGCGCTAGGGTGCAAGAGAATGTGCTGTGACACTGTGCTGCAGCAATGCTTCAGCACCTCTCCCCTCCATCCTGAGAGGGGAGCTGCTGTATAGCCTATTTGCACCAGCCATGCACTGTGTCCTTCTCCAGTTTGACACCCCTACATTTCCATTAGGCAGGAGGCACTCAACCAGCAACTCACCTGTCAAGCCTGAACTGGAACAGCCGAACTATTTCTCTAATCTTTCTGGGTCTTGCATGCAACAGGCCCCATCTCAGTTGCCTCTTACTACTCAAGAGCATCCCTGGGGGTGGGGTGGGGTGCTTTATAGAGCAGATGGGCCGATACACACTACTTTCCTTGTTCGATTTGACAGCCAAACAAATCTGAGATCAAAATAGCTCTCATAGGAAAAACTTTGCTGAAGAGGTAACAGCAACTACGTTACCAGTCACAGTTTGGGTTCCACAAAACTGTGGTTTGAGCATTAGCTACAGGATAGGGCCAAACTAGCCCGTGAAACTGCCTTTCCAATCACTAACGTTGCAACTACAATTCAAGGAGACCTCTGGGGATTTTAAACAGATTCTTACATGAAAGCTGTACAAGTCAGAGGCAAAAGTTACCTGTACTGATCCTCCATGCCGATCTGCAGCCAAGTGAGATGTCAAGTACGAGGTATTCGTCTGCCGGTTTGGCTGGATCTCCCACTCTCCTCTGCGATCTGATGGTGCCTGCTCACAAATTCAGAAGTATGGGAAAAAGAGAAAAGAGGACACAAGGTGAGTCAGGTAAAGAAAGCAAAGCATGTTTGTTAGTGAGTTAGTTTTTTTGCAAAAAGCAAGGCATTTAAACATTTAGCTAGGGTAAAATTTTGCTTTACCAAGTGCACCTCGTACTTCACTTTAGTGGGTCTGCAGCAATCGCTGCAGGAGTAGATTTCTTCTCCTCTATCTGACAAATGGAGAGAAAACTCATCTATTCAAGAAGTTATTTCACTACATGGCTTCATTTCCACATTTTTGAGCAGAGAAACAAACATACTAACATGTTTAACCAGATCTGTCAGGTCACAAATCAGAGCTCTTGACACGGCAGCAGGACTGGATACACAATTTGACTTCCCCAAGATAGGCATTTTCAGCTTAAATTTGCAACATAAAACAAAGCCACGTTTTATTTCACCAAAACCTACATTCATCTGTACAGTGCAGAAGGAAACCTCTACCACACCTACTTGACTGAAGTGAGGGTTGTTTTGTTTTTTTTTCCCCTGGTTTTGTTTTGCTGCAAAAAAACACAGTAGATGAACTTGCTGTAATAGTTTCTTCTTCATCCAAAATAGATGCAAAATTTATGCAATGCAATTATTAGAACAATACATTGAATGCAAAACAAGTACGCTACACATGGGGAAAAAAACCCTGAATTTATCTGTACAAAATGTTCCTTTTGCGCTTTTCATGGAGTAATTCATTCAGCTAGGAAGCAAAGACCCTGAAACAGATTTTAGGAAAGCAGATACAAACTACATCTAACAACTTGTCACACTTCCCAGCTTTTTGACAAAATTTATGTTCTTTCTGCCCAAAGCTAATGTACTTTTTTCTGAGATACGAACTAGCTATAAAATACAAGGAAACACACTTCTGCTGAACTCTCTTTTAGAAATGAATTTTGCTTCTCAGCAAAGCGTCTTTAAGAACCGAATAGCGGAGAGAATACTCTGGTATTTGAGCCCCCAGTAATCAAAATGCCTCAAAGGTTTTGCAATACATTGAAGGATACCCAAGTAAAGAAGCACGGGAGCATGACCACCAAAAGCAGCCACTGAGCAGTCATCAGCTCTTGCCCTTGACAAAGAACTGCATTTACTTTTGGCCATTTGACCATGAGATCTATGCATCTCAGCTCACTCAACCAAATCGCATGGTTTCCACTCACATTTTTTTCAGTGGGAGGAGGATGTGACCCAGGTTAACCTTTTGAGCTTGCACAGTCTCTGCTGGAACAGAAGGTACCCATCCAAGTATGTATCTGAAGCCAGGAGGCTGTTGACCTGACTTTTGAATCTTGGACAGTCTGAGAAACCTTCTCTTGTGGTCTCAGATATGTCAATCCCCACAATAAAGAGTAGGTTTTTCACATGCAATGCTTCCTGCTTCATGGAGGACCAAGATGGAGCTTTTTATAGATCACAGAGTCACGTTACACCTCAATGCCTCTTTCACTGCATAAAACCAGCAATTCTTAATTCAACAAATAGCTGGCAGAACTCACCTGGAATATGTATTGGTAGGTCTAAACCCAAGAGACTGAACTCTCTGATGTTTTAAGACTAAGAGATTTATCTTTCCTTTGAACTGATTTCAGGTTTGGAGTTACTAGTCACAGTGAGCCATACAGAAGGTCCCGATCAGTCCCAGCAGGGATGCTGCTCCCTGGCCTGTTGGCTGGCTGTAGAGATTCCGCTATGCCTCATATCACCATGCAGGTCGTCCCTGACATTCATCTGTACATCCCTACTCATTCATTCTCCTGCATCCTCTCTCCATGGGAAGAATTACGCACACTTGATCCGTTTTACCAGAAACTTCACCTTGCACTTGTTAAGCTTCTTGTAGGTCACCCAGCATCAAGGAGATAACCCAAGCAGCATTCACCTTCCTAAGACCAATAAGTATCTCGGTGCAGCTAAACATAACTGGTAAGTTGAAGGAACACACCTGCTTCCTAAGAACGGGAAGCATGGGACAAACAGGTAGGTCTGTGTTAGGCTAACAGGAGAGGATGTAGCAAAGCCTAAAGCAACTGGTGGGACACGCTCATTTGTGACATGTCAGCGTACAAAAGCTGTCTCCCACATATAAATGTGCTATATGGCACCGTGTAAAAGAATTTAAGCAAATGTTTCAAAGCTGAAGCACAAATTTGAAAGAAGAGAGGGCAGGGAAGCAGAATTGCCATAGCGCACACACCTGGCAGGAGGGATGCTGAACAGAGACACCAATCATGGAACTGGCCAGCACAAAACAAGCTTTAATCCTGCCAGACAGCAGGAAACAAAAGGCTCGAGCAAGTAAACATCAAGTTATCAGCAGTAAGGTGGAATTAGCTAATCAAAGAGAGGAGCCCAGGTCCTGCCTTTCCACTGCACTGCTCTGTGTTACTCCCTGCAGTCATGGAGGATGAGCCCAAGCCTGGGCCAGGCCAAGAGAGAAGCTCCTGTGCTCAGTGTCACAGCCCAAACTGCACGTCAAAGACAGAGAGTGGCTATACATGAGAGAAGACTCTGGAAATCTTTGGATAAAGTTGTCTAACTAGTAAATTGTCACAGAACTGGAATAGGAGCATTTGCAAAAGGAAGCAGAATAAAAAAGAAGTCTGCTCACATTTATAAAGCATTCAATAGCATTCCTTCTGTAAGTGACCCTTGACTCCCTCCCGGAGTGATCCATGGTGAAGTCCTCCCTTCCAAGCAATCAACAAATGCAATACATGGGTAATACCTTCCTAGAGGTGGTCTTGTCCAGGCTTCGTCCTATTTAAACTTCCTCATGTTCTTCCTGTCAGCCTGCTTGTATTTTTTCTACTTCATAACATTCAGGGGAATTCCTGGAGAATAATTTCCCCTAGATAACATTTAAATTGCTTCAAGTCACAAAATTATGAACAGCTGGAGAATTTACATGCAGATTATAAAAGCTAGTAGAAGACAGATCTTGAATGCTGTTCCGTACACTGTCCATCGGGTGCTCGGCCACCCCAGGTGATGAAGTAGTACCATGCTGCACCAACATTAGGAGAAGCATGCTTCAGCCTAGGAGCCTCGAAGCTGTTTCTGGGAAAGGCTTTAGAAGCCACAAGAATCAGATCTTTGTCTTTCGGCTCTACGCCCAAGTACACGACAAACTTTTAGAAGCACGTTTGAGCTGAGCAGCTTGAAGAGCAACCCAAACAACGACAGTGAGCGAGTGATGCCTGTGAATTTGAGAACATCGAGTTCCTGTTAACTCTCATCACCTTCCTACTAGGTACCACATGACAGGCCAAGACTAGCATCTAAAGAGAGAGAGGGTCAGGCTCACCGATCTTTGCTAGGTAGTAAGTATCTTCATTTACTAGAGGAAAAGGCTACAAAAAGTAGATCACTCTTGTGTCAGTGTCTTTACTGGGAAGCCAAATATTATAAAAGAGAGTGTGCAATTATTATACTAAGGAACAGAAATAAAACAATTAACTTTGGAGATCAAGGTGGTCACTTGACCCAAACCCGTATCTCCATCCACTGCCCTAGAAGTTTATTTTTTCAAATTTTCAAAATATTTTTCTGCATAGAAATGGTTTGCACAACATTTAAAAGGAACAATCCTTGGAAGAGAATTATTTATGCTTTTGCAAGAAGAAACTGATTTTCAGTGCATATTGGGAATACTAAACAATTCAGCATCCTAAACAATGTTTAGGTGAAAAAAATTACAAAAGCTGCCATGCAATAACAACATCAAGATTATCTGAGCGGCTCAGAAGAACAAGGACTGAAGCTGGCTGGATAACATTTTTTTCTGCTATGTACTGTAACTTGGGTACTAACATGCTTGAAAATGAAGCCAGGCATCACTGTCAGTTAAAGGAAACAAGATGCCTCGTATGTACATAGCATTAAGGTCTGTTGTCAGGAGCAGACAACCAGAAACTGCTACCCAAAAAGGGGGTTAATGAATTAATCAGGCAATATATTAAAGCAGATTATTTTAATAGTGCTCACATACCAGTCCACACTAATAAGCATGCATAAATACAGTACTGCACACAAGCTTCAAACAATCCAGCTTCCTACAAGCAACACATCTAGTGAGGGATATTCACTCTGATTGTAGCTGATGGCTTTACATGTATCCTAGTCTATATTAGCTGCTCTACCACTCCGAGCCCAGCTGCATGGAACAAGCAAAGCTGAGCCCAGACAGGTTATTACATCTCACACTTGATTCTGCAACCACAAAACCAAGCTCGCGTGAGAACAGAGACAGCAGACAAGGCACTAAAATGGCACACAGCAGTTAGAGGAGCAGAGCGAGCCCAGAACCACTCACTGAGAAGTAAGAGCACCAACAGCTCTAACTAGGAGCCAGCAGTTGGAGATCTACTGAACTTCTGATCAGTTCTGTTAATATAGAAAATCCAAACTCTCAACACCAGCAAAATATTACAACTAGACAGGAAAAAACGGGGAAATTCAGAAACTGGCAGTTCGTCCAGACCATGATGCCCAGCCTCCCCAAAGGACCTTACACTAGCAAAGTTTTATGCTGCGCGATTTGCTCACAGCAGACACTTGCAAAGTGAACCTGACACCCTGTGCTGGATACACTGAGTACAAAGGACAGGCACCTCCTTATTATAGCTGTGTGGTCCATGGAAGGTGGCAGCCGAGAGCAGGCTGCCACCGTCAGAACTGTTGGTCTACTCCACAGCCCCTGTGCTAGGAGTAAAAGCAGCCAGAAAGGTTGTTGGCCAGGTAGGTTATATAGTGTGGCTAGGCTGGATAGTTAAGTTAAATAGTTCACCTACCAACTACAAAAGTATGACCTGCTCCGTTTGGTTCATGACCCTGAGGAATTCCACTGGCAGATACAGTATTTCAGCAACTCGTTGTTTCAACAAAATTCCCCTCAAGTCATAACCTTCCTAAACTAAACAGGGAACATGCTTGCCACGAACAAGGCAAGAATCAGCCCCGGCTGTCTCTACGGCATGGCCTTCAGCACAGGATTTCTAGTTCTCCAGACAGAGAGGAATTGAGAGAAGCACTGAACGATGCAATAGTGCCAAAGCAATGGGGAGCAACACACCTGATTGCGGTGGGCCTGCTGCGATGGCCGATCCCTATGTATGTGGCTGTCTCTTGTTACTGCAGATGTCCCAGAGTCTATGTGAACAGATCCCACTGGAGTAGGCTGGAAAACAAGGTGTTTGTTACATTGAAGCCAGTGTCTGAGACGCCACTCTCTCAACACATGCATGTGTAAGCATAACTTGCCAGGTTAGTTCACACTGTGCAAAAAAAATACAGGAACACAACCAAAACACTGCTCAAAGGTACTGAGAACAACCTAGGATAATTAGAGCAAGTGCTATAAAAGCCTCGTGATCTGATGGGTTGCCAGACACCAGCACCTAACATCTTGTAGAAAGCTGAATTTAAAAGAATATAGTTAAGTATTCGGTATTGTTGACAGATCACACTTTAGTGTGTCTCAAATAAGATGAGTACAACTGCAAATACACAGATCTCTTTTCCTCCTCTCATTGTCTTCCTACTTTTAAAAACTACACTTGCATAGAAACAGGATGTGCTAAAATTGAAGCTTCATCTGCTATATTCTCACCTAAGTCATAATCTCTGCTCACAACATCAAAATCTCCATAGCAACCACAGCAGCTGTCAGCAATCACAAGCTTGTCTTACAACAGGCTTTTTATCAATTGCCTTTGTAATTAAACAAGAATGAGGAGAAAAAACATGATTTGCAAATTGGGCAAAGTAAACATTGGTAATGCTATATATAGCTTGAATACTAAATCACCGGTAACTGTACCAAGTTTAGTGTTGAAGACATTTGGTCTGGCACCAGTGACAATTATTTACAGATTCCTTTGCCATTGCTGGTGTGTAGTGATGGGCTACTAGCATGAAGGCTATCATCAGAATGACAAAAAACACAAGTGACATGCTGGGCACCACGGACACAAATCACACAGGCAGCTAGCAGAAGAGCTTTAGACATTTCTGTCAGATTTCCCCATGACAGCTCTCTTGGCCAAGGTCTTCTTGAATATAAACGGCTTTTGACAACAGAAACAACGCATCAAGATCGCATGTTTCATCTGGTCTCAAGGAACTGGTAAATGGAGCTTGGATACTCCCAGATTTCCTTGCCACACACTTTATTTATAGCTGGCAGGGCCTCTGGAGTAGGGTAAACACCAGGATCATTAGAGCTCAGAACGAGTTTGCTGTTACTGTTTGCTGAGCACCCTTCAGAGCCTTGTTAAGATCTTCTGTACTCCTGTATGAGAACTTGACCATTGTAGGATCCTCTGCCATTCAGTATGGAGGTAGCAAGTACACTCCCCTGTTGCAAAATGATGTCTTTAGATATTGATTATGAAAGTCTCAAATCCTATGCTAGATGAGAGAAAGTTAAATCTCATCATGTTCACTGTCACAGGTGGTAAAATAAGGTCTGAGTGGCCCACCAGAGCAAGCTCAAAAAGGGGGGAAGGGCCTTCTGCCACTTAGGGAAACATCAAGGCACCATGAGAACCCCTTGAACACAACACCAGGACATCTCGCTAATGAAGAGTTCACGTTAGCTAGATAACACGATCGGACCCTGAGCTTCTTGGCACTGTTAGGAGCAAACAAAAAGCCAGATGGCTGGGAAGCAGGACGTGGAAGGCAAGGCACTGCGTTTTCGCAAGACCAACTTACAATTGGCCTGCCAACCCAGTCATAGGCATAGTCAAAAGTGTAGCCTTTCTTCTCAAACAGCTCTGTGAAGATGGTTCGCAAGTAATCGTAGTCTGGTCTCTCAAAGAAGTCTAATCGCCGAACATAACGGAGGTACGTGGCCATCTCCTCTGCCGGAAAAAAGGGAAAAAAGAGGCAGCATCAGTTCAGTGTAAGGCACAAGTGACACACTGGAAAAATTTAGCTTCACATTGGAAACATTTAGCTTTTCAAACAACTCCAAATAGGCCTCCCCACATCAACAGGCAAGACTCGCTCTCTAGCACCTGGAGTTGGACTGGGGGCCAGGTCCCCCAGTGATGTGAATTGTCCAGGCTCCACTAGCTTCTGCTGAGCCATGCAGATTTATGCAAGCTGAGAATGTCCAACAAGTCTCTACCCTTCTAAGCGACCTACCTGACAGTCCTTTATTGCTACATGAATCTCACTGAGCTCTCTAGAGCCCTTCTGACCTGCTCAAAATCTAAGAATAGTGTGCTTTTACTCTGAATTTTCTAAGCTGCTATAAAACAAGGCCTGCGCTGTATCATTGAGCATCACACAGAGAACTGTCTGGGCTGCCAGTGCTGCCTATGGCTTTTCTTTAAAATGCACTGGTTTTAATAATGGCACACAACACTGATCAACTCAAACACTTCTCAAACAAAGCGGGAAGTTTCATGTCTGCTCCAGAGAGCTGCTGCTCCACCTCGAACCTGAATTTGAAGGCCAGTTGTATTATACACACTTGCATAAACACAAACACTGAAATACATTGTATAATAAATGCCAACAGAACCTGCCAGCAGGATGCTGAAGCATGTGTCTGCTCTCACAGATACTTCCAAGAGCCACAGTGATTTCATCTGAATTTTGTGGACAAACATAACCCTACAGCTCTATAGCCAGGCGGAGAAGGAAAGCAGGAGAGGTTCTTGGTGTGCATGGCCATGACACCCCAGAACTCCTGTGGCAGCTAGGGTCTGGCTGCACACAGCACTGCATGAGAACACCTCCTGCCAGGAAGCAAACATGTTCGCTTATGTTATGCAAACATAACATAACATAAGCTCTGCCTGAAAGTTGAACTAAAGCAACGCAACAAAATCCAAATTCAGAATAATCTCTGAGCCTGCCCAGTGTCACTACTTCAGCTGTTTGCTCAAAGCAAGGCTTTGAAGATGAAGCTCAGACATGAATGTGCCTCCTGCACACCTAACAGTGTTCACTGTTAAGCTAATGAACTGAGAACAAGCTCATGTCCTGCCCCTTTCCAGCTCTCCCTTGGCTCGTATCTACTCCAAGGCAGGACTTATGTTATATTTGAGCTCAGTAGGAGGTGCGAGTCTGTATACAGCAGTAATAATAATACATCAGTGTAATTTTTGCCTTTAACTGACAAAAGTAAGGACAACACTGCTTAGTGATACTGGACCTTTCCAATGGCTCATAGTTTGCATGTTGCACTGAGGAAGGAAAAAAAAAGAGAAAAAGAAAAAGGGAAAAGAGGAAAAGTAATACCCCTTTCCTGCTCTTATCTCCGAAAGGTAGAGGACCAATGGGTTTCAGGTCAGCAAGGAACAGAAACAACTTCTCCATTTCCCTCTAGCCCAGGCCTGCACAGGTGACAGAGCTCTGAGGAAGGAGCAGCAGGGAAAGGAAGAAATGCGAAAGAGAGCAAAGGATGAGAAGAGCCATTCAACGACAGGACAGCTGTCCTATTCTGCTTCAAACTAAGTGGATTTTGGATGCGAATACTTTTGGGGAATTAGTGTGCCTTGAGTGAATAACATCCACTTTCAGGCCGGCTGCTCCTCAAGCTGGGAATGAGCCAACAGACAGAACAGTTCCTAGAAGAGCAGGGCTGTTATGAGACAATAGACCTGTTGTTGCTCCAACCTTACTTGTGTTGACTTTATTCTGTGATCACAGGAACCTGGACGCTCTACCTGATGTAAGGATGCCCACTTTCTAGACAGAACACTAAGATCCTCTCCATGAAGGTCACACAGTACCTGGGGAGGGCATTAACTTTGTGCTCTGCTCTCCTAGTCCTAGGTAGACTTTCGTTTAACTGCAGAAAAGGTGTCAGGTTCAGCTATAAGCCCATCTTTAATAACGCACTCCTTAAAATTGTTCTCAGAAGGCAGCATTCAGTGACAGACACATCATCACATCTTATAAGCTGGCCACCTAAAATTTTAACATCTGTGAAACATTCCAGTTGGAAAAGAATGAACTCAGTAGATCTAGTACAGTCACTTGAGAGGTGAAAAAACAACGAGGCAGTCTTTTGGAAGGAAGTCAAGAAGAAAAGTGGGAGCATGAGGCACTTGAGCAATATTCATCCTCCTCAATGTGAAGAGTTATGTTTATCCTAAGCTACGGTCACAGGCTCTCGGGTCCCGCTAATACATAGTGGCAGCTCCAGATGTTTGCCAGCTACAGGAACAACGTAACAGATATATATCATCCAAATATGTTCTGCCAGATGAGCTCAGAACAATCATACTTAACAGCATATATTTAGTCTCCAACAGTTACACTGGACTGCAATGATCCCATCAGGACTTACCTGGAAAGTTCTCACAGAGAACTTCAACCGGAGTGTTTCTCTTTGTGTCCCCGATCTTCTGATACCTCTCTTTTAAGGTGTCAGCCTGTAGGGAACAAAGACAAAACACAACTGTGGAGAAAAAGTTCAACCATGAGATAAATGGCATGCTGTGTGAGAAGGAAAAAAAAGGTATTAAATACTGATTTTGGGTGGTATCAAATGATGTTATTTGTAACTATACTGCATCCTAGACTATATTACTAGGAATACTGCATTAGTCTGTTGGAATTCTCACTACATATTTTACATGCTATGCAAAGAATATCCAGCAATGCAATCAAAACATCTTTAATATTTGAAAGGAAGTATAAATGTTAGTGTTTTACATGGCTATCTTACCACTACAGTCATGAAGAGTGTACAGGAAGCTTTCATGGGGCAAGAAAATGAAGCTGCATTTATTATGACTGCACATCAGTATTCTGACACCAGAACAGAACAGTCCTAAGATTAGAGTCATTGGCCAACCACTGCACTTTTGTAAGCAACTGTAAAAGTTAGATAAACTGTGACTCCAGTTTGGGCATTTGGAGTTTTTGCTCTACTGCATGTAATAGAACACCCCCCACATAGTCGAGCAACCAGTCTACATCAGAGTCATGCTTCTCCTGAATCCTATGCTACTGCAAAATGAACCTCTCCTTTCACTCCCAAAGTGTCTACCACCTAGACAACACTGATTAAACAGTTGGCCATTGAGAAATATCTATAATTTTCAGTTACAGATTTCCAACTTAAATCCCTCCTGAAACCCCTCCTCTCCAATCAGTACCCCAAGAACAGGATTTTATTGCCTCTGTTTCAGATTATTCCAGTTAGACCTGCAAGCAGCATAGGTATTATGTTTTCTCAAGACTTTAGCACTGATAGTATAGACCAAGAGTGGAAGCAGAAGAAGCCTGGAAGAGTGAAGATACCACACTCTAGATCAAGCTGAAGAGATCGTGTTTGTTCTGGAGGTAAAGAAATGCAGGTCTTCAAGGGGCAGCCAACTAATTCTTACTAAGTTTACCACTGGTTTGAGGAAATTTTGTAGAGGTTCGCTGAAACCTGGAATTTTTTAAAGAATATTTTACAGCATTAATTTAAAACAGAAGAATTCAGCTAAAGCAGAATGAGAATACATAACAGAATAACACACTCACTCAAGCCATTACTGTAGGATGTAAACTTAAAGCAGGAGAGATTCTAATTTCTTTCAGAATTATTTTCATGCTTGAAAACAGCCGTTCTATACTTTTATGAATTGTCACCAGCATTTCTGGCATATTTAAGGGGGAGGCTAACTCTGGATAGCTGTGACAAAGCAGATTAACAAGTTACATCATGTAAACCGCTGTTACTGACCATAGCAGTACTCTGCTGAAGAGCCTGCCTGTCCCAAACCTAGTCTGCTTTTTCCAAGAGTCCCAACAGGTCTAACAAGAGTTATTGTCTTCACTGGAAACCTCCTCTCAACCTGATCATATTCAGTCTCTTTGCTCACCGCAATTCCAAAGGTGAACACAGTAGCTTAACCATCAGGAAACTGAAGGAGAAGCGTAGATGCAATTTCCAGCAGGCTCAGAGGCAGCACACAACTCACTACTAGTTAATTCAGCTGATGGTTGTTAGCTTCACTTGCTGGAACTCAATTGCTCACAGTCCTCCCCATTGTGTGTGACATTTCATAAACTCATAACCCAGAATTAAGCACTGAGTGTCCAGGGTGTCTGGAGGGAAGCCAAGCTTAATACTTCCGCCAGCAAAACATTTTTGCAAGCTAAAGTCCATCTGCACATCTAAAACATCAAACTGCTCCCATTATAAACACGCTCACAGATGCAGCTGGGGAATTGTGTGCTGTAACTGGACTTTCATATGCAACCATTGCGTTCCAGTCACGCTCCGGCTCAGGGCAGGTTCACATCGCAGATAAACTGCTCTGACAGCTCAATGGTGCTCACGTTGCTATCCTAGTTGCCCCAGTCGTCCATCTGGCTCTGCAGTATCCTGGAACTGGGTCCTCTTTCCAGCTATATCGATTTAGCTAAGCCAACAGTAACTTGAAGTGACAGGTAACATACTTCTACCTAAAATCTTTCTGTAGGCAAAGCTAACTCTTGTTGTTAGGCTTAAGGAAACAAAGGAGAGAACACCTTCTGTTTGGATAGTGTAAACTTTCCCTCACCAGATTCATACTTGGACAGAGACTAACAATGAAAAGTTTCAGAGGGCAAAATCTAAAACTCATACCTACCTTCAATCCTTGCCAGGGCAGGCTTCCTCGGAGGAAATACATAAACATATGGCCAAGGGCCTCCAAATCGTCTCGACGACTTTGCTCTAAAACATAAGAGGTCACAAATTATTGCTGCTGTAGCAGAAATAGATCTGAGCAGTAGCCAGACTTATTTCCAAGATAAAATTATTGCCCAGAGAGGTTGTGGAGTCTCCTCCTCTGGAGATACTCAAAACCTGTCTGGATGTGATCCTGTCTAACATGCTCTAGGTGATCCTGCTTGAGCAGAGGGATTGGACTAGATGATTTCCAGAGGTCCCTTCCAACCTCAACCACTCTGTGATTCTGTCATTATTACAGGAAAGTTCTTTTGCTGGCTGTAGCTCAGACCTTGTGCAAAAATACCTAAAACTGGCTACTACAAACATAAAATGCATAAATAAAAGATCAGCTAGAAGACATGTGGCAATACAGGAACTATAAGCAGACTCAGGAGGTACTGCCCAGCATTAGGTAGACATTATAAGAAATGGAAGAACTAATAGCACAGGAATGGAGTAGTTCCCCAGTTGTTCTCAGGACTGCCAGTACCAACGGTGCAATGGTGATGTTGGGCTGGATTATGTTATTTCCTCTGAAATACATACGGACGGGCAGGAGCCACACTTGCAGCCAGCTGCTGGGAACTACCATGTTGCGTCATGCCAACCCTTTTCCAGTTGCTTCTGTAGCTCATCACAGCGGAACAGATTAAAAATAGATCCTTTTAGCACTGCTTTTCCTTGTAAAACACTTGCTGCTGTTGCCAGGCAGATGTTATGATTATAAATGAGGAAAATAAAAAGGGGCCTAGTCTCAAGCCAACAGAAAAGTATCCTTAAAATAATCTACCAAAATGTAGTCCACACTATCAAAAAACCTGAGGGACCATGCAAGAGGGGACAATGAATCTGGGGCACAACACGGATTTGCTGCTGTGCCAGGGTGCATCATGCATTTCCATTCGTACTCAAAGCAGACTGCCCTGGCAGTAAGGTGAAACCACTGCTTGCTGAATGACCACTGCATGAGCAGTCTTAACAGTTCCTTAACAGCACAGGGTCCCCAGAAGCAGTATTTTACTATCTCTAGCTTCCTCTCACATTTCAGAAAAACGTTTACAGAGAACCCTTTTCCCAGGAAGGAACAGACTTGGGTTAAAAGAGCTTGGAGACCGATTTGGCACTATTTCTCTCGTCCAAATCTCCACCTGCAGGCAGATAACGTGTTCAGAACCCGCAGTACGGAGCAAATCTAGTCGCGCAGCCCACATGCCAAAACAAACTGGGCGAGAGCTGTCCCTGATGCTGCGTAATTTGCAAGAGGAGAAAAAGGCAGTGTTTCTGCACAGCATGACTCTCCTTCAAAATTAGCAACAAATGTAACTCTCAAAACAGTCTGGAGGTAGGGAACACTCAACAGAAGGGAATTAAGATGACAGCTCCTGCATGTTGCAGTGATACAGCTGTAAAAAAGAGGACGAACTTGGTAATTCAGTGCAATGATGTAGATAAACTTCGCAGGAAGAGAGTTGAGAGCACTTGTCCTTCAGAAAAATTATCATCAAACTCCTTTATCTTTTTCAGTCCTGAAGTGAGGAGGGCGGATTAGTCCGCTAGCAGAAAGCCAGTGACAGAGATACAGGAAGAACAGTCTTTGCCAGACACCTGCCTTTCTATAGCCAAGGGGTCTACTACACCTGGACTGGTCCCATCAGCAAAGCACCAGCACCATGAAAGACCTCAGGGCAGGATCCAACCTTCCCTTCTCAAATGCACCTTGTTCCCATATCCTCACTACACCAGGGACCACAGTTCTCCATACCGGACACAGCGCTCACCCAAAACAAGCTCTTCTCCTAAGCAAGTCCCAAGAGCTACAAAGCCTGCCGGGAAAAGGGCTCTAAAGAATGCCCACAGTGTAGTTTGAAGAAGGGGATAATCTTCATCTTCCCACCTGCTGAAATAAGGATTGACATCCCAGGTGAAGGAAACATGCCAACATAGTCATGTCTGTGGCTCTTCAGTGGGGAATGTAAAGGTTACTCACCAGTAGGTGGTGGCAGTGCAGTGCCTGTTGGATATTCCCACCTTGCACGTCACCAGCACTTTCCAAGCTTTTTTAAAGACCTGTTCCCACTGCAGCTTTTCCTTTCCTTCACTCCCTCCTGACTCTTCATAAGGTTTTCCAAAAATATACCTTGGGTCCATCCCTTCTTACTCCCCAAAGAGAGAGCCTTCTAAGAGACGTGAAAGCCAGCAGCACCCTTGGTCTTACATTTGGGGAGGCCACACAAAGAATATGCCTTATGTTACTACTGATCTGACTTTAAGTGAATATAGACGTTCAATAAGTTTTTTTGTCTTTTAGCCACAGAAATGTAATTTTCTAGCATGAAAGAATGAGGGGAGAAGATGGAGGACAGGGGTTTTAAATTAGTTAAATCATTAAAGAAAATCATTCATCACTTTCTCCTACCAATTAGCAGGTCAGGGAACATTCAGCTGTAACACTCGAAACTGGAAGGTACCGGTGCACAGAGCTGTGCTATAAAAATCTGCTTGGTTACCATTTAGTATAGCAATTACTGCTCACCTACTTGCCCTTTTATCAATACAGGGTTGCCAGTAGTTGTTTAGTTCCTAACGAAAACTACAGTTATGAGGCTTCTACTTCCAACAGTTCCGCTGTCTCAACCACTCCTCCAAAACGAAAGAAAAGAAAAAGCCTCACAACTGTGGATGGCCACCACCACACTGAACACTTTACAAGTAGCTTGAAGAGCACCAGACAGCTATAAGCCGAGCTACAGCCAGAGCTCTGCAGTACAGAGCACAGCAAGCTTGCATCAACCGAACAGACCTTTGCCGAGATGAGTGTTGATGGACATGTATCTTGCTGTTCCAGTTAAGCTCTTGTGTTCCCTGTAAGGTATGTGTTTTTTGGTTTCAGGATCAATGTACTCCTTCGCCAATCCAAAGTCTATGATGTGAATGACGTGCTCTTTTTTATTGCCTTGCCGGCCAATAAGGAAGTTCTCTGGCTTGACATCTCGGTAGATGAGGTTCTTTGAATGCACATATTCCATTCGAGATATCTGCAAAATTACGAGGGAAAAGTTACTCACTCACAAACAGACCCGCCTATTGCTTGCCCTTGGCTAACGATGCAGCAAAGTCTTGCTAGTCCATAACAAAGTCTCCTGAAACCGCTCAGTGCTGGCTTAAGATATTCTACGAGAAATGCAATAACAGAGGAGCAAACCGAGGCAGAAGTTGCAATCTGAGCCGGCTCACACGCCCCGATACAGAGTTGGAAGAGGAATTTGTCATCCCCGCTTTCTCCAGCTACCACACTGGGCTCCTTTACTTTATCTGAAAGAAATAGGGAAAGACTGTTTTTGAAATGTTACCAACAGAACACAGTTCTTGGAAGGATTCCACGGAGAATTGCTGCAGCCTTTTTGTATTGATTTTAAACATACTAAACCGGTTACCAAGAGCTCTTGCCTTGCCCACAGCCTTCCCTTGTTGCTCTGTGTCTTACCACCTTCCTCCCTCAACCCATATGTCGTCTTAGACATGCCAGATTCTTCATGGAGGGGGATTTTGGGCAGGCAGAGGCCTTACAGTCCTCAATACCGATGAAAAATAATAATAAAGATCATCAGTTGTCAATTAGAAATAATAGGAATATTTTTCAGACTTTGATCAACTTTATTCTGAAGCTACAACTGAAAAGGAAAGTAAAAGGACAGGAACCTCACCTCTGAGCTGATGAATGGCCATGTCCCCTCGAACAACGCACCTTACTCAGATGCTCAATATTTATATTATTTTTGAAAACAAACATGCTGCCAGTGAAGTTAGAGGAAGTCTGCAAAAAGTTCTCAGTTGTTTTATTTCCTTATGAGACCATTCCAACTGAAAGTAATTAACAATTTCATTTACTTTATTACCTTTTTATTTCCTTTTTATGTTTTAATTTAAAATGTGTCCATTCCCATTTATGGCTGTCTAGGTCCGTGGCTGCCCTGCACGTTGTAGGACCTCTTTTTTGGGCAAGAAGCTTTCTTAGAAAGGCTATTAAATCTACCCATCTGCATTCAGGCTTTAAATAATATAAAAGCTATAGTAAAGCCCTCACAGACTGCAGGTTTTATGTTGATGAGTTTTTATCCACATAGGTTACTGCTGCACCATTGTAGAAAACGATGGAGCAGAGATTTTCTGATGAAGAGCATGTTGGAAGGAAAGACACTATCTAACAATACACTGTTTATCCTAGCAGATAATACATAGAGACCAAAAACCTTCTACTGACCAGAAAAACAGCAAGTCAGCAAGTTGCCCTCCACACAAATGAGGATTTCACGCTCTTGCAGCTCTGCACTGCTTCCTGCAGCGGCATGAACCTAACTCCAGTCTCCGGTATTTTGTACGTGGTGTCTCTACTCCAAACACGGGTGCTCTGAACCATCTGAAACGTCAAGTTCCCTCCTACAAAATGGACCTCAAGGTCTCACGTTATCGGCCACAGGCTGGTGTCGTCTCCCCAGGGAGCTCCTCGTGGGGGCATCATTTGTTCCCGAGCAGTTCTGCGCAGTCAGTATTGGCTGTACGGCTCCGCACCTCCTGGAGCTGGGTAGGGGGAAGCACACGGGCTTCTGGACCACTAGCAGATGAGACCATATTAAGCTAGCCGATCCCCAAGGGGAGCAGCTGCCGAGACAACATTAATCCAGCATCAGTCCTTCAACCTGGAAAGCTTACTTCGAACGTGAGCTTTGTTCAGCTGAGAGGCCCCAACGGCTGTTTAGTTTCTTGCTCTCCATCCAGATACATACTCAGCTGTCAAACCCAGGTCTCTCCTTCTTTACAGCTCTTGTAGCTATGCCTGGTTAAAAGCTCTGCGTGCCTAGGTCTAACAGCCAGAGTGCCATTTCGGATACCTAAGTATGTTTGCCCAGACAAAACAAACGAGGCTCTTTAACTCTGGAGACAGCGAAATCAGAGCCTCATCCCTGCAACGGTACTTAGGAATACTCCATCCTACTCCCAGAGGTTTAGTAGACATCTTAGTTTTAAGAAAAACCTCAGATTTGCCCTAGACAAACATCAAGAGGGAAAAATAAGGCTGGTGATCAGGCTTCTATATACTCTTCATCCCTGCTGCATGACCCCCACTTGGAAAGAACTAAAGGGCAGGAGGGGACAGCTGTCCTTAAAAACAAGACGTGCTAAGCAGGGAGGGCAGGAGATAGGAAAAAATGGACTGCAGCTGCCTCAGGGCTGGCAAGTAAGACTGTTCAAAGGCTCTTCAAAAAGGCTAACAGCACACGTTGCAGTTCCCCTCCCCTCTCATTTTAAGTAGTGATTTATTTCAACACATTGAGAAAATGGGTTTCACAGCTAAGAGCCATTATTTCGAATCAATTATAGGATGAAGCAGAACAGAACAGATGCTATGCACTTTGGCCGTTTGTCATGCGTTGAATCACCTACATGACACATCAGCAGATTGGAAGACAAAAAGGTATGTCAGGAGGCAATTCAAGTGAAGATGCAACCCTTAAAATTCGAACAAAGGATTTCCTAGCCTCTCCATACATAACAAGCTTTCAAACAAAGCCTGACTGGCTTATTTGACAATTACACAGATATGTAATTGCCAACAGCAATTACACAGCTGTGAAAAAAGCATTTTTTTTTTTTTTTTACAAACTCATGGCAAGTCTCATTGGCCAAGACAACGCAGAGTCTGGACAGCTAAGATGTCAGATGAAGCATCACGCTCCAGCAGTGTTTGGAGATATTTACGTGCCTTGTTTGCTCCCATTGCACATAGCTGCCGGTTCTTTCATACTGCTTTTTCTCTACTTCCATGTGGCTGGATTCTACCCGATCTGCTGCCTGAACACTGCGTGCAGCGGCTGACACTGGCTCTCCATGTCAGCGAGATGTTTCCTTGAAGTAGCCTCCTTGCTTTACTGAGCCTGACAGGACGCTTGCCCTGCTTATGGCTCCTAGCTCTGCCAGTGAAGGGGATCTGGTGGCTAAGGGTGCTCCATCTCCCTTCCAGCCTTGCTGCATGAAAAGAAATAGCCAGCTCCAGGAAAGCAGTGTGGCGCGACCTTCAGCCTGGCTTGTACCCATCACTCAGCTGAAGGAGGAGAAGTCTCCAAAAAGGTAATTGCTAAGGATCTGATCTTGTTGGCAATCCTATCTCTAGGCACCTCTGATAAATCTGAACCCTTCTGCCCCAAGTCACCCATCTGAATGGAGATCAGATGAGAAAGGATTAAAAATTCTTCCACTTTAAAGGCTGTTTTGGTGGCTCTTACAGAAGATGGTCACAGGTCTGACTCCCAAGTCAAACTCTTCAGAGTGACTTGGTCTAGATTTGCAGCCAGAGGCCAGGTATTTGCACAGTGCCTGACACAACAGGCCTTGAACTCAACTGGCTTCAACTGCAAGCACTGGCAGCAAGGGTGGAAATGACAGTGCACATGATAAACTTGAGCTGTCAGCACACCATCACACATGCTGGACCTGGCCCAGAGTGAAAAATGGGAAGATGGAACAAAAAGCATTTTCCCCAACCCAACCACTGAGCCAGCTCCGCAAAGCTGTAACATTCACAGTGATTTATTGGCTTTGAGGACTGGCATTAGTGAACACATTTTTGATTTCAAAGCTTTTTCTTAGTTCAGGAACGTTAGACACTTGATCTGTTCCAGCTGCACACAGAGGATGAAGGCAGCAATTCCAAGCTGATGCTCTTAACAGAGCAATATAAAGCATCAGAGATGCACAAGTTGCAGGAGCAACAGAGCTGAAAATTTTCTACTGGCGAAGAAAAAAGCGGAAGACTGCTTCTGCATAGGTTTTTGCCCAGAGGTATACGAGAAGTGCAAAACACCGCATTAGACTAAGAAAAAGAGCACGTCTGATTCTACTAGGCTCTATTTGATAATCGAGTGCCACAGCTCTTAATACAACATGCTTACCAGAAAAACATGCAAGTCTAGTGACAAACCCCAAAGCCTGCATGTCTCATCTTCCTATTGAGACGGACTTTCTTACTGTGTCATCTAATTTGAGGATACTCCGAAACGGGTTCTCTCTCTTCCTTGAAGACCCATCATCATCAAAGCTCCATCTCTCTCAGCCAGGGAAGGAAAACTGCATGTTTAAATTCTCCCATGTAGCTAAACACAAGCTACACTGCTTTTTTTTTTTTTTTTTTTTTTTTTAAGTTTTCTCTTAGATGGATTTTCTCTATTCTAACATCTAAGAAGCTTAAGGGTCCACCTCAGCCTTGAGGGGCTGCTACCTATCAGGCTAAATAAAAACAGCTGAGCATATACACTTGTTAAAAAAGCCATCTTTTGGGGATGTCTGGGTAAAAACTGACCACCTGGTACACAACAAAAGTAAATCACGCACCACCGCAAGGAGCACACACTGATTGCATCTCACTAGCAAAGGAGCAGTACGCCTTTATTGCTGAAAACCAGGGAAGAACGGCCCACTCACTTCCTCCTGCTGCCGGCATTGCCGCTCCACGTGCACCGAAACATCTGCAGCAGATCTCACCGTCCTCCCCCTCCGGAGAGGAGATTGAGCCTGTGGCGGGGGAGGCAGCGCAAAGGCAACTCTCAGCATTGGGGTCACCTGGGAACCGCCAGCGCCACGTGCTGCATTGCTTCTCTAGATGGCCTCCTAGGCAAATAGCACTGCTTAACCTTTGGGTGGTCTTCCAGGGCTAAAAAATAGATCTGTGCCCTTCTTGGCAAGAACAGAACCAGAGCAGCTCTGCTCTGTGAAGTGCTATATTGCCCCTCACTTCCTACTGCAGGGCAGGGCCCTCACATTTTTAGGAGTCCCCTTGGATATTAACTTTGTTAACAGGCATCTCAAGCATCAGAGGAGAACATCACTGCTCGTGCAGTGCGCTGAAGCCTGGCAGCAAAGTTTTATGTCTCCTCGCGTCTGAGATGAGAATTACAGCAGCTTAAGCAGGCTTGGCTGGTCAAAAACGACAGCAAAACACACTTTATGGAGGTAATAGCATTGAATCTGACAGTTCAACTTTTCTTCTTTTACGTGTCTCGTATACCAGAGCGTGGCACAGTAACTAATGATGCAGTGCAGGAAATAAGATAAATCCAAGACAGCTTCCCTCAAAGCCTTGTGGATTTAGCAAAGGGTTCTCATTCCAGCTGTGCAAGAAGAGCCAATCCCTTTGGAAAACAGGCTGCAGAGGGCCAGCTGAGCCTTTTTCCTGGGAAACTTCCCAGGGTGGAGATGGGGCATAGCTAAGGATGCTAAATCTGTCTCTTTAAATGCATATGCTCCACGTTGGTATCTCATTTATTCTTCACAAAAAGATTGGCAAGGTCCTAAAACATCTCATGTGAAGAAGCACTGCCTCTAGAGAATATCAACTCTATTGCAATTGCCTTTGCTGTCTCCATACACCACCCACTATCTGGCAAGCCGGGAATAGCTAAGCATCTGTTTTCCAAATAGGTATCACTGCCTGGATCTTGTGACTTTGACTGGCCTGCCAACTCACCAGCAGATGATGCTGGTGAAGACCCTCCAACTAGAGCCCAACTGCTACCCTAGGTGGCTATATCAGTCTTGATTTCCCCAGCAGTCTTGCTGGAATAAAATTATACCCACAAGTATTAGGAAATTTAGTTAATACAGCAGTAGGAGATACAAGTCTGTCAAATTCACTGACTGGAGTTTTTACAACCCAGTTTTGCCCTATATTACACATATGCACCTAAATGTGTATCTGCATACGTTTTCTGTTCCCACTCTTTAGGAGAGACTATGAGCTATTTAAGTACTTACTGAAAAGCTGCTCCATGGTAAGACTATTTCTGGTGTGCATCTTTACAACCAAAAGGAAATACAAAGTACAACTAAGCTTTGCAGTCTCATGCCACTTGGTTTACTCAAACACGGGACTATAAATTGGTTTTCCACTGAACAAGGAACACTCAAAGCCACAGAAAAGCGGGCTGCTCAGCTGCAGGAGCCACAGCGTCAGGAGTCTAATGCCAGGCCAGCGTCGTTCAAACTTCTGCATTTGTGGCCTCGGTTTTCCCTTGGAGACTGTGCTATAGCAGACCACAGGTTGAAAACCAGTGAGCCAAACTGAAATAATAGTTGACTGGCACTACTCAACCGCAGGCATTCACTCACCATATTTAATATTTCCTGTTTTCATGTAGTTCACTTTGAACACAAACACAAATCAAAGCTATCACTTTCAGCTTGCTTTCCTTAGGCAAAAAGAGACTTCTGTAATGCTGCCCACAGAACTGTTAGTTTTCTCAACTAATTTCAACCAAATTTGACCAAGGTACAGACTTCAAATTCACACAAGTCCTGTGAAGGTCAGTTGGCCCAGAAGACTCCCATGCTAGTATTGTGGCTGAAGCAAGCTCAGCTCCCACCACCTTGAGAGGTTTCAGTCTATGAGCACCCTGGTAGCACCGAAGCAGCACAACCAGGAGGACTGCGGGAGGGCATTATGCTTGCATGTCCTGGGGACCAGGGAAGGAGAGAGATGTTTTGAGGGGTGTCTGAGCAGAGGGAGGGAGTTGGGTAGGAATCAGGGCAAGAAGCAGTAAGGATACAAATCTCTGAAAAATCTAGACTTTGCTGAATTCGCTACTCAAGGAGCAAGTTCGCTTCGAGCATAATTCGACCTTTCCTTCCTAAGAAAGAATTTCCCCTCAAATCCGATGGAAGAAGATTCTCTCTCAAACCAACAGACGCCCTTGAATGATCTCCAGAGGTCCCTTCCAACCTCAACCATTCTGTGATTCTGTGAACCTTGCGCTGTAGGAACCCAACTGCGCAGCTAAACCAGGACTGACATAAACACAAGTCGTCACCGTGGAGCTGCCTGGCAGAGCCTTGCCAGCTCTGATACTCACCAGCTGGATGGCTATCATTAATACCGTCTTCAAAGTGAACGTCCTATCGCAGAGGTCAAATAAATCTTCCAAGCTCGGACCAAGCAGTTCTAGTACCATGGCATTGTACTTTCCACACGGTCCAAAGTAATACACCTGGGGAAGGCCTTCAGCTGGAAGAACACGAAAAAAATTGAAATCAGTCAGCAGAACAACATTAATACTTTTCCTCCTGGGTGCAGATCCTGTGCAGCACCTTAATTTTCACCTCTCAAGTGTCCTTTCTGTTCGATCTTGCACGGCCAACAACTCGTTATTAAGCACAACCTTACACAAAGTTTATGCGTAAATCATCGCAAGAGAGGAAGTTCTCCTTCAAAAGAGAGCAAAGATTTACACTGTGATCCATCACCAAGCAAAAATAAGCAATCACAAGTGTTACGCGTATCTGTAAAACACTGCTAAATCACATATAAGACTCTTGACACACAACAGGGACAAGTCAGAGCCCCCCCTCCCTCACCCAACAGCTTAGGAATATATTCTCAGCAAGAGCATGCAATATTTAAACTCAGCTGACAGCGTCTTTTGGTGTCTATTAACTTCTGAGAGACGCCAAAAAGGGGGGAAAAACCAGCCTCCGAGTCTGACCACCTACTGGATTTATCAGTGCTGCCCAGCACTGCTTGGACTAGTTCTTGGTAGTTAAAAAGGAAAAGCGGCTCAGTCACTACAAGGGAGAATTCAGCGCAAGGCTGACGGCAAATATTTCTAACCAGCACCTAGTAGAGGCACTCAGCATCCTGCTAGTGCTAGCAAGCTGTGGGAAAGACTTTATCTGCATTGCAATGTACTTTCAGTCTACGTCTCATAAGCAAAACTCAACGGAAGGATTTTCATTTTGAAACACAGGGTTTTATGTTGCGTCAGAGAGACGCCTTCGCTTTGACTACACGAAGGTACAATGTCCCGCTCCTCAATGTAATAACTAGCTATGGGGTGCTCTACCTCGTGCAAAGCCTGTTTGCACACAAGCAAGTCACGTAGAGGTCCATAAATTATGTAGTGTGGGGCCTGAAAGGCGAGTGATTATAAACATTATGGTACATTCTAAGTAAACGCATGCAAACACTTATTTAAATAAGGGAGCAATGCTAAAGGTAGCAAAAACGTTCCAAGCTCTCAAACACCAGAATTAAATTCTTTGCGTCACTGTACTTTTTCATACCGGTGTCGTGACGTGCTCGTGCAGCCCGGCCCAACGTGGGCAAAGGTAGCGAAACCAGAAACGCTAGTGCCTAGAGCGGGTCGGAAACGTCACAGCTTTAAGCCCTGCTTTAGCTTCGGGGAAGCCGTGTTATTCCGCCTGCCGGCACTCAGCAACTTGCCAACGATGCAATAAATGCTGCACGGAGATTACCAACGCTTAAACGTTACGGAAGGTATAGTCGTATAAATTACTCCAAAAGGCCAAACTACAGCTTGACAAAGATTATCCTAGGATGGGTTTAATCTTGTTAAGTCACGTGCTTGGGGAATCATAGTAAGCATCAGCGGGCAGGATGCCTTAATGAGGTATTACGGAGTACCATGGGAATTCCCAGCTTAACCAAAAAAAAAAAAAAAAGGCAGCCACAAGGGCAGAGCCCCAAAACAGAGAGATTTTAAAGATTTTTCCTAATACCCAGCTCATCACCTGTATTGAACAGAGACTAATGGAATATTCTATGAAAAGTTTAAAAATGAGATCGTTATAAATTCAAGATATAGACGCAGTGACTACTTGTATCGTGATTTCTACTTGAAAAGTGCAAATCAGGAAGGAAATCACTCAAGGTAGGAGTGTGCCAATTAATGGTTGCTGGAGAATAAAACTTCAGACAGGCTCTTATGGAAGGCGAAGAATACCAGAGAGAGGGAAAAGGGGTGAAGTTATAACCTTCCTCGGTAAAGAGAGATCCTTGCAATTATAATTATATTCCTATTGGACATAAGGACCAGGAAGATAAACTACAGCAAGATGGAAAAGACTGGGATTTCATATTGGAAAGGGAGCAACACAGCTATTTAGCGCTCTCTAAGGTTGCTAACCCCTTGAGTTTGCTTTAGCATCAGCTCAGAGCATTTCAGGCAAGAGCTTGGAGTACTCTTCTCAGCTCTCACGGCAGGATGAAACCTCAGAAAGGCTCCGCTCTAGACGGGAGCCACTGCAAGGTAAAGCTGTAGCTAAGAAGGTTAAAAAAAAAAAAAAAAAACTCAAATGGGTGTCTGAGCAGAGGGAGGGAGTTGGGGTAGGAATCAGGGCAAGAAGCAGTAAGAATACAAATCTCTGAAAAATCTAGACTTTGCTGAATTCGCTACTCAAGGAGCAAGTTCACTTCGAGCATAATTCGACCTTCCCTTCCTAAGAAAGAATTTCCCCTCAAATCTGATGGAAGGAGATTCTCTCTCAAACCAACAGACACCCTTGAATGATCTCCAGAGGTCCCTTCCAACCTCAACCATTCTGTAATTCTGTGAACCTTGCGCTGTAGGAACCCAAATGGGCATCGCGTTTCCCGCAAAGCTGCATTGAGTCAGCTCGGCAGCCGACCCCTGCAGTCGCCGCTAACGCGGGATTTGTCTCAACGCATCCCAGCTCCTCCCCAACTCCAGGCAAAACCTTACCGTCGCCTTCGGGGGAGCTGAGCAACAGCGCGGCAAGGGCACCTCGGTCTGCCAGGGAGAGGGAGGAGAGTCAGCAAGGTGCTGTGGTCAGCGGAGATGCCTCCTCACCGGTGAAAACATCAAGCAAGGTACCTCCGGCAGCATTACAGAGCCCCCCACCAGCTCCCGACCGGCAGACCACAGAAAGTTAGAAGGGACACAAGGTAAACACATCCTCGCTTGCTCAAACACAAGTCAACGTTGGGTACCTTTTTAGGAAGTGGCGCAGCTCGAAACTGAAGCTTGATGCAGATATTAAGGGTGCCTGCTGCCAGCAGGGTGCAAGCAGGCAGATCAGGCTAGATGATCTGGGTGGTCCTCTGGGAACTTAAGATACAGGCATTTCAGAACCAATTCTTTTTATGAACCGTGCGTAAAGTAAGAAGAGACAGCTTAGGGGATTTTACAGAAAATTTCATTTATGCTCAGCTGCATAATTCAAGATGTAGCTTGGCTCCATTTCAGCAGCAAGCAATGTGTGCTGGTCCCACTGAGTCCACCTCCATGGTGAACGACCCAAACTTCACAAATGTCACGAGTAGATTTGTAAACCCTTAGAGGAACGCTTCCAACCAAGTAAGTTGTTTGAGGAAAAGGTATCCTCTGTCCGAGTAGTCAAATTTGAGGGTTTTAATGCAAAGCAGGTTTGTTGGCAGATATTGATACGGTTAAATGAAGCCACTGTCCTGTGAAGGCATTTTTTTTTAGATGAGCAGTTCTGGATTCAAAGTGCATAGGATGAAAAGCCATGGGCAGAACCAAGTCTCATATTGAGGATGTAAAGGTACAACTCGATGCTTTAAACACAAACCATGAGCAGTTCAGCATGAGCAATGGGTGGAATAACATCTAAACGAGGAATCCCTCTGCAGCTTTAAACACAAAATCAAAACATTAAGGCAAGAAAGGCAACGTGTGACACGTGCAGATTCTCCTTTGGAGAAGAAGTAGCCTATTACAGCTGGAGTTACTGCAAGTAGAAATCACCTGCACTTGCCTAACTGCTTCAGTCATGCTGTTGAGCAGTTTGGCTCAACCATATATGAAAAGCCCTGCTCTACCTGCTCTGGTGAAAAGTTTGTCAATCCAACAAATGCACAGTGATCACTGAACTGGAATCTACAGGCAAATTCTGCTATTTCAGCAGTGCAATGCGCTGGAAAAAATCAAGCTGAGCTTAGTGAAAACCCAGCATAGCATTTCAGAGATGAAAGCGCTGTAGCTGGAACGAGCGCAGCATCAGATATCAAAGCCCAGAACTCAGACTTCGCTACCACCACGTTCCCATACAGCCAAGCGACTTGGGCCTGCCAAGATGCTAAAAATCCAGTGCTCCTGCAGACTGCCATCAAAAGGGTCCATCTCATCCTCACCCCACCCTCACCCATCCCACTGCTGCTCCACGCTCTCATGGTCAAGCAGCAAGTTGGATCAGGTGACTAATCCAGAAAAGCGAGAGCCAGACCCAATACAAGCAAGGGAAGAATAACTAAGAACAAGCCCACCCCTCTTGGAGAGCCCTTCATTTGAACTGGATTAACACCAGGAAACTACACCTTTCAGCAAATTTCCATCCCAAGAGGAAGTGTCCTGGCTGATTCAAGATGTGCTGTCTTGCTACTACGTTTATTTTTGCGGCATGAGTAACAGCTTTAATACCTTGTCAGACATCAGCATATTCCAACAAGCCACGTTAGCCCAGGCATCAGATGTACAGGTCATACGGGCAGTGCAGAACCATTTCCAGGACCAGTCGTGAAAAGGCGAATGGCAGAGAGAGATGCCAATCAGAGGCTATGCTGAAGGGAAATCTTCGATTTTGTGGCATCCGCTCCATAATGGAAGGCGCTGAAAGCGGAAACCATCTGCTTTGGCAGAGAATATACGCCGATGCTGTCAGAGACTATGAATAAACCTGGTGCAATAGTGAGCAGCCCAAAATACACCCAAGAAGAGATGAGGTGGCAAGGACAGGAAGCTATACGTGACACCTACAGCAGTGGAGGCACAAACGCTGAATCTTCATACATCAAATCTACAGGAGACTGTCACGTTTTGTAAGAAACCAAACAACACTATTAGCTTCTTCATCACCAGTTTTTGCTCCTATAGGACACCGGTCTACACCGCCCTTAGATGTGGCATTTCCAAATAAAGAGGAGCTGATGTCTTCAATGTGTTCAAGAACAAAAAATGTAGTTTGTCTTACTCAGATTTCATAATGTCTCTTGATGCAGGCTTCAAAGCTGAGAACGCAGCTATTGCAGGGGGAGACACTTTTAAGAAATCCCAAATTAGATACCCGAAGATGGAGGGAGGGGAAAGCAATCCAACATCAAATAAATGCTTGATGCTTGATGCAGGAACATGCTCTCCAAGAGTGGCAAGAAGTACTCTTCATAAAAATGCATCGCAAGAAGACACCACAGCCCCCTCGCAGCATTAGTGCGCCAAAAACATTCTCCGAGATTTTAAAGCAACACTGATGAATAGCATGCAGATTGTCACAAAATCCTCATTTAGAGCGGAAAGGTTTATTTTTACAAGTCACAGAACCACAAAATTACATGATAAATAGCATAAATAGCAACTGAATAAGTGCTGAATATTTATAGCTAAAATTAAACATGTTTCAAACAAATTAAACAAATTGCTTTAGAGTAGTCAAACCATTTAAGCTGATTACACTAATGAGGATATACCCTTCTCTTAATTTTCAAATCAGAACAAAATCCTAGCTGAAACAGAAGCTTTGCTATTGACATCAACTGGGCCGAGACTTCATCTTTTAACCTCTTAAAACCTGCCTTGAGATACCAGGTTTAAACCTATACCAATATACTAGCTAACAGCTTACATTTAAGAGCCATGTTCCGCAGGCGAAAGGCTCATTCTGACTATGAATGCGTCTACCATAAAAACAGCATGATGGGAGAAAAATTAAGATAGCTTTAATACTTGGAATAAAGTCTTCCTGAAGGTCATTTCAATATTTGACTAACAGGTTTCTGAGATGGTTTATTTTGAAATAAGACTGCAAAAGCTTTTTATTATAGCCCTTCAGTAGGACTGCTCTGGTTTCAGGACCAACACAAAGCTTTGTGGGGAGAGGGAATAATAATGAATAAAAAAAAAATCATTCCCCCAAGACAGTAGCAGGTAGTTTGCCATGGCCACGACATTTTGATAAAAATTTTGGAAACCACTAAAAACTTGCAGCAGAATACTTGGTGACGTTGCACTGATTTAATGCCTACCATAGGTGAAAAGGGCTCCTTGCTGCAGCTCTACACTCCTTGCAATCCCTTGGCACGGCCTTCAGGACTCTCACGATTGCAGGAGATGGATCTCCTTCTCCAGAGATATTCAAAATCCACCTGGATGCAATCCTGTGCAACATGCTCTAGGTGACCCTGCTTGAGCATGGGCGTTGGACTAGATGATCTCCAAAAGTCCCTTCCTCTTCTGTGATCCGTGAACTTGGGGATGGAGGTGAAAACCACCCTCCCTTCCCCGTACAATTTTCAAGGCCTGAGAATAAGACTATAAGCCTCAAATCAATCAGCCAGCCACACAAAGACATGGTTATCAAGTAAAAGCAATATTTAATCTTCCTTGATTTAAATAACGAGCAAGAGACATCAAAGGCTCCTCACAAACTGTAATTCCCTTCTAGTTCTTCACCTTCTCCCATTACGGTTTCTCAGTAAAATGGGCCGCATGTTCTTCATAGCTCGCTCTTCAAGTTCAAATAATTAAATCGTAACCAAACCAAGAGCAGGCACCCTTTTAACTTGACCCATTGCAGCGGAGAATACTTAACAGTAAGGATGGAAAGGGACTCAAGTCCTGGGAGTCCAGGAAAAGAAAATCAACATATTGTTCCAAAAATAGGGTATTTTGCATTGAGCACTATTGTATTTAGTTTCAGCTTAAGGGGTTGCAGTGTATGAAGGTTTTGGTTGTGCTGCTCACCAGACGGAAGGCTGGGGTAGCCTAGATTTAGCCTAAGATGAGCAAGTGCGGCAAGAGTCTCCCAGAATACAGGATGTAGCCCGACGACTTCTCTTACAGACAGATTTTAATACATGTCCTAAAGCTGCTGGCCTGTCGTGCCGTTGGTTGCTTAACATGGTTTCTTTGCAGGAAGGTCACCAAGTTTTAACAGGTTATTAGTGCTGCCACTCCCGCAGCACCGTCGGCACACGTCACCACTCGGTGCTCCTTCAAGAGCCAGGCTGGAGGAGTAGGATGGTTTGCTAGTAAAACCTTTCATTAACAGGTGACAGGGATGCAAAAGAACTTAGACAAAAAGTCCAGGGACCAGGATGACCCTGTCACCTGTAAAGCCACCGCCAGTGGGATCATGAGGAGCATCTTCAGCTCAATGAGGAGGCTGGTGTTACTCTTTGGAACAGTGCTTGGCATGCCAGTTGCCCCCGGGCACTTACTGCAAGCCCAATCAAGAGCTCTTAATCTGTTCAGGAAAGTTAACACCTGCAAACGTAAGTGTTTTAATTACAATTCTCACTTTAACAAGATCCTTCACTCTCTTTAGCTACAACATTAACCAGAGGAGTCTGGGGCAGGACAGAGATTCTGGATGACCTAGAGTACTTTTGCAAAAGTCTCATCTTGTTTGCTCTAGGAAAACACGTAGCAGCTGAGGTGCAAAGTAAAACCACCATAAAAATGCCATTTGTGACTCTGGCACCGACTCAGGTGCAGCTATGCTGCAGGCAGCACGAAGAGATGAGGGCAGAGGGCCTGTCGCAATCTCATTAACCACCGTAAGGTTTGGCAAAATTTGAACTGGCATCAGATTGACAAAACACCCCTGAAATAGAAAACCAGTGCGCCACAAAAAGCCACCGTGCAGAAGCGGGGCTGAGCACAGGGCAGAGCACAGCTGCGGCTCAGCGGCAAATGCAATCCGAGGGTGACCGGTTCTGCCGCAGCTCCTCTCCTGCTGCTTTGAGGGACATCTCGGAGGTGACCAACCTGCTCAGCGATCACGAGCGTCCGCAGCCTGCCTCATTACCCTAAAGCTCCCAGATACTTTCCTTGCTCTCCTGCACTTCAGTACCCTGGTTCGACAGCTCCTGATTTACCCTTAGATCTTTCCCACTCAAGAAAATATCCTCTGGATGGGGTGAAGAACAACAGGCCTGTCCGAAAACCTTCTCCTCCTGCAGCCAGCGACGGTGCCTGGGAAGCAGCTGGCTTCCCCCACCGCCCTCTGCCTTTGGTTCCTCGGGGAAAAAGGGCACTCGGCGGAGCACCGCTTGCCCCGTCCTCTGTCACCCACTGATCGCAGAAGACCCTCGCTGCGGGGCTGCGAAGGGAAGGGACGGCACGCGGCACCCAGCGGTGCGGCAGTTGCACGCGAGCCGGGTGCCCCCAGCGGACAGCACCGCTCTCACCTCCTAGACTCTCGCGAGAAAAAAGTGGCTTGCACGAAGGCTTTCCAAGGACTCCAGCTGCGCTTCAGAAAACCGGCGTATTTTGTGCATCTTCTCGGGAAGCACAGGCTACACTGAAAGCCTGCCGCGTTTCAAGTAGCTTGTTAGTATCTGAATCTACCAAAAAGGTGTGGGAAAAGGAACAGAAAAAAAACAGACAGGGGAAGGACAGAAGGAAGAACATATTTGTTCTCGCTGCTGGTAAAGAGCCAAACAATTTGATTTGACTTCAGCTACAGAAAAACAATTTTCCCAAGTATTGTGTTATTCAAATGAGGTGGCATTTCATTTTCCTTGAGTTGTACAAGCTGGTTTCCTGATACCACAATTAGACTCCAATAAACAACTCCATGCACACGAAGAAAGAAGTGGTTTTAGAGAGGGTACCAAGAGGACGTTCACGTTTTTATTGATAAAATAAAAATTAAATTCAGCTGAACGGTTAAAAAAATAAAAAAAAAACATAAAAAGAAAGCTTTTTGCTCCATCTCTGGCTACTGCACAGAGCCGCAAGCGCTCACCTTTCCAAGTATCCCAGCAATCCAAAGCCAGTCGCGTTGACGACCCGGCTAAACAAACCACGCGATTGCTTCCAACAGATACAATTTACAGCAAGCATTAGCTCTGCTCAGACCAACGCTATCAGCACGGTGTTAGATGACTAAAGCACACCAGCACTTTATCTGGCCAAAAGATAGGGGGAAGAACTAGCGCTAGTTAGAAAGCCGAGCTGCAGGAAAATTTACCCAGAAGCACTTTTTTAAAAAAAAAAAAAAATGTGGCAGGTAAACTGCAGTCAAGTGAAAATTTTATTACATTTTCTAAGAGAGAATAATAATAATAATAAAAAAAACAGAAACGCAAAACAGTCATCTGCCTTTTTGGCCAGGTAGAGGAGGGAGCTGGAGGCTGAAATCCGTATTTTCCCTGTAATGTCAAGAGAAAATTTCCCTGAAAGGCTCCAAAGGACTATTGGATTTTAGGTATTTTTTTTGCCTGTTCCAGCGATGGTGGCAGCTGGCATATCAGACAACAGCTTAGCAGGAAGATCAAAACATTATATAATTTTAGAATAGATATTTTAAACTATTCCAAAAAAAAGCTTTAATTATCTACCTTTTCCCACGCGCTTGGGAAACAGGGATGAGAGTGGAAGAAAATACCAAAAGGCCTAACTTTGCGTAATTATTCCTCTGCCCTCCAGCTCCAGTCTGCTTTGCTTTTAAGGTTTCTCTGTGCACGCAATGGAGACGGCGTCTTTGCTGGAAGGCAGCAACAAGGGAGGTGCTGCAGGTTTTGAACTATTTGCAGGTTAAAGTCAAGGGTTACGGTAACCTACGGAAGGTGACGGACTTTGCATAAAAGCTCTTACGCAATTAAAATACAGCCAAGGAGTCGTCTTTCCGGGCCGGCTCCCACGCAGCGGGGCTAGTTTGCTTTACGGAGCACGAGCGTTCAACGCTCAGAGTCACCTCCAAAGCCTCACGAAGGAGATACGAAGCACCAACGCCGGGCGGCTGCACAACGGCGCTTAAAACCAACGCAGCCTTTCCATCGCCTCTCGGACGTGACCGACCCGCTGTCGTTGCAAGCCCGAGCCCATCGAACAAGCCAGCGGCTTAAACACCCTCAGTCCAGGAAGGATGAGAGATGCTAAGAAAGCAGCAGTAACAAGAGACTTCTGCTGAATCGCTCCTCCGCTGTCCAGAGGAACGCTTTGACTTGATCACACCAAACCCCAGGTGGCCACCGCTCTTAACTGGCTCATCCCCGTCTCCTCCTCTGCTGGATGCCAAGCTCTTACCGACTCCCTGCTTCCTTCCCAGCCACGCGCCAAGTCTACAGCGCGAGTTAAGCGACGCTTTAAGCTTGCAGCACGCCGGCCAACTGCGAAACAGGGTGAAGCCGCCGCTGCCTCTTGCGACGCTAACGCGGAAGGAATTCGACAGCTTAAGTTTACAGCTCAGTCCCAACCCGTGTCACCG
The DNA here is from genome assembly GCF_028389875.1 of Rhea pennata. Taxonomy (NCBI): domain Eukaryota; kingdom Metazoa; phylum Chordata; class Aves; order Rheiformes; family Rheidae; genus Rhea; species Rhea pennata. The sequence continues at coordinate 23,895,535 of NC_084672.1, forward strand.
CACAAAATGATACACTAACTTCAGATTTCATCTTTTTTGGTTTACCGCAGTAAGACAGCTGAGCACGAGCAGGTTAAGAACAGAGTTTTGAGGGAAAGACTATGCCACAAAATCTCAACAGCTGGAAAAATTGTTTTGTAGAAAGGCGAGGAAAGGGGTAAAGAACAGCAGCACAAACTGGTTATTGCATCCTCACTGCAGTTTTAATTACCCTCACCTTAATTGTCTACATCTACTTGACATAGACGTACCAATTCTGAAGGTTACCTATACATAAACCATTTGGTATTTTCATTCCTTCGCTCAAACGGCTCAGTCGTACGAAGTCCACAAAACGTGGGCTGCTAACAAGCACGAGGAATTTCAGCTTGGAGTTTTTTAGCAAGCACCAAAAGCAGCCCAGAAAGAAACATCCTGTCCCCCCGTCCACGTTCAGCCGAATCATTACAGCAGTTGGGCAAGTGGTGCGTCTCGCTACCTGCTCTTATCAGATGTTGCCATCTACCAGGGCAACGCACGGAAGTCTACCGGACACTGTGGATGAGTCCGACGACTACTGATTTATGACTGCCATCATGGGGCATGTCACACACCAAGGAAACTGTCTGCAGGAACGGGATTTTTCAGCTTCCCAGCATGCTGCCTTTGCCCTCCACGAGCTGCACAGGGCAGCTGGCTTTTGATTTGCAGCTACTGCAATGAATGCCGGAAGAGTAAGTTATGCATGAGGACTTTTCAAAATATAAAAAGGAAACTGCCCTAATCTCATATTCAAATATTAATGGCCTTGCTTTAAAAGCATCTGAGATGGCTTCCAATTGACAAAGCTTAAATTTAGCCAAAGGAAGTCAAAACTCCTGATGTTAAGAGATGCTGAACTGTGCATGTTCGGCAAGCCCTTCTTAACAAGGGAACCGCCACACTGGAAACCAAATATTTTTAGATAGCAAAATATCATTCCTCCGGGATCAACAGCAAGCCAACTTTGAAAGCAGGCAGGCTTTTAGCCGGCATGCTACAGTACTCCACTATATTTTATTTTGCAATTCAAATGCTCTGAAGTCAAAGTTCCCGCAAGTTCAAATTTCCTTGCACTACCTTAACTTTATAAAGGACAAATACAAAAGCTTGGAGCTGTTGAATCACCACCCACCCTTCCAGGATGCAGCTAACTCTGCTGGGGATCTCTGTGCATGTTGCACTTGAAGCTGATTAAAAAAAGAAAAACAAACAAACCACCAAGCAATTTTCAGCTGACTACACCTTACTTATTTCTTGAGGAGATTTCTCAAACCTATCTCCAATGGTAAGTTTCTTGGCAACCGCTTGCAAGATTTGAGAATGATTGTAGAAGAGTTTTTCCCTTGCCATTATAAAACTAACCCAATAGCTTAACAGAAGTGCTAGGGGTCTGTCCCAGGTATTTGAAGTAGGGAACCCTTAAACACACAGCTGTGACCCAAAAGAGGCAACTTGCTTCTGGTACAAACGGAAGTCAGTTGTGTGTTACTACTGTGCTCAGGAACAAGTTATTGATTAAGCTCTTACAGCAAGTGGATGCTGATATTCTTCAATAATTCCAAATTCTTAAAGGAAGAGGCTGTAGCACCCATCTGGAGTTCTGAACCGTAACAGATATGAACAAACTCTTCCATACAGTGAAGCAGGACGCAACTTAGCCAGCATAAACCTACTTTATTGCGTGGAGAGGCAAGCCCCAGCACCTCCCTCGGGCCCCAGACCGGCACCTTTCTGCTGGGACGATCTTTCCTTGTCTCAGTTCCCTGATCGTCACCCAGCATTAAGAATGCTCAGCTTCCGTCCGTTCAAAGAAGGTGGCAAAGACGAATGGGATTTCTGAAGATTAAAGCAGCCACAGCAATGGCTAACATATACGTTTGTGGTGCTTAATTAAATAGGGCTGTAGACCTCTTGCATTAACCCTCAAGTTACTCTAACTCCCTTGGGGAAAAGCGCTGCACAAAGGGAGCTCCCCATGAAATAGCTGCTATTTGACAGCACGCTCCATGTAACTTGTTTACATCCACATATAACAAGTCTTATTAAAATGATCCCAACCTAATTGCTACTAAGTGACAGTGTTGTGCAACCTGCACGGAAGGAATTCTTCCATAAGGGATACTGGCACATACACAGCGTGCAGGAGGTCACGGATGAAAGGAAGATCTGAACACAGAACGAGAAGTGCGCTAAACATAGGCAATCCTGAAGAGCTAACTTAATACATAGTATGGAATGCAGACAGCTACACTGAAAAATATACATGCAAATATTGACTAGACTATGGAAAAGGCTGTTATTTATACCACCTTCGTTTTTCTTGGTCCTACTCCCTCACAAGTAAACAGACTGCTTCACTCCTGCGAGTTGTGCAACAGAAAAAGGTCCAAAAGTAAACACACAGACTTGATGCTTCATTAGAGGTGAACTTGTTTACACAGCAAAAATTAAAACAGAACTACAGAACCCTTCGATATCATATATGTAACGACATATCCCTCCCTGACTCAGTATACGCTGCTTGGCTTGTGTGCTATGACTAACGTACTGCGTGGGCTGGAGATGTTCTTGCTCTCCTGGGCTTCTTCAGCACATCAGGCTCCTCTCCTAGTTATTAAGGCTGCGGTTTCCAACATGGCACCATGGAGGCTAATCACAGCTGACGTCCGATGGCCCCAATATTATCTACCCATGGCAGGGAAGAGCACCAGCATGAGCATCAATGACAGCGCAGAGAGGCTACGGGCTTCAGCTGAGCTGTCGCCTAAAGCTACGATGACACTGGGCTGCTATGAATCACATGAGCCAAGGTGGGATTGCGAGGGAGCGGTGGCAGGGGGAAGGTGTGACTCATCTGCCAGCTGATTTTAAAAATAAGCTACTACTGAACCAAAAAAAAATTTTTTTCCAACAATATTTCTGTTGGATATTTTTTGCACCATTTTTTCCACAATATGTGCCTAGGCAGAAGCTGTCACTATGCAGGAACTTGATCATCACGTCAGCGCAGCCAAAAGAAACCTGAAAACAAGCAGTGCTCCATTTTACCTTCAAAACACAGAGCACACAGTGACGGCATGATGCACGACATGAGCAATTACAAAGCAGAGATGACAGATGCTTTGAAATACAGGAACAAAAATTTCATTCCTATATAGCTACTGGTTGCTACTGGAAAGGCAATACTTCCTCAGACCACAGTGAATTATTTATTTGCACGGAAGCACAACATAAAAAGCAGTTTCTTGGCTGCATGGAAGTGTTTTTCAACCAAGACCACCTCCTTCGGGAGAGGATCTAGACCAAGAATCTATATACTACAGACTATAACCATCCTCCCTGTTCTCAAGAAAAGGCTTTGGGAGACAAACATACATCAGTTTGGGGAGCAAAATAGTTAAAGCATTGTAAATATACATCCCCACAGCAAACCACATGTTTGCTTCAACTCCTCAGCAAAGCAATGCTTATAGTAAGAACCACTATTTATTTTTCCAGCCAGCACTAAGACAGGGAAAAAAAAGCTTTTAAAAAACAACAGTTGTCTTCAGGTCTCAACATTTGGTCTCCATTTCAGTTGGGGGATGCTGCAGAGGCAGATGGGCAAAATCTGTTGGATCTGACAGCAGTAGGACTGGGAGAAACATCATGCAACTGCAGCATGCAGCAATCCTTCTGCAACATATTTTTTCCATGCAATCAGCCCCAGCCTTGCGAGTCCTGCTGCAGGTCCAGGAGAAAGGGACCAGCTCCCTGGCCCCAACAGCTTCGGCATGTGTCCTCTCCAAGCAGTGCAGTAGCTTTCTAGAAGCGTTTCCAAACAGTGCCTTCAAGTTCCCTTCGGCAAAATTATGTCAAACACTTAATGGATTTAATACATTTTTATGGCACTGAGTAAGACTACAGCAGTTCCCACCTCCATTTGATCTTCAATTCCACCTAAAGTAATGGCTGGTGTTCAAAAGGTGTCCTATGAATTCTCCATATTCACCATATTGGCTCATTAGCTCCAGTAACCTAGCTACAGCAGGAGATTAAGCAAACAGTCTCTTAAAGCTTAAGAGGCATCACAAATTGTAACACACTGGTTTTCCCCTAGAGCTCAGGGCAGTTTGATCCACCTGTCTCACAACAGGTTTGAGCAGCACAGCTCGCGTGCTCATCACCAAATCACGACAGTTAATAAACAGGAGAGTCCAGTATCTCCACATGCACCTCGATCTGTCTGCTTGGAAACACCATCGTATGCAAAGGACTTGTAGGAGCTGCAGGAGATGAATGCAGCTGCTGCTGCGGTACATTAGCAGACTGCAGCCAAAAGCCAAACGATGGGACAGGCACAGATAAAAGCTTGGCCACGCACTCCTATATGCCTGTGTTACAGACAGGAAAGAGCAGCTTGAGCCAAAGGCAGCTGCTGAAGAGTGAAAAGCAGAGACTGGGGAATATGGGCACTATTTCCTGATCCAAGATGAGCCTCCAATAAGGAGGCTCTGGAAAAGATGTTCTGTGTCAAAGCTGTAGGAGAGTATAACCTGAAGGAGAGAATGTGGAATCAGCCTGAAAAAAAAGAAAGAAAAGAAAAAAAGAAAATCATTCCTGCTAAAGTCCCTAGGATTAGAGACAATAAGCAAAAAAGGTCCACAAGAAACTGCCAGTGTAACTGCTGTGACCACAGCATGCCACCTGCACAATCCCGGTTGTTGAATGTGACCCAACTAGCCTAGCAAGCTTCCAGAGTGATCCCAGAAGCTAAATTACTTGAGTCCCTCCAAACCAAGTAGGGGAAGCCTGGGACGTTGTTGGGTGAGCTGGGGACAGCCTGCGCAAAGCAAAAGCTTTGTCCTTCACTATGCTGCCCAAGCCACACAACCATCTCAGGAGCTAGAACCTGTATCTGTTTCTCTAACCATGGCCAAGCAACTCAGTTCTACCCCGCCAAAATCAGCCTCCCCACTCTTGATGCTCACAGGCAGACACTCCGTCAGCTGTGGTGGAGACAGCGCTCCTCCACTTGTCCTCCTGTGGGCCATGTGGCGTGAGTATTTAAAAACCTTTGTGAACGCTGAAAAAGCAGGCCTTTGCTCCGCTAACTTCACGGAGTACATGAGTTGCATGCTCAAGTGCCTGGTCCAACACTGCAAACATGCTGGAGACTTGAATTGCTTCTGGCAGCCACAGGAGATACAACAGGATCCTGTTGAGCCAGCAGCAGAGCTTATTTCATCCTCCGAGTATGGAAGCAGCAGATTTAACTAGATGTGCAAAGCCTCAGAGCAAAGTGAAGCCCAGCAGCTGAGAAACCAGCCTGGGAGAGGAAAGGAACATCTGGAATAGCCTTGGAAAGAACTGTTTATAGAGCAGAACCTAATTTGTGGGAATATCCATCACACTTGGGCATAGGCGTGCTACTGCACATTCACCCTCAGGCAACTGCCGTTTGGCAAGAAAAAATTCAAGACGGGCATATGTAGATCTTGCCCCCACCAATAAAACTAGATCCAACAAATGGCCTAGACTGAATCCTGGGCGTCAGGCACACTTGTGCGTGTTCATATGGGCTTTACAGCAAAGGGCATTCATGAAGCACTTTAATATATGACACCAAGTTCTCACAGGATTGATGACAAGGAAACACAACTAGTTGACACAGGTTGTTGAAACCAGTCCAACTATTATGGTTGACAAACAGATCATATTCCAGACTACTTAAAGGAGTTCTAGTCCTTTCCTAAGAGACCATATGGATCTGCCATCAGGACTTTGACTCCATGCCTATGGTTTGTTTTTTGTTTCATTGCCTACATTAAGGTAAAACAGTCATACACTATTTTAGGCTATTAAATATTTAATTCCACAGTGAGAGAGAAGAAACTGACAGATGGTCACTGCGCAGCAAGCCTCTGCCTCTTTTTTTGGAGGGGGGGGTATGTGTAAAAAAAGTTAAAGGAATAATCACAACACCTTTATTTCTAATAGGAACCACAGAATGAACACACCATGCCAGAGGACAGGGCTGAGAAGAGAAAAAGATGCTCCTTAGGAGCAATTCCTAAGCAGCAGCTACCTTTGCATCCCCTTGAGTGAACCATGCCGTGAAACTGCCTTGCCAAGCAATCTGTTGGATGGTCCACAGATGTGCCTGCAAGCTGGCGTCACTGCGTCTCACCTACGTGCCTGAGCACTCCCCGCTTTCCCTCTGCGTCTTCTCTCCCAATGCAGGAAAGAAAATCTAGAGGTAGGGTGGAACATGTGAACTGGCAAAACAAGCAAGGAGTTTTTTGGTTTTGCTTTTAAAAGCTTAATTTCCATCATGGCAGATGATAAAAAAAAAAAAAAAAAAAAAAACCCATCCCTCCACTTGGAAGGGCAAAGCATAAAATTTTTGGAGAACTGTTACTTTCTCCCACTATAGGAAGCATCAAAATATCAGAGCTAGCACCTATTCCTGCAAAACTGCATCAGAAGTGTCCATCAGCTGGTTGCTCCTTAACCACAACTATCTTGGTTTGCTAATTAAAGAGCTATTGAATTGTTTTAGTAAGAATTACATTCATACAGCTCAGTTCCCTTTATCAAGCTTTTCATTCCTCCAGTGTATATTAATCTAGCATGAAGTGTGTTGTAAGATCCATGAGAAAGACAAATCCAACCTTCTACTAAGCTAATCCAAGCTGACCAGTGATCTTCAGTTGAGTCCCACGGCAGATAAAGAAGCTGGTGCTGATGGGAGATAACAGATGCAAATTCAGGGCCTTGTCAGAAAAATCTTTAGACACAAGTGCCGACAGAGCATCTGGCACTAGAAGCTAGTGTAGCTGCAAAGGGAAAAAAAACAGCACAGTTGTGTGATCACTGCCTATTCCATTCACATGGAAACATCTAAAATGGAAGTTCATCTCAGGAATTAACTGTTGACAGAGCAATGCTACTCAACTACATCATGGAAAAGGCAAAACTAGACCAAGTAGCTTGAAAAAAGACTAATTCCAATATTTTTTGACTACAGTAATAAGTGAAGCGGGCAGCCAATACACCTCCTTCAGATATTTAACACTGGAATTATTCTAACATGTAGGCAGACACCCCAGGTTTTACACACAGTATAATGAAAGAGATGCAGCAGTAACAGACTGCAAAGTCAGCATTACAAAGCTAGTTGTAAAGCTCTCCCCCAAAATATCGTATCTGATACCAGTGTAGTCAAGGACTCCATGTCGCCTTAACAAGACTAGATGGACTTCCGCAATAAGCAATAAACACAAATTGGTTTTAGTAAGGATCCACAATTTGGCAGTACATTGAGGTTGTGCTTCTCTGTTTTGTCCATATCTAACAAATCACGATCCAGCTTTTCAGTAGTCTTAACATTTGACTGCTGCTTGGAAAGGCCAACTGTCACAAAACAGTCACAAAACTTTCAGGCTTCTCAACATAAGCCCCAACTTCACACACTAACAAAGACATCCTACAAGAAGGTTCCCTTTTGATTCACAGTAAGCTGGTCCCTTCCAAACAGAGCGTGTTCCTCTGATTACTACATAAGATTAATATACTTTTAAAATGTTTACTCTGAACGTCCAGGGAAAAGGAAATTGCTATCAACATTCTACCTCTCTGAAATGTTTGTACACCAATGCATGCAGCATGGGAAATAAACAGGAGAAACTGGAGATCTGTATGTGGTTGAAAGGCCATGACCTCATTGCAATTAGAGACATGGTGGGACAGCTCACATTACTGGAATGTTGTCATGAATGGCTACATGCTTTTTAGGAAAGACAGGCCAGGAAGGCGAGGTGGTGAAGTTGCTCTTCACATGAGAGAGCAGCTGGAATGTATTAAGTTCTGGCTCTTCCTCCACCCCTAGGCAGTCAAGAGCTTACAGGCAGGGATTAAAGGGCAGGCTAACAGGAAGAGGAAGTCAGTGAGGCTTTCTACAGACAGCTGGAAGTAACCTCATGATCACAGACTCTGGTTCTCATGGGGGACTTCAATCATCCTCTTATCTGCTGGAAAGATAACACAGCTAGGCACAAACAGTCCAGGAGGCTCCTGCACATCACTGATGATAACTTTTTGACACAGGTGGTGGAGGAGCCAACAAGGAGAGATGTCCTGCTGGACCTTGTACTAACAAACAAAGAAGAACTGGTTAGAGATGTGAAGACTGGGGGCAGCCTTGGTTGCAGTGACCATGAGATGGTGGAGTTCAGGATCCTGGAAGGAGGAAGCAGGACAATAAGCAGGATCACAACCCTGGACTTCAGGAGAGCAAACTATGGCCTCTTCAGTGACCTACTTGGAAGAATCCCATGGGTTAGGGTCCTAGAAGGAAGGGGAGTCCAGGAGAGCTGGCATTCAAGCATCACTTCCTCCAAGCTCAAGAGCAGTGCATCCCAAGGAGAAAGAAGTCCAGCAAAGGAGGCAAGAGACCTGCATGGATGAACAGTTCCTGGCAAAACTCGAACAGGAAAAAGTACACAGACTACAGAAAAAGGGACAGGCCAAGTATGCAGGGATGTGACAATGAAGGCTAAGGCCCATTTGTGATTAAATGTGGCAAGGGATATCAAGGACAACAAGGAGGACGTCTTCATATACATCAGTAGCAAAAGGAAGACTGGGGAAAATGTGGGCCCACTACTGAATGGGGTGGGTGATGAAGGATGCAGAGAAGGCAGAATTACTGAATGCCTCCTTTGCTTCAGTCTTCACTGCTAAAGCCAGGCTTCAGGAATCCCGGAGACAAAGGAGAATGTCTGGAGAAAGGAAGACTTTCCCTTAGCTGAGGAGGATCAGGTTAGAGATCATTAAGGCAAATCTGATATCCACAAATCCACGGGCCCTGACACCACAAGTGCTGAGGGAATTGGCAGATGTTACTGCTAGGCCACTCTCCATCATCTTTGGAAGGTCCTGGAGAACTGGAGAGGTGCCTGAGCACTGGAAGAAAGTCAATGTCACTCCAGTCTTCAAAAAGGGCAAGGAGGATGACACAGGAAATTACAGGCCAGTCAGCCTCACCTCCATCCCTGGAAAGGTGATGCAACAGCTAGTCTTGCATGTCATCTCTAAATATCTGGAGGAAAAGGAGGTGATCAGGAGTGTTCAGCATGGATTCACCAAGGGCAAAGCATGCTTAACCAATCTGATAGCTTCTGTGATGGCATGACTGCCTGGGTAGATGAGGGGAGAGCAGTGGACGTTGTGTACCTTGACTTCAGCAAGGCTTCTGACACTGTCTCCTGTAACATCCTCCTAGAGAAGCTCAGGAAGTGTGGGTTAGACAAGTGGACAGTGAGGTGGATTGAGAACTGGCTGAAAGGTACAGCTTCAAGGGTCATCATCAGCAATGCAGAATCCAGTTGGAAGCCTGTAGCTAGCAGTCTCCCCCACGGGTCAGGACTGGGTCCAGTCCTGTTCAACTACTTCATCCATGACCTGGAAGAAGGGACAGAGTGCCTCCTCAGCAAGTTTGCTGATGATACCAAGCTGGGAGGAGTGGCTGACACACCTGAGGGCTGTGCTGCCCTTCAGAGAGACCTGGACAGGCTGGAGAGTTGGGCAGAAAGGAACCTCATGAGGTTCAAAGGCAAGTGCAGGGTCTTGCACCTAGGGAGGAATAACCCTATGCACCTGGACAGGCTGGGAGCTGACCTGCTGGAAAGCAGCACTGCAGAGAAGGACCTGGGAGTCCTGGTAGACAACAAGGTGACTATGAGCCAGCAATGTGCCCCCGTAGCCAAGGCGGCCAACGGCATCCTGGGCTGCATTAGGAAGAGTGTTGCCAGCAAGTTGAGGGAGGTGATCCTGCCCCTCTATTCAGCCCTGGGGAGGCTTCATCAGGAGTACTGCGTCCCCAGTACAAGAGAGACGTGGAACTATTGGAGAGAGTCCAGTGTAGGGCTACAAAGACCATTAGAGGGCTGGAACATCTCTCTTACAAGGAAGGACTGCAAGAGCTGAGCTGGGCCTGTTTAGCCTGGAGAAGGCTGGGAGCGGATCATATCAATGTCTATAAAAACCTTAAGGGAGGGTGTCAAGAGGATGGAGCTGAACTCTTTTCATTTGTCCCATGCAACAGAAGAAGGAGCAACAGGCACAAACTGAACCACAGTGGGTCTGTCTGAGCATGAGGAAGAACTTCTTCACTGTGAGGGTGACAGAGCACTGGACCAGGTTGCCCAGAGAGGTTGCGGAGTCTCCTTCTCTGGAGATTCTCAAAACCCACCTGGATGCAATCCTGTCTAACATGCTCTAGGTGACCTTGCTTGAGCAGGTCGGTTGGACTAGCTGATCTCCATAGACCCCTTCCAACCTCAACCATTCTATGATTTTTCTCATTAAAATATATATACATATATTTACAAAAGCTGCACATAAAAGCAGCTCATGACAACTTTGACTTCAGAGAGATACAGCTCACAGAGACCATCTGGTTATACAGTCAGCTGAACAAAACAGTTCCACTAACTCACTAACTAGAGAACTACTTTTTTTTTTTTTTTTTTTTTTTTTTTTTTTTTTTTTTTTTTTTTTTTTGGTTAGCAGTGGGAGATTCACAGTCAGCCACGTTAGCTGGCAAGATTAATTGGCTGATTTATTGAACAGTATGTGACATGCAACACTACTGCTGTTTGTAACTGAGTCATGCACACCATGGGTCTGGACACATTCACTCCTAGCTTGGTGACTCTACAATAATTTAAAGTAACCAGACCTGCTTATGGGAAATTAAAGGCAGTCTGTTTCATTAAAATGAAAGGGGAGCCTGACATTAACCACACTGCAGAGAATGAACCCAACTATTTCTCCAAAGCTGGAGCATATTGAACCCCGATCTGTTCTTGCAGACAGCCTTTCCTCAACTCTCAACTTGATGTCTGCAGAGCACACAGACTTCCTGGCCCTGGCAGTCTGACTCCACCAAAACTTATTTTGTTATGCTTCCAAGTTTTGTGGAGAGACTAGAGATATGGCTCCCATTCTCCAGCCTAGCTTCTGGCCTCTTTCCAGGCTTCTTAGCCAAACTGTAGCTCGAGAGCTTCTAATGGAAACAAAGAGATTTTCAGAGTTGCGTTTGTGATGCCAGTGGGACCATGTAGATTTAGAGATGAAAGTCACGTCCTTCATAAGGTCTCCAAGCAGCCTCTTTACAAATACCGGCAAAGAGCTACAGATGACTATCAGCCCCGCACAGAATGAGGAGGGGAGAGATGTTGAAGACAAGGATCTCTATTTCTGACGGCAGCATATTCAAAAATATTCCCGTTGCCATGCACAAGATCTAACAAGGCAGAAACGCGACATGTGTGTGAATAGTGTTGTAGGACGAGGAATTCAGATTTATTAGGCAGAAGAACCACACAAGAAAATATTTAACCTAAACCAAGATAAAGCCAAGCTTCTAGTGCTCCATTAGTTTAAAAATTCCTCAGTAACACCTTTAGAGAGTGGTAGAGCGCTGACAGCTGCAGAAAAAGCTGACTGGGATGACATTCTCTAGGATATCCCAGAGACAGCAGGTATCAGCAAAACTCAAATAGAGAATGAAGAACAGAATTCAAGTGTCTCATTTACTCTGTGAACCTACATCCCTTTTATTTATTATAAAGGTTTTAATAGAAATGCTAAGTCTCAAAAACACAGCGACCTGGAATTAAATGAAGATATTAACCTATCAGAAATTTTGTGGGCAGTGGATAATCAGCAGGATGCTAACCCCAGAATAGAAAGCCCATAGAAATGAACACCTTATTTTAGTGCAAAAAATGTCGCCATGTGTTAGAGAAAGCTTAGGATCAGGTCACATATGCATGTGACTTGTGCCAGCACAGCACAGGTCTTAAGCATCAAAGCTAAATGGGAAGAACATCACATTAGGGCTGACCAGCAGCCACCCAACAAGAACGGCAAGATTTACATGCTTAAGGCAATCAAAAAGGCAGCAAGGACAGCAAATAAAATAATGAAAAACATCAGTTACCCCACAACTGGACAAGTATCATGCTACAGGTTAATGCACATGCTTCATACTTTAAGCTCTGTAAGCAACTGCTCCTTGGAGCAGCTGAGGCACTCTTACAGACAAGAACTCTTGACTGACTTCTGATATACCTAAAGCCCTGCTTCACAAAAAGATCCCCCAAAACAAAAAATGGCCCTTGTTTATGATTGTGACAGCTTACTTGTAGATCCCACATCCCATATTTTGCATTCTGTAAGGAGCAAAAAAAGCCCAAACCAGAGTGCAATAGCATCTCTGAGGATATGCTGCATGAAATGAAGGCAAATGTCTAGAGAAACTGATGGGAATGAGTGAAAAGCTGAAAAAAAAAAGGGGGGGGGCAGGGTGACTGTACAAGTAGCATACATTATGAGCTGAAAGCAGATGTACCACCAAATATTGCCAAAATACTAATTTGAGCAGAATGAGAGACTAGAGAACATCCTCTGCAAGTGGAAGCTGAATCCACCCAAGGAAAGAAAAAAAAAGAAAAGAAAAAAAAAGCAAGCAAGCAAATCAGGAAAAAAATATAAAAAAGAAAAAAAAGAAAAAAGAGGAAAGAAAAAATAAGAAACTTGCCAAAAAACAAGGTCAATATATCGTCAAGGCATAGAAGGAGCAAAAGAAAGATCTTCACTTCCGAGATGCTGCTTCATGCAGTGTCTAGTCAAGGCTGTGGAAGTCCTTGTCACAGGGCACATGCTCACAGTCTATATAGTTTTTTTTTTTTTTTTTTAATATCATGGAAGACACTTCCAGACAGAGATGCAAGCTCAAGCCCTACATTAGAGAAATCAGAGAACTCACCCGGGGGAAAAAAAAAATAGAGTAATAATCACCATAGGCTTATCCTGCTATATTCTTCCCTCACATTTGCCATAGATTACTGTCACACCACATAGATTGGCTTTTGGACATGCTTATGACTTAGCAAATAGCTAAGAAAACACAGCATTTCAGTATTTCATTACACAGGTCCTATGCTTCTTATAGAATTTCCTGTATTTTAAGGCTTCGAATCACCTTTCTAAAGTCTGTCATGCAATACCCAAACAGCTTTCAGTCCATTAAAAGTTCCCATGTTTTAAGAGCACATTTCTGTAGGTATTTCACACGTCATTCAATCCTCACCAACACAATAATCAATTTACTAAAGAGATTTCCCAGGTCCACATAATTTAACATTAAGATGTTACTCCAACCAAATCTCTTCCAAAAGCCTGTATGGGACTACAAGAATTTGTCCAAATTAGTAAATTTAAGTCAGAATTACATAACAAACACGACAGCATCATTCACTTTAATAAAGTCACATAAACTTAAGGTAGGCTTACATACCTGCACTTCCAAGTTGTTTATAAAATCTGTACTCTAAATGGAGCTGTGGTGCACGTGATTTTATTGGTTCCTAAAGCAGGGGAAAAAAAGCTGGTTAAAATCAGTTTGACTAAAAAAAAAAAATCATATATAGTACTTGAAGTTTTATGACCACACTATGTTCAAAGTTTCAAGATGAACCAGTCTAGATGAAGAGTCAGGCAACAGAACCCACCATTAGACAATATATGAATAAGTAGGACAAAAAGCAGAAAGATTTGCTCTGTATATTCTGGATGAGCTTATTTAGCATTTGCCAGAGGAGAAATAACTTCTTCATTCAAAAAACAACACTTGCTCTTGGAAGGGAAATTCAAGTATTGTTCAGCAAAGCTCCTGATCCTTGGAGAACAGCCCTGAACACGTGGTACATTTGTAGGAGGAAAGCCAAGATCGCATAAGACCAAGTTAAATGTTCACAGTTTGTGGCTTGTTGTTGCCCCAAGTATTTTTGGTGGTCACTAGCCTGTATTTCTGAAAGATGCTGAGTCAATCATTCTTGTTTTAAGTCAGGCCACGGTTGCAAAAACGTATAGTTTTGTTTGCAGCAAGCACTACAAAGCAGCTCGATAGCTGGTAGGGCCTCCCTCTCAGTAACAGGTGTCAGTCAAACATTTCAAAGCACATAAGACTATTTTTATAGACAGAATAAAAATGGGTACGTCTATCGTGCACCCACAACATTTCTCGATTGTCACTCATCCGCACTTTATGCGCAAAACTTAATGCCTGCAGTCTATGAAGGTATTAACACACAGGATTACAAAGCTCCTGGAAGTACATAGTTAACACGGAGAGGATTAAGAGACTCGAGTAATTATGTTTTCAATAACGCTGTGCACTTGGTAAGACAGTAATGCTGATTCAGCTATTGCTCACACATCTTTAAAAGGAAGTTAATACGGGCACCAATTTTTGTCCCTGGATATTGCCCATTTTTCTGCTATTTCAGAAAAGAAATGCTGCATGCTCAAAACTTCATTAAAAGTGTCATATTATGGCAACAAAATTAACCCTGAATTTCAAAAACATGCTAAATAGCTTTCTATTTGGAAACTAATCCACCACCTAGAAGTTTGCCTCTAAAGCAGCCACCTAAGATTAGCAAAAATCACTTGGTGTTCCACATCCACGCCAAAAAGTGACAGCAGGGGCATCCAAAGGACATGCAACATAGACAGCAGCTTGAGCTGTCATCCCCAACATGCTGGAACAGCAATTCTGTCCACAACAAGGCTGTTGCTGATTCAACTGTCCTGTGGCACCCATGGTCCACACTGAAGATTAGTGTTTCCAGTTGGCAAAAAATCCTCATAAAAGACTTCCTCGTAAGTCAGAAGAAAGATAATGTACAGAGATTCAGACCATTCAACTTCCAGTCAAGTTGTTAATCATCAGCTCAAGTCATTTCCTCCGCTTTCCAGCAAGGGGAAAAACAAAATAAAAACAAAACAAAAACCCACCACACCACTCAAGTTGCTTCTGAGTTTCTGAATACTTAAAAGGTTCGAAAGTCAGGGGTGTTAGGGACAACAAGAAGGGCTCCTTCAAATACATCAGGAGCAAGAGGAAGACTGGGGAAAGTGTGGGCCCACTACTGAATGGGGTGGGTGATGAAGGATGCAGAGAAGGCAGAATTACTGAATAGGTCCGTTACTGAATAGGGTGGGGGCCCTGGTGACAAGGGATACAGAGAAGGTAGAATTACTGAATGTCTTCTTTGCTTGTTGTCACTGCTAAGGGACAGCCCTCAAGAATCCCAGAGCCCAGAGGCAAGGGAGAAAGTCTGACTTTCCTTTCATTGAGGAGGATAGGATTGGAGATCATCTGGGCAAGCCTGACATCCACAAATCCATGGGCCCGGATGGGATGCATCCACAGGTACTGAGGGAGCTGGCAGATGTTGTTGCCAGGCTGCTCTCCATCACCTTTGAAAGGTCCTGGAGAACTGGAGAGGTGCCTGAGCACTGGAAGAAAGCCAATGTCACTCCAGTCTTCAAAAAGGGCACGGAGGACGACACAGGAAATTACAGGCCAGTCAGCCTCACCTCCATCCCTGGAAAGGTGATGCAACAGCTAGTCTTGTATGTCATCTCTAAACATCTGGAGGAAAAGGAGGTGATCAGGAGTGTTCAGCATGGATTCACCAAGGGCAAAGCATGCTTAACCAATCTGATAGCTTCTGTGATGGCATGACTGCCTGGGTAGATGAGGGGAGAGCAGTGGACGTTGTGTACCTTGACTTCAGCAAGGCTTCTGACACTGTCTCCCGTAACATCCTCCTAGAGAAGCTCAGGAAGTGTGGGTTAGACAAGTGGACAGTGAGGTGGATTGAGAACTGGCTGAAAGGCAGAGCTCAGAGGGTCGTCATCAGTGGTGCGGAGTCCAGTTGGAGGCCTGGGGCTAGTGGAGACCCTCAGGGATCAGTAGTGGGTGCCATCCTGTTCAACTACTTCATCCATGACCTGGACTAAGGGATGAAGTGCCTCCTCAGCAAGTTTGCTGATGATACCAAGCTGGGAGGAGTGGCTGACACACCTGAGGGCTGTGCTGCCCTTCAGAGAGACCTGGACAGGCTGGAGAGTTGGGCAGAGAGGAACCTCATGAGGTTCAACAAGGGCAAGTGCAGAGTCTTGCACCTAGGGAGGAATAACCCTAGGCAGCAGTACAAGCTGGGGGCTGACCTGCTGGAGAGCAGCTCTGGAGAGAAGGACCTGGGAGTGCTGGTGGATAACAAGCTGGCCATGAGCCAGCAATGTGCCCTTGTGGCCAGGAAGGCCAATGGTGTCCTAGGGGGCATTAGGAAGAGTGTTGCCAGCAGGTCAGGGGGCATGATCCTGCCCCTCTACTCAGCCCTGGGGAGGCTTCATCTCGAGTACTGTGTCCAGTTCTGGGCTCCTCAGTACAGGAGAGACATGGAGCTACTGGAAAGAGTCCAGGAAGATGGTCAGGGATCTGGAGCATCTGTCCTCTGAGGACCAGCTGCGAGAGCTGGGCCTTTGTAGCCTGGGGAAGAGAAGCCTGAGGGGGGATCTTATCAATGTGTGTAAGTATCTGAAGGGAGGGTGTCAAGCTGACGCGGACAAACTCTTTTCAGGTGTCCCATGCGACAGGACAAGAGGCAATGGGCAAAAACTGAACCACAGGAAGTTCCACCTGAACGTGAGGGAATTTCTTCACTGGGAGAATGACAGAGCACTGGAACAGGTTGCCCACAGAGGTTGTGGAGTCTCCCTCTCTGGAGCTATTCAAAGCCTGCCTGGATGCAATCCTGTCTAACATGCTCTAGGTGATCCTGCTTGAGCAGGGAGGCTGGACTAGATGACCTCCAGGGGTCCCTTCCAACCTTACCGATTCTATGATTCTATGAGGCTAATCCTTTAAAAACAAGTGGCAAAAAGCACTCCAACTGTATTGAAGGCAAATAGAAAGCAATGCAATATCCAGTTTGCTATCCAAGTCACACATTTGAATTAATACAGATGTCAGTGCTGGCTTCAGGGAGAGTCTTCAGAAACCTCCACAGTAAAGGGACTTAGAGCAACAGAAACTCGGTCTATCCAGTGACTTCAAGATGGTAGGAGGACTACTGTACCAGGACATGAAGTTGCTTGTGAGAAAGTAGGGGACAGTAAGCCATGTCCAAGCTGGTCTCCTGCACCAGGAAGTGCTGGAGAAGTGAGCTTGAGCTCTGCGTGCATGTCAGAGTTGTGGCAGTGTCCGGGAAAATGACACCGGAACAGATGGCCGTCCTATAAGCAAAGGGGCTTACCAATGCTGGCTGATGTTGCCTTTGTATCAAAAACAACTGAATTACTACTGCCTCATGGACAAAAACTACAGCTCAAACCAACAGGCACTGTGACGACCACTCTTCTGAAAGGGCATGCAGGAGGCGCGTGGTACAGCTTGGTGGCTCAGCTCCTGTGCTCAGATTACAGCTCGATTTCATACAGGGAAAAAAAAAATCCTTACTACATGCAATGCATCATTAAAAACCTTCAGAAGATTAAGCTAGTAAATACGGCCACTGTGTTTCAGAAGGCAAATTCCTCCATGAAGCAGATCTCCTTAACCAAATAATCTTCAGCTGAAAGAAAGGAGCTACAAGCTACATAAGACAGAGGCCACCTGGGATTTTGCACTGCCAGAGCAAGATGCAACACAACCGCAGAAATCCCTCGTCCCCAAAGACGAAGCAAGGGAGATTAGCAATGAATTTTACAGCCTTTCCTGAGCAACTCATAATTCTCGCAGAAGTCATAATTCTCTCATTTTTCCTACATTCAGCTTTAACGTAAGGACAAGAGGCACAAATAGCCGAGACGGCAGGGTTGCAGTTGCAGAAGATGATCTCAAACAGTTCAAAGGATTTGGTGTAGAGTTTTGACCTGATCTAGTGATGCAGATAAAATAGAAATCGTTGCCTTGAAGTATATTGAATGCAGCAACTTTACTGCTAACCTGTAGATTACTTGAAGAGCTAAGCAAGTCTTTTTTAAACGAAAGCTAAAAAAACAAGATTTAATGTAGGTCTCCCCCAGGGAGAAAGGCAAGACCATTCACAACTATTCTTGGTCTCAAGTTTTCCTGGCTTTTTTTTCCCAGAGAGCCCAAATTGTATGATTTAACCAGCCCTTTGTAAACACTAATTTAACAGCAACATTTGAGAAGCTGGATCGCAACTTTTTTGCTCAAGCCTCAGAACGGTACATAGCAAATAAGCACGCAGTGAACTAGTTCATTAATTGCATTCTCCTTCTATCCGGAGCTGAAGGACTGCCTCAAAGAACTGAAGCTTTAGCTCTCGAGGGAAACACGTCCTCTTCTCAAGCTTACTGCAAGGTTTTGATGAGGAATAGTTTCCTGTACAATATTTCTATGCAGAGAAGAGGGGAATCCTTGGCATTTGGTGGTGTGTCATTCCTTAACCCAGAGGAAAACACAGTGGAGCTTACGCTCCTGCCTAAGTGTTTGCCTCCCTCACGATTGCAGCTAAGTACGCACATGAAAGAAATAAGTGTATGCAGCTGAGAAGGCAGAATATGGTCTTAGATTAGAAGAAAACAATTTTCGCTAGTACACCCTCGTTAACCTTCTTGATAATCCAGCGCTACAGCAACCACAATGGAGCGGGTGTGCAAACAGACAAGCTACACGGATGGCTCCGGAGCGGCAACTCTGGTTCTTTGCATCCAAAGGATTAGAGATTTTAAAGTATGAATCGTAATAGTGCAAATAAAATTGGACTGCGTTGAAGCGTAACTGCTTTAGCATACAGTATTTTGAAAAACCAAAGAATGATAAGAAAAAAAAAAAAAACAGGTCAGATTAAGGTGACAAAGCTAATGCCATTCAGCTCGAGCCATGTACCTATCGGAAGGGTTCAGGTTACTGGGACAAGCCCTCTGACCAAATAGAGCTGCCTTCTTGGTGCGCTATCACTTCCTTACTCCTTCCAATGCTACAATTTTGTGGGATTATCTTTGAAAGCCAAAGCAAATTAGGAGCGTTACAGGCTCCATAGTACTAGTACCTAGTACTACGCACTCAGCACTTTGTTGCCAAATCTGCCTCATGAGCAAGCCACTGGACAAGCCTCGCTCCTCCTTCCCAGTGTAGATCCACGTCCAACAAGGACTGCAGGCATTCAATTTTTTGGGGAAGATCTGACATTTGTCAGCAGGAGGCTTCAAAATAAATCCCTCCTGCAAAGTACTAATTATTTTTCATCTACTATGCATCGTATAAGGAGAACGTTAAAGATGGAAGATCTGTGGTACTTCAACGTGAATCAGAATTAAATACGCCAAGTCCATCTTGATCTTCTCTAATCTGAACGATTCCTGTCATATTGCCAGAAAGCATTAGATGGGAAAACAGGCATGTTTGCAGCTAGTACCCAACTGACGCAACAATTTTTATTTAAAATTCTAGCTTTTGGACCTGTGATTAAAGAGCATACTGACGAGTAAAGAGCATTGGGTATTTTCAGTCAAACACTTCAAATTTCAAATCCTCAACAGAGTAATGAAAGTCTTAGTGGATAGAAAAGTTAAGGCATAAAAACAAACTACTGGGCTATATTTTTGTTTTGTTTTGTTTTAAAGTCTGGTAGAGCTAAGGATTAGACAGTTTTCCTATCCCTTCAGCTCAAGCTTCAGACATCACTGTTGACCACCATGCCTTCATACTCAGAAGCAGCCATCAAAAAAAATAGCTTCATCAGATCCATTTGCTGCACTGCAGAAATATGAAAGTAGCCATCGCATGTGCTTGGGGAGGGCTACATCATCTGCAGAGTAGAAAGTAAACTGATAATTGGGTACTGGAAGCTTGTACGATGGGATGGGAAGAGACAGTTGTGAATTCAACCGTTTGCACGAGTTCTGGTGTCTGCTACTGAAAGGTCAGGTTTTTATGCCACTCCTGTAACTCTGTTTAGCCAGTTTGATTCATTTTCACCATCTCATAACTCAGGATAAAAGGAGAAAATCATTCTGAAGATGTTGGTATCTAAAGATATAGGTTTACAAATCAGCTAGATAAAGATTGTCCTTTGCTGGATTGCACCTTGTTTTGGCTGTTGCATCTGCAGCTTCTCAGTGTTATACAAGACTAAGTCATGCTATTCCCCCAAAGCAACTAAATGCCGAAACACCCGTTTCCTGCCTCTCAACTCAGAAAACGCGGAGCAGCAAGCTGCACTGTGCCACGCTCCTAACCAAGCACTTTGCCAACAGTCCACCTAGAGAATAGTTAAGAGCCTGGAGAACGAATGGAGTCCCAAACAAACAAACAAAAACTCGACCCCAGGGGCTTGGAAGCTGTGGCAAACCTGCCATCAGTGCTATTCACTGGGACCTAACATACCGGCTTGGAAAAACAGACAAGGCACATGGGCATAAGACAGCTAAGGACCATTTATGCACCAAGAATGGTGGGTGTTTTGTTTATAGAGTACTCAACAATTTATCTGAGTTTCAGTAAGTTATTCCAGCTGAGGTGAGAGCAGCCTTAAGCACAAAGTGAGAGAAAAATGATTTTTGTACTTAACACTAGAAACTCTGCCAAATCATTTAAGAGCACATGAGGCTTCTACTTACCAGTTTGATCGCTACATATTCATTGGTGTAGAGATTTTTGCCTGTGAAGGAAAGAGAAAAATCTTTTAGTTCTGCATTCAGCACTTCCTAGTTTGAGAGGAAACACAGAAGAGTTTCACTGGTCACCACTGAAGGCAACGAGCTGTCTGTCTTCTCTGAATTAGACACTGAAGTTTGTGCCTCTAACAAAGTGCAAGTCTCAAAATAATAGGCTGTAGCAGTTCACCAGGCTAGGCAAACACTATCTTCCATTCAGCATAAGGAACCCAAGGATACCTCACGCAGCACTTATGCTCAATACAAGTATTTGAGAAGGTTTCCCAGACGCATAACGTTTTATCACCTGTGACATGCCAGAAAAATTCGGGGAACAAAAAATGAAGAACCAGACTAGTTCTGCTTTGAAATTTTGAAATGTCTCGATTCTGCTGGACACAGGATAGTTTTATCCAATGATCTGTAGAGAGTTTTGCTAGGTTAACTATGTAATATAGCAAAGGGAGTATTGCAGGTAGGCATAGGAAAATAACCTTTGCATGAACACAGAGCTTCATTTCTTCTTCTATGAAGAGTGGACAAGAAAGGCCTTCTCAGCTGATCAATCAGTCCTCAATCTAATACAACCAACAAGTGCCAGCTGCAATACAGCACCAATAAACTTCACAACCATTCCCAGGATGTTAACAAACACACTGTATAAAGAGAAGAACAAAATCCGTTCTTCAGACCCCAAAACACAGAGCACAGCAGCAGTATTCCCCTCCCTCTTCTCCCAGTAAGCACCGTGGCTTGTAGCTTACAAGAGTATCCCTGCTATTACAGGCTATAGGCTTGTTAGTCTAGTACCAGCTCTGGCAGCCCCTAGGACGAGCATAAACATGCAAGCACAGAGCTGTACCTTCACACCATCTACACATTCACTTACCAGTAAACTGTGGCTGAGGAACGTTAAGCCAGAGCTAATATGCTTGTGCTCAATAGCTGTAAGTGAATTTTTACTCCGTGACTTTGCCTGGTGTTTGCGCCAAGCCTCTGGCAATCTTAGTGATCTGTGGCAGAGACCCACAGCTACACGTATCAAGAAGCATCTCTTTGCACATTCCGAAACTGTCAATTACTGCATAGTTCAATGTCCTCTTCTTCTACTAGGAAATTCGAGCAATTGCTCTCTGTTCACCCTCTCCATGCTGCTCATGCTGCTTGAGATTGACAAATGCGCCCAGAAGGAAGATCCCTGAAGAAGAATGCTTAAGCAGTCCTCATTCCACATCTGTCCCTTGCCTCTGACATCTCTGCTGACCTCCTTGAGATCCACTGCATCCAGAAGAGTGCGGTCGTCACTGCACAAACCTCCCTGTGCATTTATACATGTGCCTACCATTCCCAGTACTGCTTGCTCGCTTTACTGTTATGGCGCAATGAAGCTGTGCTTTCATGGAACAACTTAGTAGAGCTCCAAAATTCATTAGTAGCCTATGCAGGAAGTTAAACAGTGCTGGTTTGTAGCGTCCGTTTTGCCCGAGTCTGTTAAGCATTTGTTCTCCAGTTCCTGCAATAAGCACAGAGGCTCAGAAGACTAGACTAGCTACTCCTCACAAGGAATGGCATACTTCAAGTCAGCTAGAAGTTTGGGAAACACAGCCTATCTATGTAGGCACCATGAAAAAAAACGTCTGGTCCTCCCTCGCGTACACGTATTCTACACATGTAGCAACAGCACTGAAGACTCAATAAAAATCAAAGATGTAAAGATGACTGTGTTCTCTCATGCTCTTAAAATCCAAAATGCTTCCCGGGGGAATTACTTATTCTCTCTCTTTTAAAATGTAATTATTTTACTTTAAAACAGCTTAGTATTTTCTTCCACTAACTTCTTCTATCTTCTCTGCTGCATCACTCAGTTTAGTTCTGGCCTCCACATTTCACATAGGACATTCCTGGTACAGGTCCCACACTGAGCAGATGGCTTTAACATTCATCATGAGGTCAAAAATTTTACTGGAAGATGGATGCCTCAACCTGTTACAGTAACTGGCAATGCACAGCACAGGCAATGGATGGTAAGATTAAATAGCCTAAAAAGAAATGTTTTATCCAATCAGACATGCAAGCTGAGTTTCACAATGTTAATCCTTGTAACATAGTTTTTCTTCAAAGGGTTCCTACTGTTTTAGCTCTTTCACTAAAAACTAATACATGCAGTCTGGAAACGAAGCATAGGAACTAGGTTTTGAAGTCACATCAGGAACACCCAGGCATTGGAAGGTGGCTTCAAAACAGACTGGAAGAGCGTGAAAGCTAAATTCAGCAGAAAGGCAGGCGTCGAAGGTAAACTGCCTCCCCATTTGGGGAGAGATATGAGAAAGTTTAGGTTCTAAGCAGCAAAAGACCTGAGACAACATGGGAATGTTGATCCCCTACGGATCTCATGCACCTGCACGTCATGCCTGGCATCACAACCTTGGAGCCGCACCACTTCAAGGTGGTTTTAGCACTTGATGTGAAGTGGTATAACGACATTCAAGGAGCGATGATCCACAGACCTTATATTACCACTCACGCTCTCCCACCTAAATGGGATAAATATACCGGGAAAATAACTGTATATTGTTAGTGCTCTCCATGCATGTCCAGCCATTACTCACCCTATTATAGTCCAGTTAGGAAGGCCAAGAATAAGGAGAAGCCAGTTTTGATAATGAAATTCCTCAATTAAAAAAAGGCATTAGTAACACACTGATAAGCTAGCCCCAGATATAAGTCCAGCAGAAAAGAAAACAAACTCACTAACTCTCCCTCCAATCCTGCTCCTTCCAAGCAAGCAAACATGGGAAAGAGTCTGAACATCCACTGGACCCAGATGGGTCCAATTTTTGAACTCCAAACTCTTCCTACAGCTACAAGGGAAGACGCTCGCTTTGCCCACTACGTTTTGCGGCTGAATAGAGCAAAACAGAAGGCAAAACCTTGCTACTGGCTCGCTCCAGACTGAGATCGTGATCGACCCTTCAGTTTGCTGTTGCGCTGTTGCCCAAGGTGTAACAATTCATCCCTTCTCCTTACACAAGCCAGCACAGATATTAGAAGGCAAGCGTAAAGGCAGCACTGCTCGCAGGACAACGTTAAACCGCACGGTAAAAATAAGCTGTGAATAGAAGCTGCACCTTATCTGAGGAAGACAAAAGCTTTGAGACACAACTTGGAGCATTTAGGTGTGCTAACAAAAGTCTTTCAAGTTCAGGCAAAGCTTTAGATGGAGAAGTGATTAAGCTTATGCCTCGGTTTTGGGTAGTTCCACTGACAATTACGAACAACACATTGTAAAGGAGAAATGATGCATTAAGTCACTAGCATTCAACGTGGGAAATCTAACCAAGCGGATTTCTCAAGCCCCGGCAGCATGATGTACGATGCACTGGCTGCCCAGCTGAGCTGCAGACAGGTAGAGCATTGACCTCTCGAGCGCTGCACTTCCGCAGTCTTAAATTAAGAGCTATGAGCGCAAACCTTCTCTTGCGACTAACAGAAATTAAATATTCCTTCTTAGACCTGTCTAGCTTGGCATCATAAGGACAGTATGTTTTGATGGTGGACTGAGGCTGCCAAGCAGAGCTGTTCCAGCCCTAGTTTGCAGGAAACCATGTCTATTTTTAGATAAACTTAGGGATGGAGATCCAGGATATTATAAAGGCAGAAGCTTATTTTTAATTATAAAATATCCAACTAGTTGTCCTACAGATCAAGTAGATCTTACTCCAGATAGCACTGCATCTAGAGAGACCACGTCCTGGAGGCATCAGCCTAAACAAGAGTTCCCATGAATTTTGTAGTATGTTGCCTTCCTCTCTAGAGCATCCATCTCTCCAAGTAACATTTAGGGTGAATCCTACATATGCCTTTTCCACTTTTTTTTTTCTTCTTTGAGTTTTTGTACACTTTGGGGTTTGCTTACCATGAGCTCACTGCTGGGATGCACTGAACCTTCATGAGACCTCTGTATGACTCATGCCATCATTTGAATTGAAAACACAGTTTCTCTGGGTGACACATGAAAACTGACACTTCTCTTAAAAAAACCCCTTGGTTCACTGGCCTGTCAAGAGAGGACACAAGCAACAGAGAGGATTGAGCTCTCCTAACGCTGTCTTTCAAACAGGGCTAGACCGCATTAGCTGTCATTTTAAAATGACAATTGAACCGTAAAATTTTGAAAGTGCCATCTGATGCAAAAAAAGATTTGGGCTTCAGTCTACAGCTCTACATTAAGGTAAGCCAGAAATTAATGTCTCAAAAAATAAAAAGTGAGTCTTCCTCCAATCTAGTGGAAGCTGTAATCATTTTACATTAGTAAGTATTTATTTTATGCTTTATTAAATAAGAATGCTATAAGTTGGGAAAATGCCATTTGAAGAGGCTTGCTTATCCGTGACTTTTCTCATGGTTCAGGATTTCAGATGAATACAGCTGTAGCAGTACGCATTAAACTTGTCCAAGGTTCTTATGATTTCAGAGGTTTTCCAGTAGGCACGCAAGAAGAATCCATTTTGCAAGTCCCTGAGTCAATATGAAGAGGTGGTTGATAGGCTCAATTGGCAATGGCCAACGTACAGTGAAGCTTACGGGCACGGCTTATGATGCTGGATTTTAAAAGCATAAATCCCATTATTCCTGACCTGGGAGCACCTACTGACATCACAGAAATCTTACAGTAATTGCTTTTACAGCAATAAGCACACCACGAGCCTCTGCTCCAAGCTACTCTAGCCCTACTTAACAACAACAAAAAAAACATTAATGTCTACTTTCAAACTAACTTGGGGTGGAGACCCAGGACACCACCAAGGAAGAAGTCACGCTATTAAAATTACAGGCATTCTCCACTGTGCATGAGAATTAATTTGGAAGTTCTCTGGGAAACTGCACCACAATCTTGATGCCTCCTTAAAGTACAGTTTCATACAAGGTGGCCAACCAATGCAACTGCTCAGTTAAGTTGCTCCATCTTCATCCAACATTGTCTCCGGCACTTTTCAGACCACTTTGGGATGCAATTTGCTTAAGCAGCACAGATTTTTTTTTTTTGAGAAGTGGCCAGTTTTCCATCATCTTGAAGAACTAGGCATCTCATAAGAAGATAGGTAAGTGCCAGAGCAAGTCTCACCTAGAAACAGCAAACCAGACTTCCTGCTTTTTGATGGCATCAAGACCCTAGGTAGGTTCAGCTACACTGGGGGGGGGAAAAAAAAAAAAAAAAGAAAGTCTCTAAGCTTTTACAAGCCACCTACCCTGCAGTCTTCCCAAGGGAAAAGCCAGTTAACGCACTTTCACCTTATTACTCCAGGCCAGACACTGATTTTTGTTTTCATTCCTTTCCCATTTCAGCAGCTCTTTCCAGCTGAAATCCTACTGTACTGCTCCAGCATGACTCCAAAAGCTTCAAAAATAATCTCCCTGGAGCTCTTTATTTACAACAAGGAAGACCGACCCTAAGCAGCTAACTCGATATTTACAGAAAACGGCTTCACTCCGTGACACTGCTTTTCCTCCCCACCGAGCGATCAGTCCCCTAGTGAGCTGGTGTGTGCTGATATAAAAAGAGCTTAGAGTGAAAATACAACACCTGAAAAGAGCAATTCTTTGGAGAATTGGAAAATACATTTTGCCCTTGTTTACCAGTCTACAGACAGTGCGTGACTTTGTGCTTCCTGTGTTTACTGAAAGCACTCACTGATGCCTTACTTCGCTGAAACCACATTTAAAAAAAAAAAAAAAAAAAAAAAAAAAAAAAAGCAGAGGTGGCTTGCCATGCATCTTTGCAGGACGGAATTGTTAGACTTGTTTGCTCGTATTTCAGACGTGCTGCTTCTCCTTCCCCACAGCACAATTCAGCAATAATTAGCATTGCATCTGTGCAAGCCAACAGAAGTTCTTCAAGCCATAACGACTGGCAAAAAGCATATGAGTTTCAAGTAATAATACAGCTTAAGGACCTTACACATAATTCCCATTATCAGTGTGCCTGGCCCTTTGCCGAAGTACAGCGAGTTACAACATACTTTGTTAACCACTATTAGCAAAACATTTACCATGGTAATTTATCACTGTACCAAAATTACAAGCCATTCTGTTAACAAGTAATTCTTTTTCCATAGCTAAAATTGAATTTCTCTGTAAAGCAATCTTCTCCAAAGCAAAACCCCTTGTTTAACATCCATGCTTTGAAACAATACCTTAGTTAGAAACCTGAGAGCCAAGCCTTCAAGCTGCTAAAACTTTGAGAAACGTGGAAAAAAACCCAACAACCCTGGAAACAAGATTTGAAGTTGGACACCAGCTGCATAAAAGCAAGAGCCATTTACCTGGAGGGATCCAATACACTTGCTGAACGTTTGAAGCAGACATGGAGTCGCAGCTATGGACATTTGCATTTGGGGGTCCTTTCCCTTTAAAGTATAATTCTCCAATGCAATACATCAAAATAATGCAACACAGCTATGCATGTTATGTTATCATGAGGATCCAAACTGTATTATCCTCAGGCATCAATAATGCCCACGTGCTGTATGTTCACTCTTCGGGAATTGGGAATTTTTGTCCCTCATCTCACTTTCTCCACCTTTGCAGCATTAGCTGTACTCCTGTAAGTCAGTACAACTTCTCTAACACAAAGTTGAAATCAAAATAATCAATTTACGAAGAAAATAATAGCAACCTAGTTACTCTTTATATTATGGAGAGGTGTCCTGTCCTGTAGATACAGTAGCCAAGCCTTAGAAAGAAATGTGGTCATACATAGATCCTAAGCAAGACTCTACAAAGCCTCTGCTGGTAGTTATAATTCCTTGATGGTAGGTTACCTGAAGCAATTTCCTGATCAATTTATCTATGAGCTCTTCTCTTTAATTTCACCTCTAAGTAGTCACCAAGTTTCAGGCAGAAGGTATTTACATCAGTCCACCTGCCTTCAGCACTTTCAAATTCATCAGCACAGCAATCCACTTCATTCAGCAGAAAACCCAGAAATGCAAGCGTTTTTAAACAGGTCCATGTGAGACTATCACAAGCTGTTTCTTCTAATTGAAAAAAAAATAAATGTATTTATCCCAAAGTTTGAGAGCTCAGAAGCACATAATCAAAAACACCGGCTGCTTCCCTTCTTCTCATTTAAAAAACAAACTCAAACACCATTAACACATCCTTTGTTTAGGATGACTTAAGAGCCCAACACAACACAGTCCGCAAAGCCATCTGTTTGGGCAACCAGCTGCAAGACATGCTGTTAGAAGACCAACGGACCAAGAAAAAGCAAGGGCTAAGAGGGCTAAAGCAGCCAGATGGCTCGGAAGCCCCAGCTGGCTAAGAGCAGGGTGCGAGTCAAACGCATGGGACAGATCAGGGAGTGGGTGATGGGGCAGAAATTAGGGCACCGAGGTCAGTGAAGGACGTGGCATAGAGAAGATGCAGCTGAGCACTGGGGAACAGTCTAACCCATTCTTTTAAGGAGATGTTCTGACTTATGAACAAGAGATTGAGAGCAGGATTTAGCAATCCAGACAGTTGAGAAGACTTTTTTTCACTTTAGGCAAGACATTCCGCGTTGAAGAGAACAGTCTTCATTGTTGGGACTGTTCAGATTTTGCATCTTCGACCTCTCCAGTGCACTCACTTTGGCTTTATGCAAATAAGAACAGTGTTAACAGTTACATTTTCTGAGTCAGAAGCTGCAGGTAAGGTGGCTCAACACTTGGGAAACAAGACAAACACACCAATTTCTTAAACCAGAGTAAGTTTTATGAACTTATATTCCAGCAGTGAAATGCTAACCTGGATAACAGGCCATTAAAACAGTTGCTTCTTACCTAGTCTGAGTTCTCCAAAGTTCCCACACCCAATCTTCTTGCCCACTCTGAAGTTAGGTCCCACCATAAGAACACCGGAAGAGGCAGATGAACTCGATGGTCGAGAACCGTGCCCGCTCCTTCCCGGCATTCCTTTCGTCGTGCGCTGCCTTTCATCCTTTTCCCTATTAGAATGGTCCATGATCTTAGTGAAAGATCTCTGCCAGCGAGCTGGCAGAGAGGAATTGGAGTATGCACTCCTCTTCTAAGAAGATAAATATATATCCAAAAGTATCTCAGTCAGGGTTCAAGAGTGTCATGGAAACGCATGTAGTTCTTTTGGCACCATATCCAGTTTCCTAATGCATCTTTATAATGTACCAAGTGGTCAATTATGTTCTTGAGAACTTAATAAAGGCAAGCGGCTTTTGGTTTCTTACCTGGGGAAAAGAAAAAAAAAAAAAAGAGATAAACGAAATGAAAATCATTATTTTAAAATACCAAGAGAGAAATGTACAACATGGCAAACTTCCAGTATTTTTCCAAAGCTATTTAGGCCTCAAAGAAGTTAACAGCTATGTATTAACTTTACTGTTTTCCTAACAGTTTTCTGATAAAAAAAGTCTCAACATCATGAAGATAAATAATGGCCCATCCACTGCTCCCTACTCAAGTTAGTATGTATAGTATTAGTCCTAATAAAAATAATTTCAATTACACCAGAATGTCAGGTGGAAAGAAGATACGGAGAACAAGTTCCATCTTTAAAGCAACTGTGAAGGCTCAAGTTTGTGAATGCATGAAGAGGTAAGTCTAAGTGTTATGCAAAAAAGCCAGACAAAAAGCGGCAAGTGAAAGATGCTAGAAGAAAATACTGAAACACTTAAGAAATTACATGCATCTAGTATACCAAAAGTCATATCCTACCTAGGTTTGCATCTTCAAAAGTTAACCTCAAATGTTTGCTAATTGAAACTGGTGCCTCAGAGAGGCTTGACCAAATCAAGACTTACTATTTTTAAAAGCTTATGGAATTTCCTGAAAGCTGTGTCAACATACAGTTCATATTGACATGTCCATCTTTAATGATTTAGTTTCCAAATAAGTGAACTTTTACAAAATACATTTTAATGCAATCAGGCAAGAAAGTCAGAGGCCAAAATCTTCTCCAGCAGCCCAAACATAACTGGCAAACAAAACCTGACAGTTCCCCAGGAGAAACTCAAGTATACCTCCTGCCCTGTATGCCCAAATTTGTCTCCATTATATCCCCGGGCAGGCCTGGCAGGCAACTCTGGACTACACCAGAGAACACACTGGTGCATCTAATAAGCACCAGTCCCTTCATTTTGTCAAAAGATTACAAGAAACAGATGCTTGTCACCAACAGCACAGCAAGGGAAAGAGTTTCTCTGTGCCTGCAGGCCAACCTGAAGAGACAGGCTGATGCTGTATGGATCCCACAGGCCCCGGCTTTACAAGTGCAGTGAAGGAAACTCAAGATGGACATCTCACCGGGAGATCTATCCTGGAACATACACTCGCTCTGGATCTTTAGAGTAGTCAAGTGATCCAACTGGGGCCCCTCTGTAGTCAGAGGCAACTTCCATCATTCAGCAGTGAAAGCCCGAAGCCTCTGTAGCAATAGCCCAGTTCAGTCTGATGGGATGGTCTGGAGGTCCTGAAGTAGGAGTAGGTGAGCTTCTCCTCACACCCAAAGCAATG
Organism: Rhea pennata; assembly: GCF_028389875.1. Lineage (NCBI taxonomy): Eukaryota > Metazoa > Chordata > Aves > Rheiformes > Rheidae > Rhea > Rhea pennata. The sequence continues at coordinate 23,925,612 of NC_084672.1, forward strand.
GGCAGGAGGAGGGAAATGGTGCACTACGCTTTGCTTGTACAGATGCTGCACACAGAACGAGCACACCTGGTGTTAGACAGTAGATGTGGATGCACTAGTGACCATGACACAGTTCTTGAGCAAGAATCTACAACTAGAATACACTTACCTAGAAGCATCCCCCATATCCCAGGAATTATACATACTGGGTTATATTTCTTTAGGGCTCACTGTTGCATTCCGAGTTTTCCAGATGCAAATAGAAGAGTTCCTGGATGGTGCTGGAAACAGTTTGTGCCATACTTCCATGTGGATATCTACAGCTAACAGCATCAATGTTTGCATGGAAGTTAGCAAATACCTCCAAAGTCAGCAGAAAAGTGCTAGCTGAAATCACCTAAACCAGATTCACTGTGGAAGGATATAGTCAACTGAATGCCGTCAGGCACACCCAGAAATACAATTGTATTTGCGGGATTTCAGAACTATTAAGGAAATTGGCTCAATGATCCTGCAATACTTTCATAGCTTATTTTTCAAAGGGATTTGGAAAGGGTTTTGGTTGTTTCACAACATGCTGAAGCTAACCTGCCTATTTCCAGTCCTCCAAAGTCCAAAAATAAAACAATTACTATGCATCCACAAACCGGTGGCATGGAACAAGTGTTAACTCTTGAAATACAAGTATACTTTCCCTGATCTTCCAGTTGTGGTACACTTATTTCTAGAAATTTGTTTTGATCTGAGTCATCTGCACACAAGGCAGAAATCATTCACAACAGATCCAGAACACGCCGGTTGCTGCCAGCACAAAAATCCAGCTTCTCAATGTGAACAAGGCTTTAGCACAAATCTGATTTTTTCTATCCATTTCCATTTGCAGCTCTAGAAGTATGCACAAAAGAGGGCACAGTTTTCCTCTGCTTGAGCATCTTCAAGTTTTGTTTTTGTTTTTTAAGAAATCCCTTAGCAAAAAGAGCAAAGATTAAATAAAGAGATATACAACTTGAACAATAGTATTTGGGAATTACTTTCTAGTGCTTGGGTATATAGATCATTGGAGCATCTACATCAAACGGAGTCTGAACAGACTCCTCCTTCAGCGGAAGGATATCCGTCTCTCAGCAGGATGTTAGAAAAACAGTCAACACACTAAAGAGGAGCTAAATCAGCAATCCACATACATGGACCAGCTTCATGTGATGTGACAACTCCACAAGAACATCCCATCTTTAAGTATGTACTGATGTTAATAGTCTAGTTCAGGTTGCACAGCTTACAATCCACAGGATATTTTATCTAGTGCACAACTCAGCAGCTCTTTTCCACAGGGGAAAAAGCAGACGATCCTTTGTAGCCTCTTTTCATGGAGATGGAGCCCTGTAGAAAATGCCACACAGCACATTTGCAGCAAACCCAACAGGTCGAGAACCGCGAGGTCAGAGATCTGTACTGCGGGCATACTACAGTCTGGCTCTGCAAGCGCAGAAGCTGCGGCATAGAGCTCTCGCGTGGTAGACAACTCTGAACTGCCATTCACGATTAGACACCGCTGGCCTAAGTTCAGAAGAACTGAAGATGCTCATGTCCAGTCTTCAGTATTACCAAGCCTTCCTTGTACCTCCAATACAAGGAGCTCAAGCTTTAATAGTTAAAGCTGAATACGGATTATCAGGATGTATCCATTACAGGTAAACAGGACAAACTGGTTCTTCATCATAGAGACTCCCAACACACTTTCAGTAGCGGCATTCATTTTGATAGGATGAGTTAGTGCCACTTAAAGTTGGCTGCGTGGATACTAGCAAGCAGGTAGTTATATTTGCTTTGCGTGTACATTGCTTTTAGTGTGACACTAAACAGGAACAACTTCCCCCAAGTGATATGCTGGTACAGCTCACAAAAGCAATGATGGATGTCCTGCCAGATATCCAAAACCACTTTGGTTGGACCCAACCCCCCATCTGTTCGGGGAGAAGACTTGAAAGGAAGAGAGAAAAAAATAGCTAAGTCATTGAATCTTTTTATTTCTGAACAGAAGCCATATGTGCATGGATGATGGTGTACTTCTAGGGCTGAGCTGCTGAGCTAGATGACTAGGAAAAGATGAGTAGAACAGAGGAATTATATGAATGAAAAAGTAACACCTTGGAAAATACACCAGATCCTATCAAAGCCAGAAAGGAGTTTTTTTTTGTTCTGTTTTTTTTTTTTTTTTTCCTGGATATCAAAGTCATTTTCATTGAGGGGGCAATCCATGTGCAAGAACTACAGACCTTACAAAAAGGGTAACAAAAAGTCTCTACCAAGAGCAAGTAAGACTAGCTAGATGGAACAAATAGACTGTAGATGCAATTCTATTCCATTGCTTCCCTCCCCAGAAGAATTCCTATCCAACACCTATGAAACTACCGCTGAAAATCAAAAGCAAAACTATGGTCACATCAAATGAACGACAAGCCCTGGGAGGCTGCCATTTCAAAAACAGAACAGCAACTTCTGCTATGCTCCTTCTCACCCCTAGCCAGTTTACTGCTGGAAAATAGCACATAGCATTTTGAGAGACAACAAGGACAGCACAGTTCTGTGGGCCAAGAAGATACCAATATGACACACTTCATGGAAAGTAGGTTGAAAACCCGAAAGGAAGAGAATAACAGAACTCAGTGATTCTCTTCCTTTCAGGGTTTTTGGCAGAAGACTGCATAACAGTGAAGTCAAGAGGAATGATAATGTTTTGGAAAAGTTGCAGAGAGATCTTTAAAACTTTCTTGCTCATCTTGAAATTCAGCTAACAGTTGCATGTTAACCAGAAAGAAAAAAAAAAGTCTATACAGAATAAAACCATAGGAAAGGATTTCAAAACAGCTCAATTAACTGGAGGTGGAACGGAAAAACAGAGAGGCTGTTTAAGAACGCGCTACAATTTACAGCATCTGCCGTACGGTACCAAAATCCATTTAACCTTCCACCTGCCCATCCTGCCGTACTGATTTACCACCAGCCTACTACCTGCAGAGCTGATCTATCCAGAAAACAAGAGTGTTTTGCAGCAGAACCTAATGCCTAGGTGTAGATCTTCTCCAAGCGTTTAGGTAGCTGCTGCCAAGAGATAGCATCATTACAGAACATGAGAATTTTACCCGCTATGATAACACAATAGAGCTGAAAGCCGCCAAGAGGCTCACACGCACAATTCAACACGGTTCAAACAGTTCATAATATTGGAGTTGACCTCAATTTTCAGCTGGCGGTTGCAGGGCAGGCCACTCTGAAGTAGTGATCCATTACACAACTACGTTATTCCTTCAAGGAATTCCTTCTGAGCCTTGATACAAGTTGCTCTCTTCTTCTCCGATCGGATTTAAGTCTAAACTCTGCTCAAGGCAAGCGCACCAAATTTCAGATTTGAGGGCAGAGATGAACCGCTGTCTGACTCTTAAAGCATCCTGCTCACTGCTTCTTGGACAGGACAAGCAACTCTGTTCTTCTCAGGGAGAGTAAGCAGGCTGAGCTCCACCACACATTTTCTAGCTCGTGCAACAGCTTTTTAACAGTTATAAGTCACAACGCCCCCATTCTTCCCTGTTCCCCACTGTTCTTCTAATTTGTGTAAGACTTCCTCCAGAGGAAGGATGGAAAGGTCACACCTGACAGTTTGAGAACGCTAAACATCCTCTTTTTTAGTTGAAAGCCTCTTGCAGCAAACAGGAATTCAGATCAGCAATGAAAGAGTGAATCGCCTGTTTGATAACCTTCTTATTATGGCAGACACTATTAGCAGATCCCAGTTGTCAGGACACCAAATTGGACAAAGTTTTCTTCCATATCTTTTATTATTGCTATTATATAAAAATATGACTGTAGTAAATATGGCATCAAATATGGCTTTTAAGGACTAACAAAGAAAAAGCACTTGTTCTCGAAGAGAAGCAGGAGAACCACCAAGACTAGACTGTAATTTGAAGTCTGTCACATTAATATTTAAAGACTACTCAGAACACTAGAACTATTTCCTGCCACAATACGAACTTTTTCATAACGATTTTCCTTCCTACCTTTCCACCCACTCAGCAAGATTGCTGCCGAAAGTTACTTGCATTTAAACAAAGCTGCAGGAAGATATTTGCCTAATGGTGACTCAGTTCAATTCCAGTATTCATTTCACTAAAATATACTTCAAGACCAAGGAACAGTTATTTAATAAAAGAGATACAGGGTTGAAATGGAGTTACTTAAAGCACAGCTAGTTCAATGAAGAAGCTAGCTCAGCCATGCTATCCTACACACCCAAACACTTAGGACTCAAAAATTTCAATTACCACCTCACCTCTATCAACAAAACTGAAGTGTGAGGGTTACAAACCAGCTTCTAGCCAGCACTGAAGACACCTGCCACAGTCAGGTTGTCATCAGTAACGGCAAAGGAATATAGTCTAGCTGGAAGATGTATTGATTCCTGAGCACTCATCGTGACAACATAAGCACAGCACAACTCTGTTCTGGCACAGCAACAGAGCTCATAACCAACCTGTTTTCTCAATTAAGTCTTAAGTCTGATAGTAGTAGTAGTAGTAGTAGTAAAGGACAATGTAAACAAGGGACTAGTGTGAGTCAGTCGAGCAATATGTACTCCTGCCCTTCAGAAGGAAAGGCTTGCTTCCCTTGCACTAAGAATTTCTTTGACCTACTTGAGACACTCTGGAGACCTTACCGAAATAAGATCCGGAGCTGTCAGAGTGCCGTTTTGTAACGCAATTTCAGATAATTGAGACAGATATTGCAAGTGAACATCCCTTTCCTCAAATCAAATCAAGCAGACCTGATCCAGGTCTGCGTGTATTCTTGATTTGTCTGGGAGTGAGCACACATGCTAGCAATCAAACTGCAAATGCTCGGCAAATGGATCACCACCCTAACAAATGGGAGTAGTTTGGCCATAAAGTTTACCTGCTCTTAACCCGAGAACTTCAAGGAATTCTGTAGGGATGGATGACCTCATCCTACCCTGTACCAAACCCACAACTCCATTTCTCAAAGCAACTTTAAGATTGTTGCTTTAGAACAGGACAGGCACATGACTCCTCATAATATTTTCCAACATTCCCCCATGTACACACGTAATGCTTTTGGTAAGTCTCTTGATCCTAGGAGTGTTTTCCAGGCAAGGTCTACTGCTTCACATGTGACTTCAAAGACTTAACATTCTCCAAGGCTCTCAGCTGACACGTTCTAAGCATAAGGATATGAGATCACTAGCTTCCATGCTCACTCCATGTAAAGAGGAGATGGCAGCATGATGACAGCATCAGATGCTCACTTTGCACAGATCAAGACAACCAGTTCACTCTTTAGAAAAGAGATAACCAGTATGCAGGTTACAATGATTATTTTAAAACCAAGATGCATGAGGTGTTTCCTCAAGTTCTCAGTATCTCCTAATTCCTTTTATCATCTTACACCCTTAGGTAAGTTGGCTTCACGTGTCCTACACTTCACTGCAACATTAACAGCTCCCTAGATGTCAATGCTCTTCCTATATTAAACTGAGATAAGAAAAACCTTTCACTCACGGCTTCGTTCTCTTCCATACTGATACACGCTGTCATCATCTTCAGTGCCCTTAGCATCTTCTCTTCCCACCACCTCATCTCTTTCCTTCCATGACGTTCCACTTCTTACCCTGCTTCTGCCCATGCTACTTTCCAAAAAGCTTCTTCCAAAGCCACCCAGTCACACACTTCTGGTAAAGTTTGTGTCCACCAACTGGAAAGTGAAAACATTCTTTGAGATCTGTCCTGCTACCAAGCAGAAAATTTACAGATAACCTAGTACCCCATCTTGGCCTGACCTGGAAGATGATCTTGGCTGTTCACATAGGCTAGCAGTATGACTGCAAAGTCATGCTAATCTGTCCATGCTCTCTGTAGCCATTAGAAGTGTATGTTTTTGCCTTTTCCTCTCCCACTCCAGAGCCTTCTGCTTACCTGGAGGGTCTCCCGCTCCCCCAGCCACCCAAGATATTCCCCCAGTGAGTTTCTTGTTAGAGGAGTGTATTTCTGCTATTTGATCATACACCAGTAGTACCTCTGCAAACCATTGCAAAAGAGATGAGCATTCACCTGCACTTTCCCAAACAGCACTAGACTGACCTGGTTTTAAATGTCCTCTCTATTGCAAAAAACAGCAGAAAAACTGAAAAAAGTAGGTCAATTTTCTCTGTTGCAGTTTAAAGCTAGTAGCAGCATCAAAAAAGTTGTTGGCAGACTAAGGCAGGTGGGACTACATCATGTCAGACGTCCCACATTTGGAAAATTCTTTATAATCTTAAAGGTTACAGGTACATTTTAAAAATTAAGAATTGCTTCCATTTAATTGTTTGGCTCAACAACTTACGGAGTTGGTTTTGTACAGCACTTTATAGACAGACAAGTATCTTAAAGTGAGATATACAAATGGTATTTTTTGTCTCAGTTGTTGGGAAGGGTGAGGGACAGACAACTGTGGACCTCTACACTCATCTTTGTTATTCACGAACACACACAACTATCAAGTTTACGCACTACAGTTACATAGTTTTGGCACAAAGGGAGGCACTCAAAACACACGTTACTTCATCTCCCACTCACATCATTTGCCATATGAGAGAAGTGAACTTGCATGAAGCCTTTTCCTTGAAGATTCTGTGGACTTGCTAACAAGCACTATTTGTACAACCCTCAAATAAACGTGCTGGCGAGTTATGTTTAAATGAATCTGTTTGGATGTTGATTGTTGTCACTAAGAAGGGTCCAAGTGCCCGCCGTGCAAGTTCACCCTTGGACTTTGTTCTCAAAACCCCAAGCTTGATGTTTAAGCCAAGAATGTTATGAAGGAAAAAGTTAGCTCTTCCAAATGAAATGAGTTAAAAAAAAAAAAAAAAAAAAAAAAGAAAGGTTATCTCAGGGAAGTGGTTTGTGTGATGCAAGCTGGATTCACTGACACTTCTTTCTCACTCAATTTTAAGCAAAACAAAAGGCCATGAAGTTCTAAAGCAGCCATGTATGCATATTATTATGCATTATATATGCACCACAATCTGTCAGAAAACCAGAGGATTACTGCACTTTATGAACAGTTGTATTATGCTGGAACAGCTAAACGAATGGTTGGACATCTTAAAAAAATATATAACCCAATGAGACATTCACAGTGATATCACAGTAATATGCACTATTTTTAGGCTGAGAGGAGGAAAGAAAGACTAAAAGGCAACTGCCAGCTCTGTTCTAGTCTATGTTGTGGCTTGTTGGGGAAGTCAGACAAACATCCCTCTGCAAAAAAGAGGCTTACAAATCCCCCCTCATTGGCAGTAGCACCCCTGAAAAACACAGGTGTTCAGCCCACATGCAACTGTCTGTGCAACCCCAGGAGTCCTGCAGTCCTAAGAGGCAACTGCTACATACCAAAATTTGAGAGCTACGACTTCACACTACACCATTGCTGGCTTTAAAATCCAGTGTATGAAAGGCTGCTTGAAGATTGGTGAACGCGTGAAGTTTAGGATACTGTCTGTTTGCAAAAAGAGGCTAAGTAAGACCATGCAAGATCAGGTACCAGCAGAAATAGATGCTTACGAGGATGCTGCAGAGGAAATAAAGGGGAAAAAGCCTGACAGCAGACCTGGTATAGACTAAGAATCCTGCAGACGTTCTCTTCTCTAACATCCAGGTACCACAGCTACTCTTTTTTCCCATCCCAGAAGTATCAGCTTACTTAACAGCAAAAACAGAGCCTCAGGTATACCTACTCTATCTCCTTCCTCTCAAGCAACATATTTGAAGAAGAAAGGGGGAAAAAAATCTACTAAAGAAGAGGTTACTTCTAGGCAACCAAGTGCATCTTCAAGTTATAATTCACATTAGGTAAACTCTCGTGCTTGGATGGCATGTAGTGCTTAATGGATGCAGCTTGCATCATCTGGTGTCACAGATGTGACAATTCCTTGTCAAGACCACTAGCACAGCTTGGGCTCCGCAGGAGTGTGCTTGGATCACAGGAAGCAACGCCACTTTTGTAGGTGAAAAGCTTAACCTCAATAGTCCGACTGTTTTTATCTGTGGACTGCCTGGCAAGGAAAAGAAGCCTGGAGGATGAGTTGCAGACAGGTTCAGATAGCTTGAAGAGACTGGTGTTTTGGTTGGTATACACACACACACACACACACACACACACACACACACCCTCTGCATTATCCAAATCACAAAGTGCTTTTTTCTGCTTTCAGAAAAGAACACAAGTATCAAGTTCAGAGCCCACAAATGCTTTCAAGGTGGCGAGGGATGCTTCTTACTAGAAGGTCAGTCCTCAACAGGACATGAACGTGAACAGACAGGGCCGAAGAAAACTGTAGACCCCTTAACTAGCAAGGGGTAAGAAGATTTAAGCTCAGCTTGAGCTGAAAGGTAGCCCTGACCAACTCAAAGGAGTACTGAGAACACTACTCTAACTTGGCCACGCACCAAAACAAACACAAGCACTCACCAGGTGTTTCCTCTGTGTAAGAACAAATTCATGTCAAGTGCCATCCAGAATCAGTGAAGCGTATGAAGAATAATGAAATGGGTTTTAGCTGTAGGTTCTCTGCACCCTACCTTGAAAGAGAAGGGCTCCAGATCCCCAGACTCAAGAGGTCCTAAGCTGGGCTTGTGACTGCCTGATGGAAATCTCTTTCCTCTGACTCCACCAATACCCAAAGGGGCCTCAAAAGGTGAAAAGGTGTAGGACAAAAAGTCACACAGTACGTCTTGTCAGCGTAAAATGTCATGGTGATGCAGATTCCTCTTTGCCTTGAGCCATCAGAGACAATGTTAAAGGTAGGCAGGTCTCACAGCAGAGCCCTAAACACAGCATACAGGCTCTCATGGTGTTCAAGAGGGCATAGCAACTCAAGAGCAGTATGTTCACCACCAGCAATCTGGATAAGGTTCTTTCCACCACTACACAAAGCAACAAATCCCTAGAGGAACGCCACTCCTCCACTAAAAGATCAGTTATGAAGGTGCATCAAACACAGGTGCATCTCCTAAGGATACCAAAAGGAAACTTTATGCAAATATCTAATTCAATGCAAAGATTTAGACAGCAAGCCCAGACACATACACACCTCAAATCAGCAAAGATTAATCCCAATCTAGCTGTACCATGCAGGGAAGACTATCCAACATCAGTTAAAGCAAATCTGGCTGTAAGAAAGACTTCATGCAGTAGTGTCCTACGGTACGGCAATATCCAGTGTCACAGAAACTGCAGCAGCTGTTTCACCACTGTACCACCTCATATGAGAGGAGGACTCAAAGAAAAAGTTGCAAGAAGGGGCATGATTTGAAACAACAAAGCTAGAAGATGGAAAGAAAGGTCAGTATGGAAAAGTTAAAATGCATTGCAGCGTGTGAAGCTAAGCTTCAAAAATCCAACAGGCAGAGCCCACAGATCATGGCAGGGTAGACAACCCTGCCGCACCCAGGCGACTCCATCCCTCAGACTCAGGGGTGCCCAATAGGCTTTGTTCGATCCCCGTTTCCCAGTTGCTCCTCACTGGAAACTCCTCAAAAGGAGCTGCTTGATCAAATGGAAATACAGTGAAGGAAAGGATGTTTAGCTAGAAGACCAGCATCTCCCAAATTCAGTAGTGCCGATGCTAAGAGCAGACTGTCTATATAAGACAATCTTCCCAAACTTTTAACGTGCTGTTTATTGGAGTCACATTGCTGTCAAACAGACTTTAAATGGGTGAGGAGCCTTGCAGCTATGTAAGCATGTTCAAGAGCATAAGGTGGGGGAAGAGGAAACAGCCAATATTCCTTGTTCGAGCCTAGAAACGTGCTGCTAAGGCATGGGCAAACAAATCCAAAAGCTGCTACCGAAGGGGGGCAGCAGCTCAGCATACTCCTTGCCCACTAGCACCTGATCCACAAACATCTCCCTATTTTTTATTTGTTTATTTTTTGTCTCCTCCCCCTCCTTAGGGGCAGCAAATTATGGAGTTATAGGATAAGCATTCCACAAAGTCATCTCTGCAGCTGTGCTACAGTCCCCAAATGAGCTCTTCAAGGAGGGAAAAAAAAGAAAAAGAAAAGAAGAAAAACACCCCAAGCCTCCCCAAAGTACTATCCTATAGGTCAGTATCCTTACCACCTATGACAAATGACTTTTTCCTTTCTGCTGCCCCTAAAATTCAAGGCTTCCTTTTTCAGAGCTCCCAACAGAATATCCTTCTGAAACAATTTAGCTGTCCAAAAAGACTGACCCAGGTAGTCTAAGCAATTGAAAGAAGCCAAGAATGATGCGCAGACAAAGCAAGATAGCTGCTGGAAAAGTAACAGGCCCCCTTGCAGGAGGGCCAGAAGACGCTTTGGAGCTCTGTGACAGTTTTGTAGAATAGTTCAGTCTCTTGCCTTTAAAAAAAAAAAAAAAAAAAAAGCAAAGGTCACTACTGCAGTTTTGCTAGTAGTTTTGATGTTGCCTCCTTCCCAGTGCAAGGTACAGGCTTGGTTACTGGTTCCATTCCATGCCCACAAGCAGCAAGATAGGATACACCTACACAAATATTATAAGCTCCATAAAACCTTGCACTTCCTCAGTGGGGTAATTATAACATAATAATCCCAAGATACATAGTTAGGCAGTTGCATATGTTCACAGAAAGTAAATATTTGCACCTAGTTACTTCCTCAATATGGCAAGAAAGTAGCCCAATCAACAACCTGCAATGGAATACCAAGCAGACGTCATACACAGTCCAGAGAGCAGGTCGCACAGTTTTTTTTAAAAAAATGTTAGCTTGAAGGTTACCTTGCTGCTTTTTTTTGTTTTGATTTTTTTTTAAAACCTGAGGTATGCAAGTTGGTAATGGTTTAAAAATACTAATGTGTTGGAAGGATATTTCAGCTTTTTCCACACTTATTAGCAAGCACCATCCCATGATTGTCATTTCTGTACCTGTGCTTCATATGGCTTATCTTTTTATAAAACCACTTACACTACCCATCAAGACAAGGTTTGCATGCTACAGTAAGTAGTGAGCATGGCATCAGGAGAGAGAGCGTCTCCAGACTTACACACTCTTATTTCAGAGATACCTGGACAGGTTGGAGAATTGGGTGGAGAGGAACCTCATGAAGTCCAACAAAGGCGAGTGCAGGGTCCTGCACCTAGGGAGAATAGCCCCATGCACCTGCTGGAGGGCTGGGAGCTGACCTGCTGGAAAGCAGCTCTGCAGAGAAGGACCTGGGAGTGCTGGTGGACAAATTGACCGTGAGCCAGCAATATGCCCTTGTAGCCGAGAAGGCCAGTGGTATCCTGGGGTGCATTAGGAAGAGAGTTGCCAGCAGGTTGAGGGAGGTGATCCTGCCCCTCTACTCAGTCCTGGTGAGGCCACATCTGGAGTACCGCATCCAGTTTTGGGCTCTCCAGTACAAGAGACACCTGGAACTACCAGAGGGAGTCCAGCGTAGGACAAGATGCAATGGGCAAAAACTGATACACAGGTAGTTCCACTTGAATATAAGGAAGAACTTCTCTATTGTGAGGGTGAGCACTGGACCAGGTTGCCTAGAGAGGCTGTGGAGTCTCCTTCTCTGGAGATATGCAAGGCCCGCCTGGACGCAACCCTGTCTAACATGCTCTAGGTGACCCTGCTTGAGCAGGGGGTTTGGACTAGATGATCTCCAGAGGTCCCTTCCAACTTCAACAATTCTGTGATACCTGACATAAAACAGCTCAACATACTACTGCAGACCTGTGTGGCATGAACAGTTTAAGAGATAGCAACAAATATTCTCAGGTTTCTCATAAAGACAGTCTTGACAAGCTCTCGCAATCTCCTTTGGCTGTACCCATCCAGTTGATAGTGTTTGCTTTCACACACCAAGTTTGTGAAGTTTCCCTCCTTTTCTTAAGTATATCACAACTGTACAACTTTGAACCTGCAGAGTTCAGCCCACTTAGGAGACAGCACCATCCTTTTTTAGTCCACTTTGTTATCCTGAAGGTAAGTTCACAAATCAAGGTGGCAGAGACCAGGCTGCACTCCTAGACATCATGCTGCCCTTTCACCAAAGGGGAACATCCACTGAGAAAAAGTTGTATTTTCAAGAGATGCAGTGAGACGTTGTTAATGTCAGCAGTCCATGCAATCCCTGCATAGTGATGGAAGGCAACCATTTCCATCTGCACATTCATAGTGCGAGACGAGAGATGGACTATGCAGATAACCCTCCGTCTCCACAAAGAGATCAGCTAGTAATATCAATAGCTAGAAAGAGATATCAAGCTGCTGCAGCGCATTTTTTTCTCCATCATCACAGCCAGATGTATTTAGTGACACTCTTCTGCTCAGGTGGCTGCAATGCCCAGCTCCAAGCATACAAAGTTCCAGTGTCTGCCAGTCTCCAGAACAACTACTGATAATCCTCGGTCTGCATCACAGCTCCATCCCACCACCTGACACTTATTTCCCAGATTAAAAAACAGCAGTCAGGCAGCAATCAAATTCCTCAGCTACCTTCAGTGGATGCTTCCATTTGCCAAGGCATCTTGTCATTTTGACTACATCTACTCAAATTGAAGTTCTTCAACTGCAGAAGAGAATCACCACTGAAGTTTGTGAACAGTGAAAACCACCACGTCAGGTTACTACTGGGTACTTGATGTGAACAAGCATTACATTGCATCAGAACTGACAATACTGGATACCCACCCATAGTACATTTGGTTTCGAGCAATGACTGCAAGCAGCAAAAGCAAACAGCACTGACATAAGCATTCAAGCTTGCATGAATTTGATATAGCAACATCAGCTTAAGGCAAAAACACTTGTGTTACATGTCTCAGAAGCAGCTCTTAATATAAAGAGAATTTAAGAGAGGGAAGACAGGTTGCTTCTGGAAGTACTATTAGAAAAGTGAACATCTTCCCATATAGACTTAAGGACCCGGTGCAAACATTGTGTATGGTTTTACTAAAAGGACAATATATGAAGAGAGACAACCAAGTCCTTCTGTTTCTTGCAAAAACCTATCATTAGTTCTCAGCTAGCTCAAAGCACAGCATCTCCTCCAGCTTTTCTCACATCACTCCCAACTTATGTGGCTTGATGCCTTTCATTTAGAATTCATGTTCCTGCAATTATGTACAAAGTACAGTTCTTTTTTGTGAAAAGTGCTAATTATGTTTGCTCGTTTGGTTGTCAATGATTAATTTATATCTGAATAGAAAAATGGGTGAGATAACTCCCTAAGAAATAAAGCCAAAGAAACCCAAGGTTCAGTATGTTAGTATGGGAAATCAGCTGAAAAGATTTTAGTTTCAGAGAGAGAGAATTTTACAAGTCAACTCATCCTAGTCCTCTTCCTACCCTACTGTTTGGGACTTTGCACAGTTCATAGCCTGGCTCTTGTTTGCTGTAAACTTGAGACATGCCTACGTAAAGTGGATATTATGCCAAAACAAACAAATCTTCCACCCGCTCATGGTCCTGCAATCTATTAGGAAGGAAAGGCAAGGCACATAGCATTAAAACTATAAATACCAACAGGTATGAATGAGGGTATAGTTAAGTCCTACACAGTTAGCAAAAAGACTAACATTTTGCTCCATTTCCTAAAGGAATTTGCTTCCATGTTGGCCTTACGCATCAGAGTCCCTGTTTTGCAAGCTTCTGAACCCATTAACGTAGTTCAATCCCATTTAACAAAGGCTTCAATGCTTAAATTTCTATAGACTTCATGCTAAAGCCAGAAGAAAGATACCCTCACACCTTCATTGAAGAAAATAATGAAGCACAAGCTCAACTATGCTGTGAAACACAAATGCACCATACAGGAGAGGAGCAACACTCATCTCTAACCACAAGAAAAGCTTCAGCACTTCTGTCTGAATAAGTACTGGATTATACAGTCATCAAAACCATGTTTTACAGCTTCCATTCTCAAAGTGATTTAGTCCTGCAATACTACCAACATTCAAAAGACTGAGGCAAAGCATGCGCATCTCAGCTAGGCACCTTTCCCCCCTCCCCCCCCCCCATGACGTCCATACGGGTGCAACTTTCCTCCAAAAGCATATGGTATAAGTTAGCTTTGCTGTTGGTTTGCAAATACAAAAATAAACATATCAGTAACCACATAAGGTTACTTGTTAACAAATGAGAGTGAGCATTAGGTAGGTATTTTAAGTTGGAGCTGGCTATTAAATGTATAAAAGAAAGTTTAATACAGTAGGGAAATAGATAAAGTGACTGGAGGAGATGGGGGGGGGGGGAAAGATAGTCTGTTCCCAGAGAAACCTCAGATGGTTATTCCTAGCCTGGATCCCCAGTCTGTCCTGTTCTGTTTGGGAAACTTCAAGGCAAAAAGTTGGAGGAAATACTCCACAAATTTTAGGATACAAGACTAAAGAACAAAACAAACAAAACCCACTTAAAAGGGGACGGCTTGAACAGGGTATTTTCAAACAGTCAAATTCAGAGCCATTCCTTATGACCAGTAATTCTGTTCCTAACAGAGTGAGCAGGATTATATCCTCAGGGAAATCTGAGGAGTGTTTTAATGGTCAAAGCAGAACAACTACCCCACGCAAGGTTGTGCTAAGAAAGATCACGTGATGAAAGGTCCTGTTTGATGTCCAAACAGGAGTAACCACATAAACTGAGGAAATTCTAAGCGCGGGTAGGAAGATGTAGGAAGAGCTCAGTGCTGCTGCATTTCCCTTTCTCTAACGGCTTCAAAACAGCAACACTGCAGGGAGAAGCATAAACGTCACTCAAGAATCGGAGCAAAGCCCTATGATAAGACTAAGGCAGCTCAAGTGAGTTTGGTATATAGAGTTGAGAAGATGCTTTTTGGCTCCCCCCGGATTAGTGATGGGGAGAAACTGAAGCCAACATAGCCAGCAAAGAAAAAAATAAGGAAGGTGCAGCTATTAGAAGCAGCTACTAGTTCCCTTGGAGCTGGAGAAGAAAGTGGATATATTTTGGGAAAATACTTTGACTATAAAGCATATCTGCCATTGAACATAAGGTTGACTTCTAAGCTGGAAATTAGACTGGATGATCCCAGGTTACTTCCAGTTTTACATGGCAGCAGTATCAGTCTCCAGGATTTTCCTGCCAGTTTGATATTTTGCTGCTCAAAGCTTCACCTCGCCAGGTCATGAATATCAGCCTCGTAACAACTTGCAATCATTCCAGCTGCCCATGCTGCAATGAATGAGAAGCTCTAAGGGCTTCAGGGAACTACTCATTCCAATCTTTAATTCTCACCAAGTCTAAAATCAATGTGTAGTTTATCTTTTAACATTAAGAAAATATGCAGATTTTTATAGGAAAAGCACAAGGAAAGCACATGCAGATAACAATATTACTTTGCCCTGCAACACATGGCCTTGGCTAGTTACAACTGGCAGATTTCTTCACATAGAGCAACAATTTTGTTGAATACCACAGACAACACCTTATTCCAGCCTACTAGTTATAAGATCATGATCTAAAACATTAAAACATACTAATTTTCTCCCCTCCCTTCTCTCGCTGAGAAGGAGCGGTAGTGAAATGACCCTTCAGATTGCCATGGATCTACTGCACTATTCTGGGCTGGTGACACAACAGGAGCTTTGAGTCCTCCCACAAAAAGAAAAAAAGTAGGAATATTAAGTAGTCCAACGCAGCAGAGTGACTCCTACGGCCATCCATTTTCTTCTTTCTTCTGCCTGGAGGATAAATGCTTTCACATATTACCATGGACAAACTGGGACAGATCTGTGAACAACAAAAATACATAAGGCTTCAACAATGGGTTTTTTTGGCCCATTAAGAAACTCATCTCCTTACCATGGGAGAAGTCCAAGTGCTTCCACTACTAAGGGTCTCTCTGACCTCCAAAAGGCACCAACCTCCCATTCTATGTCCTCTCCCACCTCTAAATCAGTTAAAGAGACAGCTGAGCTGCCTAAAATATGCCATAGAAGCCGGATTATGGTCAAGTACCCCCTTTAAAGTACATTTTCAAAATGAATGACTTCTTTACAGTATCTATTCCCATCTATCCAATTAGCACAACCTTGAGAAAGCTGATAAAATAAGCCCAGTTCTTCAGCCTACAATGCAGTTCTGCCACATTGGAATCATTTCTAGGTTTCAAAGCACAAAGGATGACTTTTATTTTAAAAAGTGTGTGATATACAAGCACTTACTGGGCATTATGTTTTAACACTATCAAAATACACTGTTTCACTCTTTGTTCCATTCTCAGCTACAAAATATCACTTTGAATCACCACATGTAAATGAAAACGCAAGCCACTTACAGCTTAGCTTTCTCAGTCAAATCACGAGAAACTGCAGGTGGCACAAGGTATGAGGCATTTGGGATTTTAAGAAACTCATGCAGTGAAAGCACAGGTGCAATCAGAACATAAAAACTGCAGTAAGGGAGACAGAAGATCCACATGGACAAACTCCCACCTTAAGTGGCCAGCAGGAGATCTCTAAGACCATGGAGCACAGGAAATGCATAGTGTTGGGAGTCAGGGACACACACACACACACTTTATTTAATGACCCAAGGTGGTATTCTAATATGCAAAAATCTGCCCCGTTTCCAACCCCCCCCCCCCCGCCGCCATTGTATGAACTTGTCCCATTTCTTTCTGAACCTACGTAAACTTTTGGTGTCCATGGCTTGCAGAACAGTACCCTTCAGCTTGTCTCAGTGAGATAGCTCCTGTTCATTTTGAACCCCTAGTTTCTGGGGCTAATATGAGACAAGTTGGGGTTCTTGCTCAAAGGATTAGCACTATGTCCCCTGAAGACAGCATCTCACAAAACAAAACGTGATGCAGCTTTCAAAGATGCCAACTTGGACATTGACATCAGACAAAGCCTTTTCTTTTTCTTCGTTCATAAATGAGAACGAAGTGATGATAGAAAACTGTTTCATCACAGAAATTGTACAGATTTGATTCTAATTCAACTGAAGTAGTTTAGGAGAAAGGGACACTGAGGACAATCTGACATCTGCTGCCTTTTAGAGGAAATGCTAAAAGCTGGACTTTCCAGCACATAAAAACCTCAACCTTAACATAGGAACTAAATTCTCTTGGTCTGACAACCATCCTTCCGCACGAACTGTTTCAGCACAATCAGATGAAACTGCACACGGAGATAAAACAAGGCAATAAAATGGAGAGAAGGGGGAAGCTATTTAAACATATTCAGACATCTTTGTGTAGGGTTGATCATTGCCTGGACATGTCTACAAAGTACCAGTTAGATGTCAAACAGTTGGCATAAGCTAGGTTCTGCTGAGAGGGGGGTTCATTAGCTGCACTCTTGATCAGAATGACTTATCACAACATTGCAAATCCCCACTGCTGCTCGAGGCAGAGAAGAACGGACAATAACTATGTATTTACCAGCAGCAATTGCTTATCATTATCTGTCAGCTGGCTAGGAAGTAAGCAGGACAGTGCCTATCTGAAGCTTATCCTTTTGCTTCCATGGGGCACATGCAAAAGCACAACCTGGGATCTCTCACACCAAAGCATTCCCAAAAAGGATATAAAAGATGCCAGATGCCCAGGAACCAGATGCGCCACTGAATGGAGTGCTCCGTTACAAACGCACAAGCAGCCAGCCAAGATCCAGCACCTAGCAAATCAGTGCTTGTTAGCGTGGCTGTCCATACTGGTTCAGCTGTGCAGCAGTGGGTTTGGTTACTGCTAGGACTCTTTTGGTCTCCCTTGGAAGGGCCCTGAATACAGGCATCTCTTCCAGCCTCCCCTGCACACTTGCATGTTGAGAAAATAAAAGAATTAAGAAGGTACAGGCACTGAAAAGAAACATTCCTTGGACTACTGTGGAAGGTACAATTTAGCGTTTTTTATTTATTTTTTAAGAGGTCAGTTTTTCTGTAAAACAACCTTCCCAACTCACGTGTCAGTATAAGCAAGCAGCTTAGGCCTGATCCATGTGGCGACCAGTTACAGGACATGTCAATTAACATGCTTTTCTGGTTTTCCATGGAAAAGCAACCAGTAAGACTAGGCATCCATGCACCGCTGCAGAAAAGCTTTCGTAGATCTATTTATGACAGCATAACTACACACGGAGTTTGGGTGCAAGTCAAAGCTTCATTTGTGCTCTGTTTCTAGTTTGGATCTTATTGTAGCTCAGATACATGATGACATGTTTAATATTCAGTGAACTGCAAGTGCTGAAGCACTGTAAGAAGGTTCAAGTTAAAAAAAAATTCCAAAAACTGAGAAGTGAAGCAGTTAAGCATTTACCTCCAGGTTTCTCATGACCTGAGGTACATAAAAAGTACGCAAACCTTTCTCAGTCAGCCATCAGTTTATCCCAGTAACATTTTCAGTAACACTTTTCATGTTGGCCTGACTAGCTAATTTCAAGTGAATCCTCAAGTGGCTCCACAAATCCTCTAAAGCACCCTAGAAGTCTGAAAAGCTGCTTCCACATCACAGAATGGTTCAGGCTCTTCCACTCCCTCTCCAGGGAAGTTAACAGACCATCATTAGCCTAGACTACAGCTGCCTTAGCCACCAGACTGAGGCTAAAAACCTGAAGCTAAGCAAAGACAGAGCAACTCCAACCCAAAGTTGCCTCCCCAAAGCCATCAGCTATAAGTCACGGTCACGGCTTGTCATAGAAGCAGACAGACAACACCCTGCCCAGGAGGTACAAAACAGCTTCACACTAGCAGTTCTCCCACTGGCACGCTACACCCTCAGGGGAGCAAGACAGACCTATTATTTCTTGAGCGCCGAGGAGCAGCATGTTCCAGCACTCATGAGCCTGTTGCTGGGGTTAGAGGGAGAGCTTTGGTATCCAGCATCCCCAAAACAGGCCAGGTAAATCAGAGCAGAGCCTGGCTGCACCACTCCCTGTTCCCACGCATCTCCTCCTGACCTTGCCTAGTCCTAGCTTTCTCCTCTGCCGCCGTCCTGGGTACAAGGAAAGACAGACTGGATGTCTGAGGCAAGCTTTAGCTGTCTCCTGCTGGCTGAAAATGACCGAGATGAGTTTGTAAGAAAAACTGAGTAGCCTTTAGGTTACCAGAAAAAGCAAGTCACATCCATGCCTGGTACATATCTGAGAAGTTTTAAAGATGGCTTAGCAAATTTAACATTTAACTAGCTTAAAAGGCATGCCCCTACTCCTCCATCCATCAGATGCTCCCAGACTCTCCATTTCACTGGCTCTGGCACTCCAACAAAGTCCATGCAAGCCAACTCACCTCACTCACCTAGCAGTAAGTGAGCAGCTTTCTGTCAGGTTCCTGGGCTGAATCCTTACCGAGAGGTTAAAAAAAAAAGAGAGTCTTGGAGCCAGTAGAAGGAAAGTTACAGGTAGATGGTATGACCCTTAGCAGCAGCAGCAAGTTGTTACATACTGTAGCTCCATGAGATTAACAGCTAAGAACGTTGCAGACAATTGGACGTTTATGATTCTTCCAAGAACTCAAGATAAACGCACATAGTTGAAGAGTTTTGCTTCCTAAATATCAGCCGTTGTCTGATAGTTTCCAGTAGCTCTTTTTGTATCCTGTCTAATAGCAGGACGCCAAGAACACAAGGGCTTTCATTTGCGTTAACCGCAGCAGAAAAAGCTTTAACTAAAACTGCAGCCACGTCTTCCACCCTCACATGTTTTTCAAGCACTAGAATATAGCATGACCTCCCTCCCCCATCCCATCAGGAGAAAAGAGGATAGGAAATGCTAGATTTCAAAACTGGTAGATATTTACTAAGTAAAATATTTTGGTAGTATTAAAAAAAAAAAAGGAGCTATCTAGATTAGACTTGAAGAAGAAACAAATGCAAATTCCTGCGCAAGGAAGACAACAATAGATGACAGCAGTAAGACCCAGTGAGTAGCCAGCGAGTACATGAATCACGAGCACATTTTAGTAAAGCCTTCCTTACTATCACCACAAGTATCACCACACACCTGTTTTTGAAAGTTACTTAAAACATGAACCTAACACAAGCAACACAAGAGAGAGGAGCTGGAGGTATTTCTTCAAATACCAGTCGCACATCTTCCTGGGAGAACACGATAGTGAAGTTACCTCCCTCCCAAGTTATGTCACAATTTCGTGGGAGGCATCAAGAACTTCCAGAAAGGCATCCGAAAATGGGCTAGTATGCACTGAGATATCTAACTGAAACAACTGGAGCCTTTGTACTGAAGCCTGAAGTGCTTCCTGTAGAAGGTCAGTTTTATCTCCAGAAACACCTCTCACCTAAACAAGCAGATGCTCTGAACTCTGACACCTTGCAACCCTTTGCAAAGCTGTACTACTTTCCTCAATGTATACTTTGAGTATGGACCTGTCACTAACGCCCCTGGACAGAGGCCACTAAAACTTGTTCTTGAAGATCATCTATGTCACTTTTCATGTGTTTAGATTCCTCAAGAACGGCTGCGTCCTACCTGTACTGATCATGCTGTTCACAGATGTGCTTTTGGAGACGCTACAGTAGCTACTGCTTGTTCTGTACTTTAAGCTTAAGGTCAGACCATGCCTCAAGGCAAGAGGAGACTATTACAGCCGACTTGGTCCTCCCTCCAATACACACACACACACACACACACACACACACACACACACACACTCCCCTTCATGTCAGAATTGCACAACAAGGGAAGCATAACTGGATCTGGAAGAAAATATTCTTGGGGGGGGGGGGGGAAGGGAAACCCTCACAGAATCACAGAATGGTTGAGGTTGGAAGAGACCTCTGGAGATCATCTAGTCCAACCCCTTGCTCAAGCAGGGTCACCTAAAGCATGTTGGACAGGAGTGTGTGTTAACACAGCACAGCTTAACTCTGATTTGTCTGGACTCTGCATGCCCAGAAAAAGGCCACATACTCTCCGAAGAGAACAAAAGAGCAAAACAGACCCAAGAATCTGTGTACCAGATCATTCACCCCCAGCGTGGTGTCCCTGTGTAGTCTCCAGCACTGAGCTCAGCGCTCCTCAAAGGCCTAGAAAGAGCATGTTTCAGAGAGAGGCTGCTTGAACCTCTCAGGAGTCACTGTCAGGACTCTACTCACCCCATACCCTCTATAAAACATTAGGCCATCAGCTCTGCTCCCAGGAGGCACTGGCAGATTAGATGAGCGACTTACCAACAAAACCGGTGACTGGATCATGGCCCGCAAACCATTAGCAGAACTCAGAAGACCCAATACACATGCAGCAGGGCACTCTCCCCTCTTTTACCCACCTGCGAAACTGAGACAGCAGTTGACCTCCCATAGAGATGTTAAATAACCAGAATGAGCCTAGCAAAAAACAAGACCATGGAAGACCCGTGGCTAGATAAGAAGCCTAGATGACAAGAATTCACAGCAGCATCAGCATGGCAGCATATCCACCAGAGAGATTAGGCACATATAGCACTAATTGCCCAAATAATGCCAATTTCCCTGAGACAGTTGGATTTTTCCTCAGAACAGTACATTTATGGAAACACTAAAAACTACAGAGAAGGCTTCATGCTGTACAATAAAAAAAAAATCTATCGTTGTTCTAATCAAACTGCAAATGTGCACTGGGTTTTTAAGCAAGTAAATGGAAATCATGCTGACATACAATTGTTCCACCCCCGGGTTCGCCTTCACACATTTCTTAGAGGTCATTTTTAAAGAATTAAGCCTTGTTCAGCTAAACATCTGGTGGCTGTTGCTAGAGGAAACAGACTATCTGCAACATTTGAGCAAAAAATAACAAGTCACAAAAAAGCAGACTGCATAAGCAAGAACAAACGTTTTCCCAGCATACCAATCTCAAATGTTACATGAAATACTATGCTTGATTTTGAGGTTAGAACATAGTGTTACTTAGGTATTGCACACAGGTTAACTTCAGAGATTCAAATTCTCTAAGTTCATAAAAATATAATCATGTTGTATTATAATCAATATTCTAGCTAGCAGCAGCCCTAAGGATTTTTCAGAAGCAGTTCTGCTGGAGAAAGAGGAATTACAGGTTAAAAGGGGATCAGTTCAGCTCCAGGCATTTTCAGATTTATACCAAGTATAAGTTGAGAAGCTATGCAAGATGGTTTTGGTCATTAACTGTTTGATTTAGGGCCACCATGCTTAACAAAACAAGTATTTCTGTTTAACACTACAAAGCATCTTTTCAGTCGCTGTCCTTTTTACTTGGGATTTATCAGTTCGAGTTCAATGCCCAAAAGGTAAAGCTACATGACACTAAACTAGAAGCTTGATTTTGTGAGAAAAAGCTGAAAGCTGAGAAGAAGCTCTAATGACATTATCATTCGAAGCCCTAGGACCAAACCAGAAGCCTTACAAGATCACAAACGGGCTTTATAGATCATGAAGTCCCGCATCAGGGGACAAAGCATTCCTGAGAACATCTTAAGCAGAGTAACACTAATATACTGGAATTGCACTTCACATTATGTACTCTTCTACAAATAGATATCACTGTTCTTTGAGGAGAGCTTTAGCACTTAAATAATCCAGAAGTCTGATGGATGACTAATACAACTAGAAAGCTTCGAGCACAGAAGAGTATTTTCAGTACCACTCACTCATCAGAACCACACAATACGCAGCTGCTGAACAGCAGAGGCACCTAAGGCTTTCGCTACCATCTCTCTCTCTCTCTCTCTCTTTTTCTTTTTTTTTTTTTTCTCTCTCCAAACCACACACAAAGCCTTTGGTTGCAACTAGCTTCCTCCAGCACTCCACAGAGAAGTCCACTCTGCAATCAGCCTCAGCTGCTTAGACGTTATCTTGTACGTGTTACCACTGGTCGAGGAATATCTCATATTAGTATGTAGTGAATCTCTCTCTCTTTTGTAGAAAGCCCCTGCAAAGCACCACTCACTGAGCCAGCAGACACACACCCCATGTGCAACTGTTTAAGCTGGGAGTTTCACTGTTGTGCTTGTTTGTTTATGCTATCCCCCCAAAATTGCTCCTAACACCAGGTTCCTCCAAATGCTGTGGATATGGTGCTGCAGGCTCACCAAGCACATTGAAGGAGAACAGAGTCAGGAGCTGACTCTTCACTCTTACGGACAAAGCGTTTCCCTATCACCAGCGCAGGAGCTGAGGCCGCATCAATGCTGAGAATAAGCCAGGCCAGCGCATCTCTGCTGGAGGGGCCTGAGGCAGGGAACGTTCAGGTGAGGATACAAACGGTCCTTGAAGAGCAATGACTTGAGCCGGTGTGCTAGCCTACAGAGAATTATGGGCTAACGAAAGCATGACATGGGGCATGTTTAAATACGAAGAAGTTAAAACACACAGCAAAATAAGAGGCAGGAGGCAGGAATGGGATACAGGTGCAGGCAGGTCAGGAGCAAGATCAGTGGCTGAGACAGCACCACTTTTTCAGTCTTGAAACTGATAAAGAATTTCCGTAATACATTGTCAACTTCTACTATATATTAAAAGCAAGGGAAAAGTACACTTGGCTTTACTCATTATATGATTTGGTATTCATATTGTCCAACAGTCTCTGCTTAAAATCCACATCTGTGTGCAAGTGACTGACCAGAAAGCAAGTGGTGGTGGTGTGTGTGTGTGGGGGAAATTGGACATCTTGAATTGGGCAGAAGCTTCTCTCAGGTGAAAAAAGCATGCTGATTCCAAACTCCATAGAAACCACTTCATCTGATAAAAAGGTTCCCAAGACCCCAAACATGCTTCAGGCAGGGATGAAGAAAAAAAAACAAGCCAATGACTTCAAGCCACACAAGAAACCATCCACAACATCATGTCAACGGCATGCTTCTTTAGACTCCAGCAGCTTATCTTTAAGACAAAAGAATATGAAATATAGCACAGTTGGATAACTGCAGTCCCTACTGGATCCACAGAAGGATATTAAAAGCACCATACTGCACCAGTCTGAACTGCTCAAACTAAGAAGTTTCAAGGAATTAATGACACGCATACTACTGGCATCAAGAGGGAAATTGCTTTTAAGGGCTAAAATGGCAAAATAATGACATACAGTATGAAGCAAAATTGACAAGACATTTCTCCTTCGGGCTGGAAGCATGAAACTGTTCCTGCCATGCTCCCCTCATCCCTTCCCTCCCCAACCCCCCACCTCCTATTTAGTTGAGACTACCAAAACTCAAAAAGCTCATTAGGCTTTCTGTATGAGAAATATAAAACAGAAATTACAATTTAGAAAGAATTTGTTCTGTGAAGTCACTTTATCCAAACGTAGAAACAGCATTTCCAAAAAGATTTTTTTTCATCACTGATTTCATGAAACAGGCAGTAAGTGTCCTACATATGCTGAAGTCAAACACTCTCACCAAGGAGCATTACTTGCTTTGCTCTCAGTTCTGGAAAAAAAGTTCTCAACATCTACAATTTTTAGTTTTCTGCTTATTTCATAACAAAGTTAAAGTGCTTTTAGAGAAGCTTCCAGTTACTCATGAAAGACTTTGGACTCTCCCCTACTTTATAACCTACCCAGCTTGAACAACTTCCCTATAAAAGGTATTCATCACAGACAACATCCTTACAGTTACCTGGTTTCCAGTTCGCAACACACGTTTCTAGAACTAAAGCTAAGGAAATTCAATCAGGGATGCAATTTGCATTAAGTTTTCAGACAAATTATTTTTGGTAAAAAACAAAACAAAAACCCAAAACACAGCACTGACAGAATGAAAAATACTGAAATGGAAACATGGAATAGAAATTGAGGAGCTTTAATTCAGATCTCTAAGCGTCCTCCTGCAGGTTTGATGGACACTTCATGTACTTTGGCTAGATGTTACTGAATTTTATACCATCTCCCCTTACAGATTTTTTTTTTTTTTTTTTTTAAGAATAAGGATGGGAGTTGCGTGCTAAGACCTTCCAGAATATCAAGTCAAATGACACTCACCATATGTTTCGTAATTCACTTGTCTTTATTATCCAAAATCACAGCGTAAGCAAATACTGGGGCATCAGAGCAGCACAGCAGCTAGCCAGTCATACCTGTAGAGATTTTAAAAAGAAGGAAAAAGAGTAAACACTTTAGAAAGTCTAAATGCAACAGCTTCCAATCTTGCTTTGCACTTTACAGAGCCAAACACCTTTTCCTATAGAAAAATCTAGTATTTCTCCTTACAACAAATCAGGGCATGAGTTTTCATTCAGAAGAGGACAGTGTTTTTCTTAAAATACAGATGTTTGACTGCTCAGTGATTATGGTTTGTGTTTTCAGTAAGCTGCTTTCCCACCCTGGCAAACAGGATCCCAAATGTGAACTCCCAGGAGGCAGCATCCTTGGGTTGACTACATCTCCCGAGATGCTCCAGGCTCTTTGGTCAGAAGGAAGCGTAAGGGGGTTTTGTCTTTGTTTCTCGTTTTTCCCTCCCCTCAAATAACACCCTCCAAAAGTGCATAGCTCATACGGCAGAGCAGGGCTCAAACACCAGTTTGTAAGGATGAGTGCTTCATAAGGGGTGATACCAAGGCTGAACCAAAACTGAATGGTTTCAAAGTGTTTCTGGAAAATAACTCTACCCTGGATGACCAGATACAGGTTGCTTCATTTTTCTTTCAAAACTTAGGCATTTGGCTTCCGTTTGAGAAGTGTGCACTGTTCAAACACAAATAAATTGAAATGAGCAAGTTCAAGTTGTGAAGAGCTTTAACAGCCATCTAGAACATAGGCTCATCTGACACACTGAACTACAAGGCAGACTTCCCCTACACACAACGCGCTCTGTAACATGCTATAAGGAGCCCCTGGCTCCCAAATATCTAAGTGCATTCAAAGTCTATCCCTAAGCTAGAACTTTTCTTATTTTCCAAATTATTATCGCAGAGGTAGAAATTTAAGAGTTCATACCACCCTTTGATACTACTGCTTCCATAAATACATGTCAGGGAAAAGAAGTGTGGTCTACTCTCTACTCTGACTGGCAGAAGTAAGCTTTTGTCTTTGAGAAAGCCCTGTGCTCTACATTAGCAAGAAGAGTATTTTTTGGCTTTTCTCCAACAGCAAGCACAAGATGTGTCAAAGTCACGATTACTCAAGAGTCACCACTTGGACCGAAGCACGCAGGAATTTGGGTCTACCTCTGTCCTGTACTTTTATAAGCTTCTTGCTAGCCTATGTTCTCTCCATATCGCTCATTATTTCTTCCCTCAAAAAGCTAGGAGGTTTGCTCAGTTGCATTTTAAGAGACTTCAAAAAGTCTTAAAGAGCTCACAGCAGCTATCATTATTAATCCTTGACTTCAACTACCCAGCACCAAATTGTGAGCGAAGCCAGCCGCTGGGATGAGGAAAACGCACCACTTACGGCTTCAGCTTAGAAGGTCTAAGCAACACTCATCCATCCAAAACAGAAAGACATCAGGCAGCTGAATATGATCTCCCTGTATCAGGCTTCTTTTAAAGCATTAAGGAAAACTTTACAGCCTAGCACCAAGTAAAATTAGATTATTTGACCCAATCAAAGGCCAAAGGAAGAACCAGCCAAACTCGAACTCGGCTAAATTGCAGAGGACATGCAAGCACCTATACACAGAGTCAAAGTGGGATCGCAGTGCTTTTTATTGACTTGACAACCCAATCTGTACAGCACTCTTGAGCACAGACCAGATGGACTATCCCATGAACCTGACACATCCATTTAAATGCTTTTTGACCTAGGGAAGCTTGCTCATTTTCCACCTTCAACACATCCCAACACTGCAGCTTGGGAGAGTGGGGGGAAGAAGTACTGCACAGAAACGCCATATTGAGATATTTGGTCAAAAACTACCTCAGTTTGTTGATATAAATAACCTCCAAGAAGTACTGGCATCTGCAAACACAGCAGCTAAGCAGAAAAACCTATTTATAACGCGCTCTAAGTTACATTTATTTACTTAAGAAATAAAAGCAAATAAATCATCTCAAGCTCTGCTAGGGTTAAGGCCTGAAGCCAGGAATTACATATTATTCACGTCCTGCTTGACGACAAGAACACAAGCGCATTATGGAAGAACCAAAGTGTAACTTAAATTCCCAACATTGGTCAGTCCCTACGACTTCCTGCTAGTAAGGCCAAGTTACAAAACTCCGTCCGTGCTTCAGAAAACCAATTTATTAAGAGACCTTTCAACCCGCAGCACAGCAAACAGGACTCCTCCCTGGCTCTCCCACATTCCCATAACAGCACGTTCTCATACAGGACTCCCAGGCTCACGAGAGCATTGGAGACTTGAAAGCTGGATTGAGCTCATTTTCTGACTCACCCCTGCATCAACATTGCTGGGCTTGTCCAGAAGCCCTGTCCAGTACCAAGGCCTCTCAAGCAAAGCGTGAGGGACCCTAGGGTAATGAGAAGGACTTGGCTTATGATTGCAGCACACGTCAGAGCAGCAACCTGCATGAGAGGCTGAAAACCTTGTTCAGCTGCCAGTATGGCACAAAACAGAAAGCCAACACTCGTAGCAAAGCAGCAGCAATGGTGAACAAGCTTGAATACATATGGACAACTCGGTTGGTGCGCAGGTTTATCATGGTAACGAGTTCCATTTTGTCTTAACACTTTCAGCAAGCTGTACAGCTTACGCAGAGTAAGAGGGGCTTGTGCCTCTTCTGAAAGGGAAGATGAAGGCTGAGAAGAGGGAAGGAGAATGAAGGAGGCAGTCTGAAACCAACAGCAAGATAGACATTTTCCAGCTTTTGACAGACAATTAAACTTTTGCATGTTCATTAGTACCGCCAGCCACTTTGCCCATTTCCTTTGGCATCTCCTTGAGAGCACTAGCTAGGCTTTAGGGTTACACATGCCCTGGCACAGATGCCAGGCTGAACTGCCCGGACCTTGGCTTTGCACAATGATACGGAAGTAACGCAGAATCTGCTTTCAATAAGGTTGCTTTGGTTTCCCCCCAAAAAAAAAACTCTTCGGGAAAAATTTATTTTACAGAACAAGGATTTTACAGAATGCCAAAAACGTACGTGAAACATTTGGGGAGCTAGGCATGAGACCCAAGCAGCTGTACTCAGGACATACTCCTCTGCATCACTTGACATAAGCAAGGCGAAGGCACCTGCCTGTTCTCAGCACAGTGCCAACAAGCAGCATTTCTGTTCAGACCTCAAAGGCCACAGCATTCAGACAAACACTATCAAATCAACTGGGGAAGCTCCGCAGGCACCAAAATCCTTTTCCAGTTGTCAGTGAGAGAAAAAGGCCACACCAGAAGCTTTAAGCTTCACTACATGTTTTTCTCCATTATTTTTCAAAGCTAGATGAGAAGTCAGCTTCTGAGCTTGCTTTAGTCGCAACAGAGTAAAAACTAATGTCCCTGAAGGCAGCTCATGAATAAATAATATTTGCTACCTTTGAGTACACAACCAGATCTTTCATCTCCTCCAGGAGCTGGGGGGGGGATCTGTGCCAGTCAGAACAGAAGTGATTCCCAGAGACAGAGTACTTTCTAGTTTGGGCTATACTGCACATACTTTTTGGCTCCCAGAGGAAGACACAGCTTCTGTCATAGCAGGGAAGACAACTCTACAAAATCATTTTTTATTCGTTCTCTCGGGAAGCTGGTCTACAGACAGTTTTGAAGTCTTTTGTATTTAGTCTTGTTATTATTTGATTACTAGTTAGCAGCACAAAACTCTGCATAATACTTAAGAAATCCATCTTTAAAATGGATTACCAAATGAAAGCATGGCAACATGATAAAAAAAAAAATCTAACCTAATGGACACTTCTGCACTGCAAAGTCTTCACACAAAGGTAAGAAATCTCCAAATAGTATTAGATGCTGGAACAAAACTTTAGTAGCCAACGTGACGCTCCAGCACTCATCTTGAGTTTGAACAACGAGAAGCTTGTTCAGCCGCACACAGAATTTGAATCGGCGCTCCAGAAACCAACGCAGTCAGTCTTCAAATGAGCCACTATCAGGCTTGGCTCAAGACATGTGCAAGTCAGCAAATTTTAAACCAAAGAGTTCTACGGCCGTATGAAGAAATAAGGTCTTTGTAGACCATTGCTGGTGCACAAGAAAGTCTTTTCAGAAGAACTCACTGTCAAACAGCTTTGGCATAACACCTGGAACATATTACTGTTCCAAGTCAAATATACAGAGACAAACCTCCAAAATATTAATCCAATTTCAAAACTTCAAAGGTACTAACATTTTTAAACACTCCAGAGATCTAAAGCACCTTCAGTGGCAGCGAGGAAACTAGTAGGAGCATCTGTATATACTAAAGCCTCACCCTCAATAGGCAACTTCAAGGCAGAGTCTGCCTAACGGCTAAAAGCAATAAACAGATGAGTTTGTAAAATGAAACATTCCTCTCCTATTCTGCCAACACACAAGGAATGCCTCTTTGGCAGGGGAAAGTTGGCACGACAATCAGAGTTCAGCAAACTTAAGCTGCATGTTATGTGCAAGAGCAAAAGAGTGAGGAAGGAGCAAGGAAGGATCACTTAAGCTGCGCAGTTACGTGAGCGTTTCCCCTCAAAAACATTGCCAAGTTAAGGCAGCTCCCAACATACCACTCCGCCTTGTTCCTATCACATTAGTACCCTCTTTGCTAATGAGGGGATCACGCTACAGACATGCTTTAAATATTCATTCTATCTTCTCTGAGGTTGGTTCCCTAATCTGGTTCATCCAGCCACCTTACAAGAAGGTAGGATCAACACAACCAAGGACTACTGAAGGCTGAGAACTCATTTTAGCAAGGAAACTGCTAGATATGTGACTATTCAGGTTTAGCTCAGGTGGTTAGGGCATGGTGCTGCTAATGCTAAGGTCGTGGGTTCAACCCCCACACAGGGCTATGCTGAGGGTTTGACCAGATGATCTCCAGAGGTCCCTTCCAACCTTATAATTCTATGATTACCCTCACATTGTTCCTTTTTCTTGCCTTATTTCCCTCCTTTACACAACCTGAAGTCATTCTGAAGCCGATAGGTTTTCCTTAGGATTTCCAACCACATGGCAAAACTCCTTCACTCTTTCTTCCATCACAGCTTCAACCATGTGGCAAAACTTCTCCTCCAGTCTTACCCACATCAGAGCTCCACTGTTAGGTGCAACAGAGAACTCTGTGCTTAGCCTTAGCCCACATTTTTAAACTTCAATCAGACGAGAGTAGCTCAAAGATGCCACCTGTACCTCCATCTACATACTGCTCTGGTTGCTAACCCATTAAAGATCACGAATGGATACAGCTCTGAGGAGAGCATTAAAACAACTAAAGCCTCCGAATGCCAACAGAGCTGAACCTAAGAATGAGGCCCATTTAGCTTAGTTTTGAGTCTGAAACTGTAAGTACATGCCTGGTATACAGAAAGAAGAGGGCAAGTGTACACAACTTCTCTGTGCAACTTTTCCAACCTCCAAAATTATTTTTAATTCTGGCCCTTCCCAAGTCAGTTATGTTTCTGCATATTCAGTAATGCTTAATGGAATTTCATCATGAGCTTGCCCAGTCTCCCTCTGAACCCGCACGACCTTTCTGCAGCCCCAACATCCTTTGGCTGGTTCTATGAGTGTTATTCATTGCCTGAAAACCAACCTTCTTCTGTTTGTTCTGAACCTACCTCCAGTTTTTGCCCCCAAATCTCGTAACGGGAAAGAGCGGATCATCCTCCCACAAGGCCGCTCTTGACTGTATTGATTTGACCTAACCTAGCTAACATTAAAGGATTAGCAACGGATGAAAACGAGCACTTCTTGTCAGAAGGGACATGAAGAAAGAGATCAGCTTTGACCGTACAGAATCAGCAAGCAGCATTTTCTGCCAACTAGCAGTAGATATTAAAACTATGCCTGGTGCGCAGGTAAGCAGCAGTGTGCCACAGAGGACCCAAACGATCACGTTAAGGTTGTTTGCAGACTAGGTTTGCCCTCAAAAGACAGGAAAGCAGCAGCACGAGGAGGGGAACGAGTCATATCTTGTTGGGTAAATTTTCCTGTTTTTTCACCAGAAAGATAGTTACATTCAAGACCTGGAGGAGAACAGAGTGCAAAGCTGATGGCCTTAACTGCACTTTAGAAGTAAAGCTCCTGTGCAGATGCAATAATTTACAAATTCCTCTCTGAATACACCCTAAAACTGATATCTACATTTGTTCTGCTCAAATGAAAAAGAAAGGTCAAAGCCAGTAGAAGTTATTCTGGCACTGTACTTGGGCAGTACTCAGAACAATATTTATCTGACACTTAAGTAAAAAAGAAAAACACTGCTGCTTGCAAAAGCCTTGCAAATACCACTCGAAGTATCACTCTCCGTTCCCCTAATTCATGGGTAGCCCACGTTTCAAACACAGCACCACAAGAACATCTAGATCTTAATTTTGCCCTTACAAAGGAAACTTTTGAGTTATATACTGGCACACCCGAGTGCAATCTCTGTGCATGTAAAGGTTTGACATTCCTCATAAGCCACTGAAACCTGCACATATTTCTACAGCTTGCATAACAAGGAGGTGGTTTTTGTTAGTAGAGAGATGCTGAAGACTTCAGAACTGATGCCAATAGTCTTTCTGATGAAAGGGCATACTCAGACGAACGGTGCTTTAAATAAGACTAGGATA
Source organism: Rhea pennata (assembly GCF_028389875.1). Taxonomy (NCBI): domain Eukaryota; kingdom Metazoa; phylum Chordata; class Aves; order Rheiformes; family Rheidae; genus Rhea; species Rhea pennata. The sequence goes on from NC_084672.1 coordinate 23,957,214, forward strand.
TTATTAAATTTAAAGATAACAGGTAGACAAGTTCAGATAGAGTCCCATTTATAACACACGAATACCTTAAAAAGAAATTCTTTAAGTCTTTTGAATCATTCAGAACAGACTCTTGCCTTCTCCAAATTATGTTTCATTACACGAAGTTTTCACTGCCTATACTTCCTGGAGGTATTCTCAGGTGGGAGCAAGACTACCTGCTTCCAGTAGTAAGGATCATCTGATACTACACGGCTCAGTGACATCTCAGCAAGGCTACTCCTCCCCTGTCCTCTGGGGCTGAGGATGCTCACTAAGACAGTTATGTTCTACACTTCTGTTACTAGCCTCCACTCCTGAAACTTTGATCTGTTTGATTCAGTCTACAAATTTCGAAGAAAAAACAAACTGGAAAAGCCTACTTAAGAGAAGTTTACTTTTCATTTCCAGATGACCAAAGCTTTTGCAGAACAGATACGTGAGAAACTGTAGCTTGAAAGAAAGCTATTGTTGGACCCTAGGAAAAACCAAGTACACATCCTGAAACAAACCATCTGCTTTTTTTTCTCATATAAGAGCTACCAAAGCAACAGCTAGCCGAGTTCTACTCTGATGACCAAAGTCTCATTCAAACACTACAGCGACAAATCAACAATTCTGTCCCGTTACATTTGTTACACAAATAAGTGTTCGTTCTCAAAGCTGAGCTCTCTTCCATGAAAGGACAAGAAAGTTTCAAGATAACTGGGCAGGTTTGAAATTCTTCTCTTTGCTTACTTGTGCATAGAAGTAATAAGCTAAACTGGAGTTCTGATGTTATGCTCAGGTTGCATCTGAAACTGTTCTGTCCTTGCATCATCCCTTCACTCCTAGAGGTTTCATTTCAGAAAACACAGCCCAGTGAAGATAGAGAAAAATGGTTAATTCACCAAGAATGGTCAAAGTATAGAAAATGTTCTATATAAATGAGCAATTAGAATAAGGCTACCCCACTTCACACATACGGGCCCATCAAACTAACAGCAGAGCAAAGAACCAGAGCTTCTTGTTGGGCTTCTCCTGAAATAAGAGTGAAACAGTGCTGATTAACAGTCTGGGTATGCTGTGAGTTTGGAGAGAAGGACTGAAAAGGAACATACGCCTTTAATAAACATTGAGTTAAGATGGAAGAACATTTAAAACAAGACAGAGTGAAGGTTCAAAATCTTATCAAACAGGATTTGTCTTACTAGACATGGTCAGGTCAACTCCCCAGTTGTGGTCCTGGCTTGGATAGTGCAAGCATGTTCCAAAAAAATCTCCTATCAGCAAAGGATTTTTCTTGCAAGATTCCACTGATTCACATCCCAAGATTAATTTCTTCAGTTCTATATTTATTTTGAAGAAAAATTTAATCAATCATTGTTAGAACACATTGACCTCTCAGCCCTCAAAGCAAAAATGATTTGTTCAACATTCCCTTGTTTAATACATTGGCTTACTAGATCATTAACAGACTCTTAATTCAATGTCCCTTAGAAGGGCTGCTTGCTAAGCTCATACTCCTCCTCCCCAGACCTAGCACAAACTAAGAGCCAAATGCTGCCATTTGGGATCAATTTTCACCCACTTGACAGATTCAGGCCTTGAGAGCTGCCCAGCAGGAAGCCTGCCACATACTCAGATGACACAGCTGGCTCTTTAAAGGCAAGTGAGCCTTTCCAGAAGAAGCCCACTAGACTCTGTTCATCAAGACCACTGCTGTTCCTCAAGAGCTCTGTTCAGGTAGAGTTTAAGTTCTTTGCAGCTTCTAATCCTGGTTCTCTTCCTCCATATATCATCCCCTTTCAAAATGGGCCAACAATCCAGCTGACAATACTTACCAGCTAGCGAGGCAGTTTATTAAGTGGCTACTGGATGTTATTATACAGTTTTAGCTAGTGGTAGTCAAAAAAAAAAAAAAAATCACATAAGAACACTAAGACTAAGAAAATAAACCCATACGCTCCCTCAAAAGTTCTTAAGTCAAGATGTTTGCAGTTGGGAACTTGCACAAGGACCAAATGAGAGCTTTCATGAAAAAAAAAAAAAAGAAAAAGAAAAAGAAAGAAAGAAAGAAAAAGCGTATTCTCCATAAAATGGAGCAAGCCAAACAGCTGCCGCAACCGAGAGTGGGAATTCCTGCTGTTTTCTCCCCTGCCTGTCCTTATCAGACCTACTTGTGAACAAGTCTAATTCATTGTAACAACAGGAAAAAAAAAACAAACTCAACAATAACTGCAATAACTGGATAATTTTGTGCCAGGTTAGAGAGTTAAAGCAGCTCAGAAACAGGTTTGACAAGCACCAGAAGCAGTACATGGGAAAGGCATGATCAAAACCTCCCCTTTTGGGCACAGCAGCTACAACTTAAAGCTTTTAACACTCCACAACAGGGTATTTCAATACCAAGCAAAGAGTAAACTCACAGGCTCAATGTTTAAGTACAAAACTACACCAAAAGCTCCCCAAACATGTTTAAAAAAAAAATAAGACTGAGTATGTATTTCTCATGCTAAAAGTGAGGTTTAATAGTCCAATTTCTGATAAGACTACGTTTTTCTCAGGGATGGATCAGGAAGCTGAGAAACTCAGCAAGCCTCTGCTGCCTCCTCCAGCCTTTCAAATTCCAAAAAGAAAGAGGGTTCATGAAGCTGGGATAACCAAGCACTTGAAATAAGAAAAGTCCTACTGGTGGTCTTCCTAGCCCGATATTCTCTCTCCAACCATGATGATCATAGAGAGATGCTAGAGGGAGCAGGAGCCTGGCCAGTTTTTGCAACCCGACCAGCATCTGCAACTGTTGTGTTAGAGATATTAGTATGGGTACCCCTGTCCAGTCCCATCAGCATCTGCTTTTATGGACCTGCTGTCCACGGATTTATCTGATCCCTTTTTGAATGCATCTAAACTCAGTTTCCACAAACTCCTGGGACAGCAAGACCCAAAAGTTTGTTGCCTGCATTTTAAAGAAATGTTTTCAAACTAAGCAGTCACAGACTTTTTAGTTCCTCCTGGATAGGCAGCTGCTCCATTGCCTTCAATTTAACGCCCCTTCTTTGCATGTTCTCCAACTCCACTGGAGATGCAGTGACCAGAAACACACAATGCAGTTAGCTCTGTCAGACATTCATGTATTGAAATTCACTCAACTTATTACCCAACAATCCTAGTCTTTAAATCAGATTAATATTTCAGCCCTCCTAAAAAATAAAGCAATAACATGTACTAACCGTAGCAAGGAGGAGAGACCAGTGTGCCAATAACAACTAACTCAATGGTAGGGAGACTAGATAAGTCCTGACAGTTCCAACTGGCAAGCAATGCCCATGCCAAATAATACGTTTCTTGCCCACTCATCTGCAAAGAAGTTTCTTTCACAAGCCAAAAAAAACCCCACACCACTCACTGCGCTCCTAAACATAAGCAAGCATAGCAGACACTTGAAAATCCTGTTCTACTTCCCAGCAACAGCCATTCACATTCAGCTGGCAGTCTACTACCAACCTCAGAAGAGTCTGGCATTTGAGAGGATGGCAGCAAAGCTCAAGAAGCCTGATTATACATGGAAAGGAACTTCTTCCTTACTCTCACATGATTAATTATGTATTTAATTAGAATCAGTCTTAAGGAGAAGCTGCTGAAGTTGAACATCAGGGTAAGGCAAACAGTCTTATTTCATGCAAGGAGGCAAATTCACACAACGAAACAGATGCCAGAACTGTCCAGCTCTGTACAGTGTCCCTCACACACTAAAAACTTCTCCCAGAAGCTAGAATAAAGCACTATTTTGTACAGATAAATTAACTTTACCTTGAAGGCAAATATTACCAATCACAAAGTTAGGAGGTTGCTTCTGTATGAAGCCACTCAGAGTAGACTTCCGCTTTCAATCGTTAATCTTCATGTAGTTGACAATTAGAAGTGATCATTAAGAAGTAATCCATACCATGTCAAGTTATATCTCCATCTTCTTTGAAGCCCTAATACCTGCTACTACTGATCACATTGTACCAGGAGATTACTCTTTTGAGCTGCATCCAGATGCCAAGTTAATCACTGCCAACAGCAGCATCAGAAGTGTCAGCAATTATCCAACATAAAAAGCTTTTCATAGTTATAGATGCTCAAAGCTCTGTCCACCACAGAAATGCAGCCTCTACATTTTGATACAGATATCTACAGATAAGCAGCAAAAGTCCTTGTAACACAAGGTCATACCTAGTTTCCTAGAACACTAATTTTAGCCATCTGTGCCTCAGGCAATTCTATTAGTTACTTGAAGAAAGGCTACTGGTGTTGAGCACTGGTACAAGGGCAGGTTCCTTATAACCCCGTTTAATCGCAAATGATCTCAAAACTATTAGCAGGGAGCCCTATCTTGATTTAAAGAGGGGACAGATTTAAGTACTATACAAAACTAGCACCAGGACACAGTGATGCTGTTTGAAGATAGGTTTGCTCAAGTGGTATAAGCTATTGCTACATTCAGTTTTAGAGTTGGTAAGAGAGCCGTTCAAGATGACTTAACAGATGGAGTTTCAACACAAATGCATTTTAGAACACCTCCTTAGCAAGCATATTTCCTACTCTAACATGCCTTGTGCTACAATTACAGCATGCTATAGAAAAGCTGATCAACCAGAACACAGAGACTATTCCAAGCTTTTGTAAATGTTACCAGAGACTGATTGAACAGTTTGTGAAGACAAGCTCCAGTTTACCAAAAGGTGTCACAGGGAACAGCTTTACAAAACATTTTAATAATTTCCAAAGCCAAAACGATGGCAATGACTCAGATTCTCTACAATCAGCATTTAGCGCAGTGAATCTGAAGATTTGTATCAGCAGAAACCCACAGGAGTAGTAGAGCACTGAGTATAGCACTTTGAAACTGAGTTTCAGTGTCCAGAATCACTGCAAGCTTTCCACAGGACCTACACAAGAAAAGTTATAGAATTTGATTCCAAGACATTACAGTGGAATACCTAGAAAGCTTTGGCCCTGCAGGCCTTCACAAACCCTGAGGAATCTCTTCTGATACAAGAAACCCAAATATGAGTGCCAATTGAAAGGGGGGTGGATTACTGATATCACAAAAATAACAAAAATGAGCCCAAGGTTTCTTGCAGTAAGTGCTTAGTATTTGTTGGCCAACTAGATGCCCAAAAGTCACGGCCCAAAACTTAGAGTCTTTAAAAATAGGTGGTAGCGAAGAGGGCTGCCTGACCGCCCAACCTTCATCCCACACACGGGCAGTTTTGGATCCAAACTGCTTTTTGCCAGGGAGATGCAGACACCCTCAAATCCCCCAGCCCATACGCTGCATGCCAAAACCCTGAGCCACAAAGTTCCCCCCCCCAAAAAAAAAACCTGCCTAAGAGCACGTTGTCTCCCTTAAGTTGAAGCACTTTGTTTTCTGTAGAGACCAGAGAGAACAGAACAAACGGTTCCAAACACCACGCTCCAAATCATAGATCTTGACAAGTGAAGGAACTCTGGCACGCACAATAACAGCTAACATTTAGAAATGCTAAAAGACGCTAAGTGCCAGTGCTGTATCCAGTAAATCTAGACAAAAACAAAGGACTGCCTATTGGTTTGAAGGCTAATATCAGTCTTGGATCTTAACCACTGAGTATCAATTTCAGCACAGATATTCTTTCCACAGTAGAACACAGACTAACTAGTAGTTTACCATCACTACTGTTGCATCTGTCACCAATAAAACTGAAGCCTTAGTGCTGCCAGTACTATACAAAGTTGTTTCAGAAGTAAAAACCCTTTCCAAACAGAGGACAGCTGGGAAACAATATCAGATGCCTTAAGCAGCTGCAGTCCTGATCTTAGTTGCAAGAGGATCATCCAGAGAACCTGAGGGCCTCCAAACCATCTAATCTAGCCCTGATGCTTTGGCACTAGGTTAAGCCAGCTAAAACAGTCTGCGACTGGCTAAAAACACAGAGCAAGCATTTCTCTGGGGCAAGTAAAACCACCACGCTGCCTGGTGGAAGCATGCAGAGAATGCATTTTGGAAGTGTTTATTTCCACCTAAAAAGTTACTTAATGCATGTGCTGCTACAACATCTCCCTTCCTACTAACAGTAGGCTGTTATCTGCAACTCCAACCATGCCAAAAGCATGTTGCCATAAAGTAACAGCAAGAGAATATGTTCAGGTGCCTCCTAAAAGGCAAGACTTTTGAAGTCTAACTTGCACTTGAAGTATGGACTTGCAAAGTATGTGGTCTCCATCTCATTAAAATTAGGAGCTACTGGTTAATAAGTTTAATTTGTTCATTGAAGCTTGTTCTTTTAAGTTCTAGGAAATAAAAACCAAGCTGCAGAAACTAGCCTGGCACACTGCAAACAGCTAAGGCAGTTATGAGGTACCTAAGGACAGTCCAACTAGGCAAAGTAGCATTGCTGCAGGATTAAAAAAAAAAAAAAATCCAATCAGTAGACTTCAAAAAAGTTCAACTGTTTCAGGTGTTACAATTGCCAGAGTTTTCCCTGTTAGAGGAACAATTTTGTAAGCTGTATTTAGAGGACTTCCTCTCGTTTAATATGCCTAAATAGAAGTCAAATCAATAAGGAATTCTGAGATTCCCAAGGCATGAAGGCTTCAAGACCAGTAAGTCTTCTGAGACACTGGAATCACTACACTGCAGAAACTTACCTACCGAATTTTGTCAAATAAGCAGTAATAATTCAATTTATTTTTTCTGTAAAATGCCCTCTGTTAACATGAGAGCTTGAAAAAGACTGTATCATTTAATTTGCTTTATTTCTGCAAGCCAGATGTTACCCATAACAAGTATTTGAGAAAAAACATGCAGCTTTAAACCCCATAATCTTCTGCTACATAAAACAAGTTATGAATTTGCCAGCTTCATAACAAATTGTTAAGATCAAAGTTTCCATATTTTACAACGTAAAACAAAACTAAGAAACAAGTACTTCAGACTGGCTATAACAGAGTTTAAGTATGCTTCTCCTACAACTTGATTAACCTAGTTTTGTCACTAGAGTACGGTGATTCCTTGTGGACCAGGAAAAAAAAAAAAGAAAGAAAGAAAAGAGTAGCTCGATGAAAAGCTGGTGTTCCAGAGTTTTCTTAGCACCGTTAGGAGCTGCACAAACTCATCATCAAGCTCTGTCGATAGAAACAATACATTAAAACATGTATATGGGACAGTTGACTACTCAAAGTACTTAATAAATTATGTGGCCTCCTCTAAAGAACCACGTGCAATTCGGCCAGCTCATCTTAGAAGATTACAGAAACATGGCAGCTTCAGAGCAGGCCAGCAAATTCAGGACTGGAAAGAAAACTTCACGTCTTTGTAAACACCTGCAGTTTTCCTAGCCTGATTTAATCATTAAGGAATAATTTTTTAAAAAGTAGTATAAGAGAGGAAGACAACAGAACAGCTTTCCCAGTGTCACAACTGAATATCCAAGTCCTGCATTAGATGGTAAGGCTATCAAATCCAAGCCATTCAATTACCTTCCGCAAAGCAGGAACTGTCAGACTAATCTTCAAGGTAGAACTGCTGTCAGCTCCTGAGACTATTAAGTTATTACCCAGAGGAGATCTACTCACAGGAGAGCAAACTAAAACACAAGGTTCAGACAGGTAAGTGATACCTGTTCATTTTCGAAAATGAGCTGCTCTGAACACATCCTGCAGGAAGAAATATGGTATGAAAAGCCAAAAGAAAATGGTTACAAGTCTCGCACTAATTAGCACTGCGCTGTTTTTGCCAGTTTCTAGAAATAAGCAGTCTTCCACACGGTAGGGTTTGCTGAACCACACATAAGTTATCTGTTCCCATATAAACAAAACATTTTTAACAAGGAGTTAAGGTATCTTCTCCCTCTGTTGAAAAAAAAAACCAAAACCAAAAACAACAACAACAAAAAAAAAAACTCTAGATGGACTTAACATGGAATATAGCTGTGACCTAGGCACAAGACTAAGCATTTACCCCTCAGTAACATAACCTGTAGATTACAGCTTCCATACTGGCATCTTCGCTGCTATACTTTGAAACCTTCAATCCTTACAGCTCTCCGTAGACCCAGATTAATGCTGCCACAATTTCACCAAAACCAAAAGCTCTGTACAGCTCAAAAGGGCATATACATGCACGGATAATGTCCGACAGTAAGCATCACGGGCCTGTCCTTCACACTGGCACTTTGATTTGTCAGATGCATGCTTCGGGGGAACTAAAACCTATACAGGAACCCAATTTGATTTGGGCGATTTGGTTATAAATTTCAGATAAACTTCACACAGGACCACTCTGTGATCACCCATTTGGGTGAGACCAGGCTCCTAAATAACACCGGGAAGAAGTTGTTGGCTGTGGTCCACACGGGTACCACCAACACAGGTGAGAGAGAAGTTTCTGTAAGCAAAATTCAGGCTGAGAAGAGGTTGAAGACCACGAATTCTTTCTGTGCTAGCATTTCAAAGAATTGCTACCACACCAAATCAATCAAAATAGCATCAGGATACCAGCACTTGAAATCAGGATTAAAGACCCCTCTGATACTTCAAAACAAGAGTAGAGAAAGCCAGCAGGCACAGAAGAGCATATATTTGAGGACAATGAAGTGTTTGGGGAAAAGAAACAGATAAGAACTATCTACTCAAAAAACCACCAAACAAGGAAAACCCTAGAGGTAAGACAAGAGTTGGCAATAAATATAAATAACAATATAAAAAATATATAAAATCAGAAGCTAGACGATCAATACAAGTGAAATAAATGGAAAGACAAAACCGAAACATAAATGTGTTTCTGCACAGAAATTGTAGTCTGGAAGTCTAGAAGAAGGATGGAGAAACTCAGATACCCATTTTTAATGCGGTAATACGGATGCAGCAGGTATGCTGAAAATACAGTGGAGGGCAGACAAATCGATAGGACACTAATACCACATTATTAAGGATTAAGGAAGCCTTTGGAGGATCTAAACTTTCTTTAGCGCACGGAACCATTCAAGTCACATAAGTTTGCTGCGTCAGCAAGAAACGCCATATAGATGAGAATTCTGGGCTTAAGTAAGAAAAATACAGTATTAGCCACCCAAACAGCAATAGCAATGGACACAGTATCACCAGAGGGCTGTACAAGCTGGAAACACGGTATTAAACGGAGATCTAGAATGCCTCCACGTAAACTGAGCAAGCGTTGTGTCAATACGTAAGGCCAAGACTAAGTTCTTAAACAGCATAAAGCAACTCCTCCCTGACAGCACACGAGATGCAGCAATTCCTGACTTCATCTTGAACAGTGAGTAGAGCATTAGTAAGAGCCGCTATCGTCCAATCTGACCATATGACAGAAGTAACAGAAGCCAACCTATTCAGTACAGCAACGCTAAACTACTGAGAAAAAAAAGCTTTTTTTTCTTAAAATGAATTATACTTTGCAACCACAAGTAAAGTCTTCACAGATGGCATGAAAAATATCTGAAGACGCTATTCAAAAGCTCAAAGCAAGTGCACTTCAAAAGAGACTGACCAAAAAAGTCACGTGATTAAGCGCTAGGATAAATAATTATAAGATGATGCCTCCCAAAAGTTAAACTGTACTTCACACTTAATTCACTGACTAAGCCCTGTTCACTTCTGCTCTCCTCTTTCAGCCATGGTAAGGCAAGTCAAATAAAATTTGAGGAGCAGCTTACTAAAATCGTAAGAACTAAGATCTTTTCAGCATGTATCTGGAAAAGGAAAACTGCCAGAGAGCCAGTCGAGCAGATAAAGTGCCAGGGGGACAAGAGGACCACTCAAAAGTCAAGCCCAGATAACCACCTCTCTTTACATCCACGCTCACCATGGAGGAGGATAGAGAACTTCCTCACTTCGGGGTTCTTCTGTGTGGAGGGACCACAAGAGGACCCATCTCCAAATGGAGAGTCTGTAGGAGGTTCCTGACCAAATGGCCAGAGCCCGATTGCATTTGCTCAAACACTGAGGGAACTCGAGCATAAAACAGCAACGTGACAAATGCCACGTGTAGCTTCCCGCTTAAAGCTGTCCTGGGATACCTGACAAATGCCACGGGTAGCTTAAAGCTGTCCTGGGATACCTGAAAAACACTTACATCAGTTCAAAAAGACAGATTCAGAGGCATCCGTGCAACCACAAACTAGGCAGGCAAACTGGGCAAATCGACGAAGCTGTCCTAATGAACAAACTAAGTGGACACAGGGATAATTATATTTTATAAAATGAAGTCACGTCTCAAGAGTCAGAGGTTGTTGGGTTTTTTCTTTCTGAAGGAGTCAGAGCACATCCACAAGAAAAAGGCAGCTAATACATTGCATTAAGAAGTATACACACACACACACACACACACACACACAGAGTGACAAGATCCTTCACCAAAGCTCTTCAGGGAACTGAACCGCCATAAGATAAAAGGAAAGATCCTTCACATACATAAATAACTGGCTAAAAGAGATAAGGGCGGAGAGAAGACAGGCATCACTGGTCTGTTATGTAGTGGAGAGAAGTCAACACAGCTTCTGTCGGTTTAACTACATCAAACTATGTAAGAGAAGATAATACTAAGATGACAACATTTGCTACTCTGAATAATTTAACTTTATCAGTAAATAATTAGGAATTGCAGCAAAATCTTGTGATATGAGTGGATGATCAAATTCAGCAAAGCAATCAGGAACAACAATCTTAAGTTAAAAAAAACAAAACAAAACAAAACAAAACAAACAAAAAAAAAAGACAGACAGAACAAGCTAACCCCAGGAATGAGATACCAGGGCTCCAGCAGAGTATTCCATGCAAACAGTAGCTCTGTGGGTTTTTTAATCATTATGGAGCAAGTGCAATGCCTGTAATTATGAAGAAAATAGAACAAAATACAAATCTATAGTATATCATGTTCTCTAAAGAGGCACCTGCACCATAAACATCATGTGCCGATCTGATCACTGCTTTTGCTAATCTCCCTTCACTTGCCTACGCTGCCCCTCCTGCCATCCCTATCCCAAGGAGCCTGGACTATAACTGGAATGACACGACAAGCAAGAAGAGACAGAAAGGAAAGGCTAAGAAGATCGGGACAATTCAGCCTAGCTAGGAGAGGAAACTGCTAGGATAGGAAACTACACCTTCCTAAAATCAGGGAGAAAGTGAAGAAATACATTACAAATTTAATTTTTGCTAATTTTATGACACCCTCCCAGTTCATTTGCTGTCTCTTTCAACACAAGCAGGTATAGTGTTCAGTTTTGTGACTCCATGCACAAGGTATGGAACGTTGGGATGATTCAAAACAAGTGGACAAGCTCACGGAGCACAAATATGAAGGTTATTAAATTCAAGGATTGCTACACCTGGCTCAGGAAGTTCATGAGCTGCTGGCATGAGAAAAACAGAGCAGTATTTCCCTAGAATGGCTTTGCTGTGTTAGTGCACTCCTCTCTCAGTGCATCTGCTACTGGTTACTAGTAAACAGGATACTGGGCCAGATGGATTTCTGGTCTGATCTAGTATGACTTTTTATGGCATTACACAGGATTTCATCTGTGAGCCTTAAAGCGTGCAGCATCTGATTACTACTTAAGAGTTGGAAGTGAGTTTAAAAAGCACATACAAAAAGGGTGATCTCAGAAATTTAAGGCCACTAAGCTAGCAGTGGCCTGTGGACTAGGTTGTACTTACAGTCTCATCCAGCTAATAATTCCCCTTGCAATGGAGTTGGGTGAACCTGTCTGCTGGATCAATCTTGCCAGAATATTTTCCATCAGTGACTTTGGCACAAGAAGTTGAAGTGTTGTCGATACAGACAACTGGAACAGCGTTAAAACTCCCGAATAAGAAAAATACAGATGGAATGGAACAAGACAAGGACATATCCTTTGGAAATTGCAAAAAAATTTGATTTATGAGCTTTCAATTAATAGCACAGGGAAAGAAAGAAACATAGAATATTAGCCTATCGCCACCACCTGTGAGCCACCAATTTGATCCAGTAGTGAAAGACACTGACACGAAGTTATCCATCCCTATCTATCGTACAACATCCTAGCGAGAGCTTCGTTGGCATTCTGTGTCCTGCCTGGTCGGTCATGTTCAGGGATTACCTTATAAAAACGCAGGCACAGAACAGCATGAGAGAATTGGGAAAAGAGAAACCACAAGGCTGACCTGCATAGCTGGAGAATAGGGAGCCAAGAAGGGGAAATGGAGTGCTTGCTGAAAGCATGGAAGAGCTATTTTTATGAAGGACAACACTGGCACATGAACAAATAGATAGGTACTGGCCACACTGTCAGGAGAATTGGAAGCAAGTTTCCAATCACTACAGCTAGAGGATAACAGATCAACACAGCAAGAAACCCAGACTCTCCTAAACCAGCATGGACTTTAGGCAAGCAAGCAAAAGTGTGCTATATAGCTATAGCTTTCCAGTATAAAGAACTGTGCCCTGTTTTTGCAACCTAACTGCTCTTCAAAAAAAAAAAAAAAAAAAAAAAAAAAAAAAATCACCAGCTGGACTCTTTGCTGAGTTCAGAAAAAGCAATTTTGAGGCAGGCAGTGTGTGAAAAAACAGTTGCATAGTTGCAAAGTTTAGGTATTTATGCAAGACTTAATTGCAGAGCACTAACTCTATCAAGCTGATATTTCAATAGGCAGCAGTACTTTTGCCAAAGGGTTTTTCAATGTCACCTGTATTGGGGTACCACTACACTAGGAGCAGAAACTTCAAGGCAAGAACAGAGAACGTGCAGGCCTTACTTGCAAAAAAACACTGTTAAGAGTCTAATTGTACTTTAGAGCTGGACACTGCACGTAGCCTCTGACCTATATTCCTTGACAGGATTATGTCTAGCTTCCCTCTCTATACAAAAATCCGTGGAGCAATGATATAGCGCGGGACGCCAGTACAAGACATCCTGTAAACCTGCAATGGAAACATACATTCAGGCTACTTTGAAATTTCAGTTACGGTTTAGCTCAGCCTCACCATTACCTTCCAAGCTCTCTAAGTAGACTTTTTTTTAAAAAAAAAAAAAAATCACTAAGACAGTTATCTGTTTCTAAATACCACGATATTTAAAATCAAGATCCTTCCTCACCTAACTGCACCTTGCCAGTGGTCACCTTCCCCGCACAAGGACTCTAGCTATTATTTGTCAGAGGAATTATCTAGTTTTGGGAGGTTGGACTAGATGATCTCCAGAGGTCTCTTCCAACCTTACTAATTCTATGATCTCCAGTCCATACCTAACTGGAAAAGTTCTAATAACCAGCAAGGCTTCAGAGAGTGAACATTCTGTAGATCTCTTTACAAAAAGAACAGCTTAAATACAAAAACTAAATTCTAGCATTAGTAGTATTTCACTGCATAGGCTACGCTTCCAAAACTTCAACTGCCATACAGCAAGGTATCCTCCACAGCTTTTACAACCTTAAGAAAATAATCGCTCTAAATTTGTACCTTAAAGACACTCTTTGCACTTTGAAACGTGTCTGTGGGAAAGCACTGCTAATGTTTGGTAAGAGCTTTGAAACGGGAACAAGGCTTATTCTTTTCAGTCCCTCCATCATCCTCTTCCCTGAAGGTTGACAGAGACCAAGTTACAAAGATAGTATTAAAACAAACAAACAAAAAAAAATCTAACACATCAAAACAGAGACTTAGAAAACATAGTTCATTTTGCATGTAAATGAAAGTCAGTAGCTGAGGAACTGAGAAAAGAAAAAGGCAAGAACTGAGGAGCTCGGGGAGTGGCAGCATAAGCTGGTTACACATATGCATTAGGTCACTGATTAAAAAAAAAAAAATCAAGCCCAAGATCCCACCCACAACAGTGCGACTCCAACTAGGCCACTCTGAAACCAATATGAGAAATGGGGAAGGTGGAAAACATCATACAAAGTTAGCGCACAGGAGGCAGCAAATATTAGAAAACCCAATATGAGCTTGAAATCCATATATATGAACTCATACAGACTGGGGAAAAAAAAAAAAAGTCACCTCTGAGCGAGGCTGAAGAGAACAGTTACCTGCTTTTGTTCCAGGCAGTGAAACGGAGCCCGAGCAGAAGACAAACACGCTGCGAGTGCTCTGGAGTCGAACTATCCCTGACCCTTAAAGTTTGATACCGTGATAAACACCTCAGCTCCTAGACGGATGGGGCTGGAAGCGCTGGGCATTACGTACAGCTCGTTTCCCTTAGACACGGGAACAGGATTAGATTTAAAAGTTCTTGCTAAGATATCAGTGCTAACCCGACGGGGCGGGGGGGGGGGGGGAGGTGTGCTGGTTACCTGCTCCACGCTCACAGATTGCGGGTCTGCCCAGAGTTAAGAGCAACGTTTTTAAATCCACCCCTCTGAATCCCATCATGGCAGCCGCGTTTCGGATAAAGCGGCTAGTCCCCCCGGCGGCGGCGGCGCCGCGGCCCCCGCAGCCCCCAGCCCGGCTCCGCAGGCCGCCGGCTTCGCGGATAAGGGGGCAGCGGCGGGGTCCCCGCCGCGATACGCTCCGGCGCCGCTGCCCCCGCTCGCACCGGCCCCCCGCGGCCGAAGCGCGGCTCGCCCCCAACCAGGGCCGCGGCCGTACCTGGCTCCGGCGGGCGCTGGGCTCCCCGGCGGGCGGCTGGGCCGCGCCGAGCCCCGCCGCTGCTCTCCGCGCCGCCGCCGCCGCCGCCCTCCTCCGCCGCCGCCGCCGACCCGGAAGTGCTCGCCGCCGCCACGCCCCCCCGCCGCGCGCACCGCCCTATGGCAGCGCCCGCGCCGCGCCGCCCGCAATCGCTTCCGGGGCGCCGCCGCCGCCGTAGCAACCGCGTTCCGTTGCTACGCGGAAGCGCCGCCCGGGCCTCCCTGTCGCCCGCCGGCGCCGCGTCCGGAGCGTAATTCAGGAGAAAACGAAGCACAGTTCGATTAAAGACTAATATTTTACTATTCTTTTTTGTTTGCTTTTTCTCTTTTGTTATATATTGGCTCGTTTCCTGGGACTGCTCTGTTACAAGGTTGTTACCGAGTCACGCTGTAAAGTTAGGTGTGAAAAATAATATCAGTGCCATTGAATCTTCAATAAAAGGAAGCGCCACCGGCATCTGAGCGCTTTGAGAATGTTAGGACCTAGTGTTCGTGTTTTTTGAGTGCCAGAAAGACAATATGGTGCTAATTCACCAAAGCAGCCTATGCGATTTTGAAAGAGGAGTGCACCTCAGCAGAAGGCTTGGAGGGCAGCCGCGTAAGATTTTGCATTTTGAAATCCACTTGGTGGTTTATCGTGGATAGCAATTCCACTTCTCTGAATTTTCCGGCTTCTGCTCTGAGCCAGCCAGAAGCTCCCAAGGGTCTTAATCTCAGTTCTTAATTATCTTAATTCCCAAGCCTGCTCTTTATCGTCAAATAATTTTTGGCTGAGTAATCCTTTTGATAAATTGTAATAAATGTATGGTTTCTGGTTAGCCCTGTAATAATCCCATGAGAGTTTATCAGAAGAATGGCACATGTGTTTAAAGACATATGGAGAGAAGAGAGCTTGCAGCCGACAGAGGAGCGTGTTAGGCTGGTTAGGACCATCCGACTGGAATAGCAGCAGACACCAGCTTTAGCTTCTCCAGCTGAGGCGGGTGAAAATTAGAACCGATTCATGGGCTCATGAGCACATTATTTCTAGAGAAAGAAAACGTCTTGCTGCTGCTGCTTCTTTTTTCTTTCTCTTCTTTTTTTCTTTTCTTTTTTCTTTTTTTTCTTTTTTTTTTTTTTTTGAAATTGCTGAATACAGTAAAGGAAGCGTCTCCAGTTGAGACCCGACCGTTTTATTGCTGTGGGGTGATGGGTTGAAGCTGGTGGGCAGAACAATAACCCTTTGTTCAGGGGAAAGAGAAGAGACAACGAAGCGCCTGTTTAATTATTCTATCGAAGCGCCTGTTTAATTATTCTATCGATGGGAGGCTCTAGCCAAACACAAGCACAGTGAGTGTCTGAGCCTTGTGGGCAGCGAGGTTGCCCTGCAGGCCAAAAGCAAACGTAAAATCATCTTGGATCATTTGGAGGGCTGCTGGACACTCGTGTGCAGAGAGGCAGAGCCAGTGACCGAGTCTCCTGAGAGAAGCGTGAGAAAGACTTTTCCCAAAAAAGGGAAGTCTGAAGACAGAAATAGCGGCACGCTGGACAGAGAAAATCTTCGTCCGGGGGATGCTGTGAGCTCAGGGGTTTCGGCACAAGTGCTGGGGCAGTTGGATTTCCCACGGCAGGGTGGGACCCTGGCAGCCCGACAGCTGATGGCCTGCTCTCCTCGATGCGCTAATGCCTCCTCTCCATCCGCGTCCGTACGGCAGGGACATCTGCTCTCCCCGCTGAACAGCTGCCTCCTCTGCATGGCCTCGTCTGGAGTAACAGGAGGGCCAGTCTCCTTCCGATCGGATCTGTCCCATTGGGAGCAGAAGGGTCATCCTACGTAGAGGAAAAAAAAAAAAAAAAAAAAAAAAAACCCAGTCTATTATTTTTCTGATGCAGTGGCAGGATAAATCTGCCAGGAAAAGCTTGCAAATGCTCTGAAGCTGCAGCGTTCTGTGATCATCCCACGTTACTTGAAAAGGGAAAAAGCAATGAACTCTGTGCAACTTTCTACCCATTCCCATGTCCTACTCCCCCTGTTTTCCTTCTTTCTCTGCCTTCCTCGAACACCCAGCAGTATGCACATTGGCTTTATGGTCCAAAATTCATCCAGGAAACAGGACAAGCAGTTGGCTGCTTACAGCGTATAGCCATCCAGAAGACAAGACAGGAGAAAATAGCACAGGAAAGGTCTAAGTAGCCCCAACCTGAGCTGAAAAGGAGCTCCAGGACCTTCTATGCTCTGGGGCATGGGTGGGGGTCCTCAGGGCTGTGACATTCCCAAGATCAAGGGTCATAAAAATAATTCAGAGTGTAAGCAGAAAATTCTAGATATTGGAGGTCTGAGAGTCATAAAAAAGAAAGATTTTTTTTTTCCTCAGGAGCTGGGAAAAATTCTGGGATCTTCTGCTGAACCCCACCAGATAGTGCTGGTAACTTGACCTGCAGTCGGAGGCATGACAGCATCCACTGAATCACATTAGCTAGGGGACGTTGCTGGCTCTGACGAACGTAAAAGGCAGAAATATCTTCCTGCAGTTGGAAGCAGCAGCTAGAATTCATTTTTGAGGAAGAGTTTTGGGTAGGCACGCTATGTTACTGCAGGTACTTGTTGCTAAAAAAGTTGTGTTGTTTATCCTGCAGAAAGGCAAATGCACTCCAGGACTGTAGCTCTTGTTACTGGAAAAAGGCTAAGTGTGTGTCGCCCTGGTCACTGGCACAATCAAGTGTTTGCAATCTGGAGAGTTTGCTGACATCTATTGTCAGCACCGGGTATTTTTTTTTCTTTCGGTGCATGTTTGTAAAAGGAATGTAAACGTTGAGGATAACAAATTGGCCAATGCTGAGTTACAGTGAGTGGGTCTTGCTGTTGGTACCAATTGTCAGCTTGTTTCTGTATTTTAGAAAATAATCTTAAAATCATAGAGAGCATTCATGAGAGATAGGTTTAAGCCGTTTTTGTATTCCCCCCCCAATCAAAAAATCAGTGAGTTGCGGGATTTGTATGGATTTAAACAGAAGAGCATCATTATCAAAAAAGAATTTTTAACTTAATAGGAATGGCCAATGAACTAAGGAACTAGAATGTAAAAATAGAGAACTACTTTGTAACAATAATAATAATAAAAGACTAAATTTTCAGTTGATTGTTCCCCTAAATTCTTAGAAAGTCCCTTTTTCCCTGAGTCTCTAGAAATCCTGTTGCCTGGAGAAAACTTACGTTACATTGTGTAATATCACACTGAATATTGTAATATAGCCAATAAATCCTTGTCTTAAATTCATTTTCAGCATTGTATGCTGCCCTTCCTTACCACATTAAACTTTGAAAGTTCTGGATGAAGGCGTTTGCAGCTGCAGAGAGAAACTGTGCACCCAACACACTGACGTGTTTGGGGGTGGCACAGCTTGGGCACAGAGAGGGATGGTTGCTCTCGCCGGCTCCCTCTCAACTTGAGAAAAGGTCAGCTCACCGCTTCTCCCCCATATGCTGAGGTTACGGTTCCGTATTCCCACCGGGAAGTGAACGTACACAAGTGAATGCCTTTATCGAGGTCTGGAGACGTGCCTTGTCCGGAAAGCGTGCCCAGCTGCCCGGAGGCGAGAGGGCTTCAGGCAGCATGCAGTCCCAGCTGAGCCCTGCACACCTTCTCAGTGAAAACCAGCTGGTGTATGAACACGTCTCCAAAAAACGTTAGAGTCCTTACAATCCCTGTGGGAGAAGCAGTGGGATAGGAAGAGGTCACGGATACTTTAATCTGCATACTACTCCTCCACAGAGTTTCTCCTCTAGCAGTTTTCTTCAGTGCTGATATCTGCTGCTCCCCACTGGGATGTTCAGTGGTCTGTCCCTAGACACACCTACACTGTACTTTGCACCAGCATCACTAAATCGGTCCAATTTCTGCATACTGCTTAGAGGAAACTTGTGGCATCCACTTTTTAATTTCTATAAAATTAAAGTGGAAAAACTTATAAATGGAAAGTTTAATAAATATCCTTTTATATGCCGTGCATTTGGTGCAAGAGTTCCTGTTCTACAGCAAACACAGTGACTTTGGGTCTTCCAACACTGCAGTTCCTTATACAAACATTAGGATTTTATTTGAAATATTCCTACTAAGGATATCTCTTTATTAGGAGCAAAAGCTTTTTTGATAGAGTTTTGCTATTTTATCATTTTTTTCCAGCAGGGTAGACATATACCACACAATTATTTCATAATCAAACTCTTTTTATGAATGCTGTTCACATCACAGCTTGCCTTCAAAAGCAAAGCATCTTATATTCCTGTTTTGCAACACTTTTTTTTTTTTTTTTTTTTTTTTAACTATTTAAGGACTGGCATGTCAGAACAATCCAGAAACTGTTTATTAAGGCCTTCAGCAGAGACCAAAGCATCACTGCTTGATCACCAGCCTGAGAAACCCTATGAGATTCACGCTGCTCTTTGAATTTTGTCAAGAATAACTCTTATTCTTCCTCCCTTCCCCTGCTTAGTTTCACAGGCCTCGTGCTAATACTAAACATGATTAACACAAGAGTTAATGGAGCCTGAAGCTGATGTGCAGCTCTGATAAGGAAAAGTACAGTTTGATCTTGGAACGATCAAACTGACCAGACCGCGTGTTCAACAGCCCAGCCTCCACACAGGAGGAAAAGTGTTTGGTGGAAACACCCCAAGAAGCCGAGCATGTATTGGCACAGGCATAACAGCAGACGTGCAGTGGCACAATGGCAGGAACGGTAACGTGTCTGGGTATTGATCGTGGCCTTGGGGAGGGTTTTTTGCTGCTCCCAGGCAGTTTTAGAGAAACAGGGCCTAATATGTGATTGAAGAACACATCTAGTTTGGCAGGTTAAAGTGGCAAAAGAAAGGCCAAGATAGAATACAAGAGCTGCAGAGGGAAAAGGCAGCAGAAGAAACCACCCACGGTACCTCTGGCTTGGCATCTAAACTAGCGCATGCGCAGCTCAGCAGTAGCTTGGATATACAGAACCGTTGAGGAACGCCCGTGCCTGGTCTCACGGAGGGTATGTGAACTCTGTCATGCAATTTCCCCACATAAATAAGCAGGAATATTACTAAATTGCAGGCAAGTATTTTCGACACAGTGGGAATTCTTCCTTTGCCAGAAAGTGTCAAGAAGCCCCTGCCCCTCAGCTCTCAAGCCTGTGTCTTTGTCTTAGTGCTCCAGTTACAAGTCTGCCTGAATAAAATTGATCCCCCCCCAAAAAAAAAAGTCACTCCACATTTACAAATGGTACATGCAGAAATAACTAAGATCTTCCCAGCCTCCTTGCACTAAGGGACAAAATACATGCTTTTCAATTCAAAGTGCAAGCTCATCCACTTCCTCTATCAAACACAGACCAAATGATTTGCTACAGTAGATGCAGACAATCATCTAGCTACTGAACACTGTCTGTTCAGTGGTTTTATTTTACTAGCACTTTGCCTCAGTTCCCTAGAAAAGCCCATTATAAAACAAAAGTTTTGTTATTTTGCATGATAATCAAGCTGAAGTAGCCCGAGGTTTTTACAAGACATTATCACAAGCTTAATTTACAGCAACCCTTTAATTTACATCACTATTTTCTTTAAATTTCCACTACAGATAAAGGAATTTTTTTACTTGCTACTTATCATTCAGACTATTTGCATTGTCTGCAACATTCCTCCTTTTCTTTATTTGCAGGCATTTAGGAAGAAGCAGGCTTGTCAGCTTTTAGATAGTGCTTACGCTAACCCCTTTCACCATGGCAAATGCAACAAACTGATCTATTAAAGCCACCATTAAATTATGCTCATGCGCATACACTCACCTTTCCACCAGCAAGCACAAGCTCAGTGATGCTATGATGATTCCTCGTGCTTCTAAGGAACAACAGAAGCAGAATTCAAGAGAGCAAAACTTACTGTTTCTTGCCCACAAGACCTCACTCACTGTCCCATAAAATACCCAAGAAGCTGTGTGGCAGCCTCAACACATTCAGGGTAACAAGTTTTATTTATTTTTAGCTTCCTCCCCCGGCTTTCAGGTTGTTGATTCATTGAAATAATCTGATTTGTTTTAATTAAGCTTCACCTCGAACTTTCATGGACTTAAGACAACTTTGTGTAAAAGGTTAAAAGGAACTCATTTTCCCTCAACGACCCGAGAATGGGCCTCTTCACACCAACACCTTGCAGCATCCTGCTCTAGTTAAGAGTCAGCTCCTCTTAAGCTCAGTACCTTGTTCTCCTTCATTAGATACTCTTTTTTTAGCATGACTGTTTTAGCATTTCCCTTCAGTATTTTGAGGCTCTGGCCCCAACCGCAAGCCTTCTCCCTGCTGCTTTCCAATGCCAGGCACGTACAATGTTTATACACCAGATGTTAACAAGTGACAAGTCCCATCCCACCTCACCATTACTTTTGCAAATCCAGCTTTCCCATCTTTGGGAAAAGGAGACGAGTTTTTAGTTCAATAAAGACTCAATACAGATGTATTTTCCGGATGCTTGTGTAATAGAAAAATGACAATTTGCTTTATAAAGCAGAGCACAAACATGGGGCAAGTCTTGGACAAGCCAAAAAACAAAAAACAAACAAAAAAAACCAAACAAAAGATGAAAACAGCATAATATGCAGGAGTCATGGAAGGAGTCAAGGAAACCAAAATAAAAAGTGCTTTATACTGAATGCTAAGCTTCAGAAAGTATATATTAACTCTATCATAATTTTCTTGCAGCCTCTCAAATTTAGATTTGAATATTACTTAATAAAAAGCTTTTAGTTCTATGCAATAGCTGAACATAAGCGTAAAAAAATATACGACTGTATCAAGACCAACTCAAGTATAGGAGATGTGCAGTTAATTATTAAAGCCAGGCTAGGACCATAACTACTCTTCTTCAGAGGATGTGCCATCTTCCGTAGGATCTGGTGGCAGGGGCCGAGCTCTGTGAAAAGTGATTTCAATTCAAAAGAGTTAGCAGAACTCAACTGTTGTTTGAAAGGATCCAGTAAACAGAGGCCTTTTACTAGGGGTTAAGTGACCTAAACAACTTCAATTAGCCCCAGACTCATTCTTGCACTCTGACTTGAGACAACAGGATCCTTTGAACTGATATAAAAGCTATTTTATCGTAGGCATTAGAAACCCAGATTACACAGGACATGCCTACCTCTCAAATAGTAAAGACTACTTCAGTGTGGAAGGAATTTTACACTGATACAATCCTCGGTCATTCTCTGTTAAGCTGTATTTCCTTCTCTAACCAGAGGGCGACATGCAGGTTCCACATCGTTTCCAGGAAGCTGAAAATGTAACTCTGATTTCAGGCCCGAGCTTCAACCTGACTAACTAACTTACCTGTATGACAGGGGGAAAAGAATAACAAAAAAAAATAAGTTGTACAGTTAAGTAAGTAGAGCTGTTGCTTCTTTCAGAACATCCGGGAAAGATGCAAATTGGTTTAGATGGAGACAGCTCTTTAGTATTATCACTCCCTTGTCCTTATTCAGCCAAACAATCTTAAATGGAAGAGATGAATGTTTAGCAGCATTACAGTACACATCTTTCATTTCTCCAAGAGGCAGGATGGAAGTCTTTTTGTTTGGTTGCTTTGCAGGGCCTTCAAGACAATTCAGGACTACTTCTTAACGGGGTCTCCACAACAATTTAGAGTTATCCATATTTGGTGTTAAAAAAAAAAAGAAAAAAGCAATTCTTTAAGAAAATAATAGAGTCTCTGTAAGACAATGTTTCACACTGCTATGTTTTTAGCCAATAGTACTGACTACGGGTTTATCTTTGAAGTATCAGCTAGGTAGAGCAATTCAGTTTGTAAAATACCGAACTTGCTAGCAGTCCTCAAAGCTTTCCTGAAACAGAGACGACAGCTACACAGAGTTATGTTGCTGTTTTCTTCTACGCAAGTGAAGCATGTCCGAGCCCAGACAATTTGCCTAACCTCCCACGGAGAATTTGCCTAACCTCCCAGCTACTGCACCCCTTCCCCCCTCCCTCCTTTTTTTTTTTTTTTTGTTTGTTTGTTTGTTTTACTGCAGCCTGCGAGGTCAGTAGAAGCTGGACCTGCCAGGAGAGGCTGCTAGGGGGGAAGCACCGCCTCTGCGAGGACTGGGAGGTTATCACAGACATGCCCTCAATTTTTCCAGGGCTCCCGTGCTCCTTCGGTGGCTGTCAGGGCAGCTGAGAGCCAGCCGCGGCGGGCTGTGGTGCAGGGCTGCGCTGCCCCCCCCACCCCCCGGGCTCCCCCCGGCCCCGGCACTCACCGCCCCGTCCCGCTGCTCCCCGCCGCCTCACCGCCCGGTGCCTGGTTCTCCTTCTGCGGCCGCCGCAGGAACTCCCCGATGCCCCTCTGCCAGGCGGGCGTCGGCCTCACGCACACCGGGTTGCCCCCCGCGTAGCGGCTCTCGGCTGCGGGGACAGTGGCCGTTAGCGCCGCCGCCGCCCCTCCCCCCTCACCTCACCTCACCTCACCGCTCCCCCCCCCCGCCTCACCTCTCTTGGCGGGCGGCAGCGGCCGCGCGTTGACGCTGCTGGAGCCCAGCACCTTCCGGGGAGCCCGGGCGGCCACCACTGCAAGCACAACGGAGCGGTTAACGAGCGGCGGAGGTGGCGGCGGCGGGACCCCGGCAGCCTCGCCCCCGCCGCACCTTTCCGGTAGGTCCCGCCGCAGTCCGCCTTGGTGCGCACCATGCTGACAGGAGCGGAGCGGAGCGGAGCGGCCGCGGCGGGAAACGGCCGCCGCGCGCGGGCCGCCCCTATTGGCCGGCCGCGCGCCCGATCCCGCCAATGGGAGCGCGCAGGGCGCCGCGCGCGCGCCCGCCCGCCGTGGAAGGGCCGCGGCGTCGCGCCCGGCTCGGCCCGGCTCGGCTCGGCCCGGTCCGCGCATTCCGTCCTTTTCCAACAGTTATTGCTCTCTTTATCTTAAAATTCCTTTTAATGTTTATTTTCATGTGCATCTTTCTTTCATGTTTATCCACCTGCTCTTCATTATGTTGCCAAAAGCACCGAGCGATTTGAAAGGTGTCAATAGCAACATATATATCTGATAAATACATTAACGGGCGCTGCCTGTGTCACAGGCCCTGTCCCTAGGCGGGCACGGGCCCATCTTTGGCCTTGCTTCCTTCCTCTGCACAACCCCGCCAGGTCGGGCCTTTATGGCCCAACATGAGCACGCCCACGTCGGCGGAGGTGGCCCAGACAGATTCCTCCGAGGCACCAGAATTGCTGCCGAGGGAAATATTCTCTCTTCCCTGCAGCCTATGCAGACCGGGGAGCTGTGGGTTTTCTTTCACACAAGCTTGCACCATTTCTGCCCCCTGAGTTCAGAGAAGTCTTAGGCTCCTTTTGAACAAGATCTAGATCCACAGCTTTCTGATGATGAAGGACAAATTGAAGGGTCAGCGCTGTGTTGATGGGGGCAGAAGGCAACTCAGGGTGCCCACCCTGTATCCAGCCCCCCTCCTCCCTGCCCAGCACAGCCTTGTCCCTCCCATCCAGGCCTGGGGAAGATGATCAGCGGCGGCAGGAGCTGCTGGCCAGACCCCACTTTCACGGCAGAGCCAGAGAAATTGCTGAGGAAGGAACAAAAAAAACTAAAACTGACCTTTTCTGCTCCTTATCCAGGAGCCAGAGCTGGAAGCTGCCATCCAGCAGGTGCCTATGCTGTGGCTGCCTCCCCAGCCACTTTCCTGTGGAGTCCGTGCCAGCTGCTGGGAGCCTTTGTGTGTGAGCAAGGCAAGCTGAAGGCCTCCAAGCCTCCAACTCGACTCTTCTCTTTCCTTTCCTGTTTTGTCAGCATTTGAGGCCAGGTTATCTGCATTTCTTTGGTTTCCCTGTAGGCCTTGGCAGTGAGGGTTTCCCTGGGCGGAGCTGGTGTGCCTGAAAGCTCACCTTCAGAGCAGAGCTGTGCCCTGGTAAGGCAGCAGCGTCGGCGATGACAGATTGCTGGCTGATGCCTTCCCGCTTCGGAGGCAGGGTGCACTGAGGCGCAATGGCCTCGCCTGCAGCACAGCACCCCGTTGTAGGCAGAGGGGACCTTGATTCGGTCCTGGGAGCAGTCTGGCTCGAGGGCCAAAACTACAGGAGGATTAACTTTGGGGGAATCGGGTCTGTCTGTTCAGTCAATCAATCTCCCCCCCCCAAAAAAAAAAAAAAAAAAAAAAGAAGAAGAAAAGAAAAACTAACCGGCTGCGCTCTGCGCCCCGCCGGAACGGGCGCGCCGCGGCCGCGTTTCCGAGGGGAGCGGGCCGCCGCGGTGCGCCGCCCTTTGCCTTCCCCCGCGCGCAACATGGCGGCTCCCAGCCCGCTCCTGGACTGGTGCGTCCAGCACCTCCGCGGCGACTTCGGGCTGGACGTGGGCGAGGAGGTCGTGCGGTGAGCGGGGCCGGAGGGGCGCGGGGAGGCTCCCCCTGCCTGGCCCGGGCGGCACGGGGCTGCTCTGGCCCGCCCTGGCGGGGCCCTGCGGGAGCCATGGAAGGCCTCACTGAGCGCCGGGACGCGCCGCCCGCGCCCCAGCGGGTCCCTCCGTCCCCTGCCATGATGCGGGGGGCACTCGGGCTCCTTCAGGCGCAGCTCGGGTGCCTTCGGGCCGCCCCTTGGGGCTTCTCTTTCTCCCTGCATCACCTTCGCTCAGGGTGCCCTGGGTAACCTAAACTGGAAACGCTGGATTTGGAGTGCATTTTGGACTGTCGTCGGGGGTGCCGCTCGCAAGACGAGGGCTCCTTCTTCCTCCACGCATCGGGGACCCTGGGGACAGCCCCTGGCATCTCCGCGCCTTGCCCGGTCCCTCCTGCTGGCTCCCTGTGAGGGGACCACAAGAGGGGCCTATGTGAAGCACTTGGACTGTGCAGGGTAGGAGACGGCCGGGAGGGGTGTTACGTGGCTATAGATAGGTGAAGAAAGGCACACAGCTATTTCTGTGTATTTAAAGCAGAAACCCCTCATGGGCTTAGGTTTATTGTTAGATTTTTAAATTATGTGAGGGAAGCATGGAGCTCAGTGTGGGGTTTTTAGCATGTGGCAGAATTGACAGCAGGAACGTCACTGTGCCTAGGAACAGGGTAAGAAAGATGGTTTACCTTTTTTTTTTTTTTTTTTTTTTTTTCCCAGTGAAAGAGCAACAAGAGATTTCTCAAAGCGTGCCTGTCTCTGAATTTCTCTTAGAAAATTCCTTCCTTCCCGTGGTCTCTTCAGCAGCCTGAAGGGGAAGGTGCAGGAGATTAGTTGCACTAGTCGCGTGTGTTTGCAATTAGACTGTTGGTTTCCTGAGAGCAAAAGCCCTGTTACCCATTCCCTCTCCCCCATGCTGTCTTCCTGCAGGTACATCTTGTCAATAACAAACGAGGATGAGATCCGGGAGTACATCATTGACCTCATTCAGGGGACTGACGGGAAGAAGAGCCGGTTTGTAGAAGAACTGCTGGCCAGGTGGCGGAAATCCTTTCAGCTGCCTTCTGAGCCTTTACCAGTGTATCGGAAAAAGGATGGTGAGTGGTCCTGAGAGGAAGGAATTAAAGTATCAGATAAGCTCATCTCAGTTGTTCTGTTTGTAGACAGTTATAGGGCTCTGAAGAACCTGGGGATAGTCCTGTTTCTGTATGTCATGAGATGTGTAGGTCATGAGAGTTTAAAGCCAGTTTTCATTTGCCAGCTGGATGCAAGAGTTCAGGGACATCTTTCTCTTGCTGGTAGTTACCAAGGCTTTCTTTGTGGTTACGCACTCTTCTAGAGACTTTGGAAGCGCCTCGGGCTGGAGACCAGGCAAAAAAGGGTAAACGCAAAGGAAGGAACAAACAGGAAACACCTGCATATGCTGAGCCAAGTGTTCACGCAGAGGAAGTAAAAACCCCCCTTGACCTGGCCAAGGTGAGTGTATTTGGCACTTGAAAGCAGAGAAACCGCTGGAGTGTTGAGTGACTTTGTGGGTCAGTGAATCTTCAGGACAGATTATGAACTTAGCTTGGAGCAAGAGCTAATATCAAGTACTCTAACAAAATAAGTGATTGAAAATGGAGATAAGCTTTCAGAGATATGAATCCTTTGTTATTGGAATCCTGATGAAAGCAATTAGGTACTTGAAAGCACATTGTGTTTTCTGGCTACATCATTGTGTCTAAGAAATACTTACCTTTCCAGTCAAACCTTGTCCTACTTACATTCTTTAGCATCTTACCTATAGCAGTGCTTCTGTAAGATACATGTGGCTTGCTAGCAAGAGACCTTTCTTCACTAATAAACAGCATTTAACCTGGCAGCCGTGAGCTATAACCTGAGCAAGTGCTTTGGCAGCTGTTGGGATGGATGAGAGTTGTATGATGTAAGAGCATCGCCAGCAAGTGGTACAGTAGCCCAGTTGCAATGACAGGGGCAGCTGTTTCCATACACCGGTGCTGTTCAAAGCTGACAGGAGATTTGGGCAGACAGTGCTCATGTTGTGTGTGTGCAGGAGTCTTCACTACTGTGGGGTAAATGACAAACCTAGGAATGGGGAGAAAAGTTGTGTATGTTTGTATCTGTAATGGAGAGTAGAATATCAATCATCAAGTAGTGAATATGTCAAAGCAGATTTTACTCCCTCTAAAAAAGCTTGAATGAGAGAGTGCACAGTGAAAATAGATGTTACAATTAGTAATAGCAGGTATTTCTTTAAATCAGAGTTGAGAAGGTTGTGGAATTAATAAAGCCAGCATGTGGGTGAAATGTTCCTATGTGCTCTATTCAAAACCTTTCGGTCATGCTGAATAAAGCTTTAATTGGCAATTGAAATATTGCAGGCTGCCAGGCTTCTGCTGCTTCAGAGAAAAGGCCTTGAACGCTAGATAGAGGACTCTGAAGAGCTGCAGCTAGTGCATTTTCACTGGGCTTCAGATTTGGTTTGGTGCTCTGATTTGGCTATTTCTCTCCCCTGCTCAGCTCCACTTCTGAATCCTTAGTTTTGAGATTTAGATGTTGTTGAATCCTGTAAACAAAATTTCTTGAAGTACACACAAATAATTTGAACTCCAATGAAAGAGAACAGAAACACTAAAAAACAGGAAATCCAGCTGTTTCCAAGCAGCACAGTGCCACGCAGCAAACATTAGTTGCTTTCTTTATGCTTTTCTTTTATAGTTGACTAATGCCTTTTCTTTAGCAGTCCTGCTTTCAATTCAGCAGAACTGAGCGCGTCAGTAAGCACATCAGGTATGAGGATATTTGCTGTTAAACATTGTTGTAATTCCCTGGACTGAATTTCTGGATTTTGTTTTTTGTATGTTGGGTTTTGACCCTGAGCTTTACAGCTTACTTGCTGAGAACCCAAGCTCCTTGCTTACATACTGATCCAGCTGCAGAACGGTGGCTCCAGTTTGTATCAAGTATAGCAGATAATTGCTATCTGAAGTGTAGGAGCGTGCTCTGCAAAAACAGGTGTGTGAATGTGCAGTGTGCCTGATTTACGTTAGACTTGCAGTGGATTCCTTCATGCTGTAAACATCAACTGTACTGCACATCCGGAAATTAAGTTCCACCATTTATCCAGGTGCATCTCTGACGTGGAGTCACTGCATAACATCTAAATTCTAAAAGTCAGGTTTGCACCTGGATAAATTGTGGAAATTAGAGTTACGGTTTTAAATTGAGGATTTTGTACTAGAGAAGCTGCAAATGCTTCAAGTGTTTTTAAAGGCAATTGTCTGAAAGGTAAAAGAACGCATTCTTGAAACTAAAGGGTCAAAATGAACAGTTACGTGCTGTTTCATTGGAGTTGTCTTTTAACCTAATAAAACCACTGAAAAACCTTTGCCAAGATTTGCTAATCAAGGTCACTTGATCCATTTTTGTTCTTTCCTGACCATAGCGTTTGGATTTTGTTGTGGTAATAAAGCCAGCTGGGCACAGCTAGGGGAACTGGAAAGGCTGTGCCTGCTTGTTGCTAAACCAGTAGCCTGATGCTATTGAGAAGAGAGCATGAGCCAAGCTGGTGAAAACAACTGCCACTATATAGCACCATCACTGAGAAAAGGAATGTGGGAGGACACTGGGAGCTAGAAGCGGTGCTAACTGGGCTGAGAGTCAGGGAGCTGAAGCAATCTTTTAGCATACAGCAACCAGAGAAAACGAGTTGTTTTTCTGTAGTGAATCAAGATAGGTTTTCTGGGAAAGAGATTCTTAGAAATCCTCTTCTGTTCTATATGAGAGAGAGTCTCTGCAGAGGAGAGGCAAAAAAAAGCTGTCCTTGCGCTGCAAGAGGGTTTTCAGGTGTGTCACGGATAGGACAAGTAAAAGGTGGAGAGTACGTTTGTATTGGAGTGATGCTTGCTGAAACAGCTAAGGGTAATAAGTCTTAGCTTTTCTTGGTCATGGCTGGTGTGCAGTTCACGGTTGAAAGCAGTCTCATCTAGTGTTATGAGATGGGTTTGTGCCTGGAGTGTGTTGTGCTTACTTTCAAAGCACCAGTTTTTGAGCATTGCCAGAGAAATAGTGTCAGGCTCAAGATGGCTTTGGTCTGTCCCTCTGGAGCGATTTCTGTGTTCTATGTTTGTTTTCTTTTTGCAATTAATTGTGTTCTATTTGTAATTAATTTCTCTATGTGATTCACATCTCAACTGATACCTACTGGAGATATCGGGGTGAGAGGGAACCCTTTGTTTCTTTGATCAGGATTCAAAGTCCCTCCCTTGGGGAGAAAACGGACAATTCTGCTGTTAGATGGTTAATACAACCATCATCCAAAATACCTTGCTCATTCCTGATGAGGGTTTCTCTGCCTCAGCTTAGTCCAAACCTTAGATATGCAACGCTCGATTGAAGCTAGAGAGGAGCCTTTGAGAGTAAGTCTGGGAGTCGCTGGGCTGCTGTTTGAAGCTGTTAAATATCAGTCGATAATACTTGTCCTGGAGACTGACAGCACTGCTACTACCTGGACCCAAGCAATTTCAGCTTACAGAGGCAGCAAGCATATCGAATGGATCTGCAACATCCTTTTGTCCTTGTTTTGTTTAGATTGCTTAGATCTTTCCTGGCAGTCCTAAGCTTGTCTTTCAGTTGTCTTGATTTGAATCTGGGGTCTGGTCCAAGTTTCATTCCAGTCGGGCGGAAGGATGAATGTTAGAGTCTCTCCAGCCTGTTCAAGGGTCGATGCTTTCTCTATTCTCCCCTGGCTGCTGCTGGGCAGCAGTGTGAATGCAGTTTGTTTCCTTTGCTTCTCAGGCACAGGAGACCGGCAGTGGAGTCAACAGCAGCAATAATTCCTCTAAGAAGAAGACCAAGTATGTCAACCTGTATACCAAGGAAGGACAAGACAAACTGGCCGTCCTGATCCCTGGGCGTCACACCTGCGAGTGCCTGGGCCAGAAGCACAAGCTCATCAACAACTGCTTGGTTTGTGGACGCATTGTCTGCGAGCAGGAGGGCTCTGGACCCTGCTTATTCTGTGGTGCACTGGTTAGTAATAAGATGGTTTTTGTTTTGCCGTGTTTAAATGCAGCATATTGTGCTGAGTGGTTTGAAATGGCCTGGGGCTGAAGTAGCCTCTTTGCTTCTCTTGTATCGAAGCTTCTGTGGTGAACTTCTCCAAGCTCTACAGCTGTGCAGGAAGGAGCCTGTACCACCTCTTTCTGAGGGAAGGAGAGATGATGCGGCTTTGAGTTAACTTTCTGCTTCTCTTGCGATGGACTGCATCAGAGAGAGGAGAGTTTTCCTGCATAATTTGCATCACTTTGGAGCTTATCTGATACATGGCACTGTCCTGTGGCTGTCCTGTGTACTGCACTGGTGCCCAAAGTCTGTGTGGGGCTTGAACAGGGGAGGCAACTCTGCCAGGGCCAATTGGCTGACTATTTCCTGAAGCGCTTGTGCTATGTGCGTTTGGAATATCTAGTACGTCCCTCATTTGTTTGAAAGGGCACTTTTTGGAGGAAGAAGGCAAGGAGAGGTATCACGCGATGTATTACAGGTACTCTCAGCATGCATGCACAGTCGTAGAGTCTTTGGCTTTGAAACCTTCAACAAAGATTTCCTTTTTCCATATGGTCATTAGCTGTTAATACACCTTTCAAAAATCATGTTCAAAATGAAGGACGCTGAATTTGGTTGCTTTTGTTATTATAGTTTTTCACTCTAAATTGATTTTTTTAAATTAAACATTCAAGTGGTATTTGTGCTCTGGACAAGATGGTGATTATAGGTTCAGTAAAGTTATCTTCAGGAGATCAAAAATCAAGCAGTTGGATGGAGAAAATATTTTAAATCAGACTGATAACTATTTTTAAAGACCTATTTAACTACAAGTGACTGACCAAGAGGAAGGACCTTTCTGTTAAACATTACTTATCCACTCAGAGGAATTCTGAGTGCATTCCTCATTGTTTGAGATCACCTAGCAGTGTGCTCACCAACAGAACCAAGAAAGACCAAGCTGTACATGGCTCATGGATTGTTTTTAGAAATGTAAGTAAAGAACAAGCTTTCAGGATTCACTCTGTGTAAATAACACAGAAAGAAACAAGGTGTGGACTATCTTGGCCATCTTTAACAGCTTGCCTTGAGCTGTTGTCTGAGGCTCCAAAGCTGGCCAACCACGTGATGTCCTTCCTAATCTTCATTTTATTTCCTTAGGTATGCACTAAAGAAGAGCAGGACATTCTTCAGCGGGACTCAAACAAGAGCCAGAAGTTGCTGAAGAAGCTCATGGCAGGTTAGTAGCAATTGTATTCCATTAATATAATGAATCCAATTGGTTATGCAGCAGCAGGAGCCCTATTTTACCCCACTGTGCTACACTTTGGACTTGCCCTGATGTTGTGTAAGATTGAGACTCTATGTGTTCTTGCCTGTAAGTTGTTTAGATGTGTTCATCTGAATTATAAAGAATTGTTGGCAAAGTCGAAAGGAAGCTCCTTCTGAGAAGCTGACACCTCAACATTTCTCTGAAATGTAAATTCCCAAGACAGTCTGTGAACTCTCTTTTCTTCAGACCTTACTGACCCACTTGTTCCTGTTCCTTCATGGTGTCTGTGACGGGTATTAAAAGGATAGCTAGGAAGCTGTCTCATTGTATCCTCTCAGTAAGCACTTGACAGCATTTCTGGAATTCAGTGGAGGTGATAACTGCAAGTGTCAAATGGCAGCATATAATTTGTGTACTCAGAAACCCCAAGGCTGCTCGTTAGGCTTTCCTGAATCAATCATATGAATTGGACCACTCTAGCAGTCCTTGAAAATTAGGGTAAGTCCGATGTGGAATATATGCAGTGGAAGATGAAGTGCTGCTATCTGATTTGCTGGGTCTATGGGGGTGTTGGTTAATTTTTCTAATGATTCTTCTTGTCTAACATTTATGTTTGGAGCTAAAAATAGGAACAGAGCCAAAGAAAGCAAAAGGAAATAATACCCAGTCTCTTAGTGAAGACCTGTGCATTATGGGGATGTTTGTCTAAGTTGAGTTGAATTATATCCAAGGTCACAGTGTTCTTGATTGAAAAGTAAACTTTGCTGAAGAACCAGGGGAGTATTTACTCTGGGTCTTGACGTCAACTTCTGTAGAGCTGCTGAGGTGCAGGGAGTCTTGTAGGTCCTTGAGCATAATAGCTGATCACAGAGTCAATCTGTGTATGCTCTCTCTGCAGAGATCCTGATGTACTTCAGGATCCCGTCTTCTTGGCCATTTATTGGTCTTCGTTTCTGCAGTGTCTTGCTCTCTGCATTATCTGTTTAAGTGAAAGCTGAAATATGGCTGGCTCCTTGTCTACGGAATGGAAAACTGGATCAGTAATAATAGAGGAGTACAGGCTTTTTTCCTTCTCTCAATTTAATCCGAGGCATTAGGCTGTGTGATGTCTTCTATGAAATACATTGATTTGTTCCACTGTGGGCTGTGATGCAAACAACTTTTTCCTTTTTTTCCATGTTTGTTTGGTTGATCTTTTGTTTTTTGTTTTTTGTTGCGTTTTTCCTGCTTCTTGCTCTCATGATAAAAAAACAGAGATTGCTGGGAATAGATTTCTCTGTCTCTCCCTATGGATAGTCTCAAGAACCTGCTGAGATATGTTGGGGAAGGATTTCATTTGTGAGAAGCTCATACAGCAGCAGATATGGGACTTGCTTTGTGCACCAGTGGCAGTTGTCAGTGATCTCTAGTGCCCTCCTTGACATCTTCAGTGTCTGTTTCTGGTGGTAACAATGGTTAGGAGATAATGGTTAGGCTTGTAGGAGAAGGCTTAAAGCCTGTGGTTGATGATGGGCAGACTGGATTGACCAAATTGTTAGGGAAAGGCAAAGGAGAATCAAAGAGCAAGGCTTTCTCTCTAAACACTTCCTAGTCATGGCCACTGTGATCGCCTGTTCATTTTTGAGGGAAGGAATCTGTAAAAGGGGTTAGAGGAGAAATTAAGACTTGGACTGGTTTAAAAGGGATACTAATCTTGGTGCAAGATACCTCTTTTAGGTCCTTCAATTATATTTGTTTCAGGGGATATTTCTACAGCCAGGCCCATCAAATTGGGATTTAAACAGCTGGCCTGTCTCATAAGATTGAGCTGTGATTTGTTTTATATTTCAGGTGCTGAAAGTTCAGGGAATTTGGAAGCTATAAGCAAGGACTTATTGCCTCGACAAGAAGCTAGACTCAAAGCAGGCCTAGAGATGGCTGTGAAACACAAAGACAAGTTGTTAGAATTTGACAGGACAAGGTAAGGTACTAGCTGAGACTATCATGAAATTAAATAAATTACCTGAGAGGCAAAGCTGCCTTAAACTGAAGTGTTACAGAGTTCCTTGTGAAACCTGGGCTGTAGCTACAGACACATTCCCATTGGAGTTTGGCTTTTACATTTACTAGAACAAGAGCCAAGATGTGGTGGTGAGAGGGAGGTATGTGGACCATGGTTCCTGCAGCCTGTAGTTGTGTTTTCCAATCCTAAATTAGGGAAGGGCCCTTTCGTGGTGG
Source organism: Rhea pennata (assembly GCF_028389875.1). Lineage (NCBI taxonomy): Eukaryota > Metazoa > Chordata > Aves > Rheiformes > Rheidae > Rhea > Rhea pennata. The sequence goes on from NC_084672.1 coordinate 23,990,782, forward strand.
AAGGGGAGCAGAATCCCTGAAGCTGTCCCTATGCCAAGCTGGGACCTGTGGGCTGCATAGGATGCGCTCCACATTGAAGATGGGAGCAGATGGGATCTGTGTCAGGCTGCTGCATGGCTCTCAAATGGGTCCCATTTGGATGTCCTTGCTTTGTGTCCCTGACAACCTAGCTCTCTGGAGAGAATGGGAAGGAGGCAGGGCTGGGCCAGGCAGTGCTGTGTGACTGTCCCTCTATGCTGGTCTCCTACCATTGCGGTTGTTTCTGGCCAGTGTGCGTCGAACCCAGGTCATCGACGATGAATCAGATTACTTCGCTACAGACTCGAACCAGTGGCTTTCCAAGCAAGAAAGGGAGGCCCTCCAGAAGAGAGAGCAGGAACTGCGGGAACTGCGCCATGCTTCTCGGCTTGCCAAAAAGATCACCATAGACTTTGCTGGCAGGCAGATCCTGGAGGAGGATAACAGCATGGCTGAATACCACAGCAAGTGAGTACTGGCAGTGCAGAGCCATGCCCAAGAGCAGGGAGACGAAAATGATTGCTGATGGTGGCCTGTCTGCATTTGGGACAGCAAATGTAAGGCTGAGCAAGCTTTTCTTCCTTAAGGGTCTTTGTGGGTTGCAACATATCTCTTCCAGCACAACTCTGCTGAGATCCCTCCTACGCCCACCTATGTGAGACTGGTATGGAGTTGCATTAGCTGGCACGTCTGTTAAACATAAAGCTGCGCTGGAATGAGATATTGCAGAACGGCTGTATCAACAGAACCAATTCATATCAAATTCAAACCAAGCTGAGTTTCTGTAGTAGATAAGAGCAACTGTTCAAACTGGAAATTGGACTGAGCAAAGAAATCATCTAGTTAGGGAAGATGGTAAAAAAAGAAAATGCTGTGGGTTGGAAGTGTTTGAGAATGGAGGAGGTAGACATTGCCAGAGGGGAACAGGGTATTTTCATGAGTCTCGTTTATGCTTGCAGACTGGATGAAACCATTGAAGCCATTAATTGTGGCACACTGGGCAAGCCAGTTGGGAGCGCAGAAGCCATGACGACTATGAGTTCTAGCGTTTTAGTGAACCCTCATCTTCTTCAGCCTGCGCCTTTGGTCAGTACAGCTTGAGTGATTTATCCCAGAATAATGACTAACTTGGGAAGAGCTGGGCTTAAGAACTGTGAGTTTTAGCATGTCTGTAGTACCCCTGTCCTCCCCTGTGTCATGGAGATCTTCATTAGCTGTCTGAGCTGGAGACAGAGGAAGTTTGTCAATGCCTTGCCTCTGTTCCTTACTCTTTGGAGGTTTAGCCTATTTGGGTTTTGGTTTCCTGCCTCCTTTTCAGAAACCTCTGAAATGCTTAGCATGCACCAAGCACACTGTGGTTAAAATGGAATTGCACAAGTGCAATTGCTGTGTTTTGGATGTCGACAGCTGTGAATATGCTTTGAACATTGTATCTGCCTGTGAATGCTTTGGGAGACCAGTATATAGTTTTATTTTTTGAACGCGCCAAAGCTCAGCTACTGATTTAAAGGGAGAGCTGCAGAGTGGATTCACTGCCTTGCTTTTATTCCTGTGAAAGTATGGGCTGTAAGCACAGCATTCTGCTTGCAAGGAAGAAAGAGTAGAGTGATCTCAATAAGAGTTGTGCCTATGTCCTTAAGGAAAGCTTCAAATAAGATTTGCACTTGATAAACATTGTTACTAGAGAGAAAGGCTAACTGTTTTCTTCTTTGTTTTGAATGCACTACAGTGGGTGGACCAAACTGGTTCGTTCCCACACAGGAAAGCCATCCATTCTACGGACATTGGAAATGAGTCTGGCTCAGAGAGGAGCAGGTTGCGTATTCAGGATCGAGAGTTGCAGGAAATCTCGGATGATGGTTGGTGCCTCAGCATGCACCAGCCTTGGGCTTCCTTGCTTGTAAGAGGAATCAAAAGGTAAAGGAGTGACTTGAACTGTGGTTTACCCTGACCAGCTCTTGTTTCAGAGGTGAGATGGGAAGCTGTGTTCCTCAGAGGACCTCTGTGGACTCGATGACATTGTACAGTGACTGATACCTACTGATAGCTCCAAGTTTTTGCTATCTGTTGTTTCGTGGGCTTATCTATCATTCTAATTAAAAACGTTCCTTTCCTTGAGAGGGGAAAGCTGTGAAGGATGTGAGAAAACAAGAAACTACTTATCCTCATCCAGCGTACTGATCATTTGAGAAGCCTGTTTATTTCATGGAAGTAGCTAACCTGGAAGGTGCAAGCTTCTGCATGGTGGGTAGATTTAGAGAGAGTCTGAGACTTCTGCAAAAAAGTCAGGGCATACTCTTCTTGGAATTTCGAAGGTAAATAAGCTAAAAATGTCTCTTTGTCCATCGTAAAAGAGCCAACAATGGCACCAAGCTATTAAAAAAATTCTGTTCTACCACCTGCCCCCTCTAGGGGAGGATCGAGTTCTGAAGAGAAAGTCCTTCAGGCCAGCATCCCTGGCATATCAGTTCTCCTTTTTACTGTTAATAAAGAACAAAGCATCTTCTCTTCTTTAGCCTTTATTTTGCTTTCCTTCAAAGGATTCTTCTTTTTAGAGAGCAAGGTGGTTGGATTTTTTTTTGGTTTTGGATTTTTTTTGTTATGTCTCAGGCTAAAGATGCTGTAAATCTTAATCTGCAGTGCTTTTGCATCCAGGTGGTCTGAGGAGGCTGTCGTTGGATGCCTGGTGCATCTCTGAGAACTGCAGCTAATGATGGCTTCATAAGGATTTGTGGCCCTTTATTACTCCCTCGATTGCATGCTTACTGTGCATAGCTTTTTGAGCTTGTAAGTGAATTGTATGATCAGATTGTCCTACACGTATGTCCAAAATAATGTTTTATTTGCAGAGGATCTGTGTCCCATTTTGCTGTTGCATTAAAGCAGTGAGAACGTGCTTTGCTTGTGGCATTATTTCTTGCCCATCTCAGCTTCTCTCTGTAGTGCTGACATGCTGCCTGAGTTTATATACTGTATTCTTTCTTAAGGCAAAGCTTAGTAACAGAAATTATGTAGTATATTGGAAAATCTATAAACTGGAAATGTGTCCATGCAGGGTTTCTGAGGAGATTTAAGTTCTAAATTCTCCTTTGTTCTCTCTAGGGTGGAGGGCAGGACCTGGTACACATCTCATAGAGGGAGATTATGGATAGCAGCTACTGCTAAACGACCTTCCCCTCAGGAAATCTCTGAACTGGAGGCCACCTACAGAATGCTGCTCCGAAAAGGTGAACTTCTCTCCTTGGGCCTTTGTATTATTTGGTACACTGAGCCACGTAATGAGCAGTGTCAGAAAGCCAGCTCTGCTGAGCAGTTATTACTGCTTCTCTTTTTAACCTTCTGTCTGTTCTTGAAATTCTCTTCTTCCTGTCTACATTTCATCAGCTGTATGGGCACGGTGGCAGATTTTAACTCCATCCTTTTGCTGGTCAGATAGTCCAAGCACAAAACACTGGCAAATTGCACGTGGCTTCAGTGGTAACTTTTGTCAGCCCAGTGGTAACTGGGCTTAAGCAGCAAGATACTGAATGTGTGCTTCTGTGTGTGTGTGCATGTGAAGTGGCTTGGGTTTCAGTTTTACAGTGATGTTAAATGCTTTTTGTATATTCTGACCTTGTGCAAATCTGGAATGAAAAGCTGCAGGTTCCCATGAAGATGTTATTCTCTCTCGTGAGAGTTGGTGAATACTGGCTGCTGCCACACTGCACACCTGTTAGTACTGTATTTCTGCATATCACCCAACTTAAATGCCAAACAGCAGAATTGTCTGCTCCCTGATCAGAACAAGGAGCTCTTCCTGTGCTATATATTCTTCTCTCGGAAGCTGAGCAGAGGAAGGTATATAGAATTATTCATCAGCTTTCATCCTGTCATGGTGAAGATCCTAAGCCTCATACTGTTCTTGACCCTACTTTTTCCATTTGCTTTAATGTGCAAGTTTAGTTTGTGAAAACCTTCTGGTCTCTTCTGGTCTTCATGGACAGTTGGCTGTTGCTGCCTGTTGGTTAACAGGGCAGATTGGTCACTGCAGATCCCTGCTGAGTAGTCAAGCTGACATTAGTAAAATGGACCATAACAGTTTGGGAGCAGGGCACACTGATCAAAAACACCAGCCTTGCACAGACGAAGCTCGAGATTGTGTGAACAGGGCTGTGTACACCCTTTGCCTTTATCGTCATGCACGTGGCTGGCTTAAGTCAGATCCCTAGTGCCAGTGTCGCCTGGCAGTGTGTTCTGTCTTCAAACGTAGGAACAGAACTGCACGATGTTAAAATCGTTTCATGTTTTCTTGTGCCCCAAAAACTGGGAGAGCGCTAAGGGAGGGAAGCTTATATCCCTAACCAATGGCACCCAAATTGTGTAGGCCCCCAACTATGTACGTAGGCACACTTTTAAGATATTTTTCTTTTGATGCAGATGTGGAGTTTCCAAGTGATTATCCCTCAGGGTGCCTCCTAGGCTGTGTGGACATGATCGATTGTTTATCACAAGAGCAATTTAATGAGCAGGTGAGTACAGCAAATAAACCTTTAGAAGTTGGTATTAGCCCACAAACTTTTTAAAGTAGCATTTCTCACTTCATGTGGTGCTCTGGAGAAGACATTGAATAAAGATTTTAAAAGGCAAAGAGGAAAGACACTGATACCATATAGTGCTGTGTGACTAGCAAAAGAATGTGCCAGGAGAATGCATTCCAATAACGGTGGAAAGGAGCTGTGGACCAGTATTCATGGTCCCTTCTTTTCCATGGATGGTGGACCTAATCCACAGTCAGCCTTTTGCAGAGTAAGATAGTCTGGTTGAAACTAGTTTCTCACATAGTGTCAAACTTTTTTCAATAAGCTTGGTAAAATTGATGTTTAGGACTTGTATCTGTTTAACTAAGTTAACTCTGGCTTGGGAGACTATGCTGTAAGGACTCTTGACAGCCATTGCTTCCTTGGCGCATGTAGCACTGGAACGCGCTGGTTGTGCTGGACTGTGGAAGACAGGAAACTACAGCACATTAATGTTGTATTCCTGGTTTGCATCTTCCTTTTGCAAACCTGGGAGCTTACATCTCATCTGGATGTAACTTTGAGAGCAGTGATTGTTTCTCCCATAGAAACTTCATGGGGTCCAGAGAGAAAGAATTTCTGCAAATTTTTGCTCAGCCACGCAGCAAGTTTTGCTATCGCTAGCTATAATCAAGCCAACCTTCCTGTCTCAGGAGGTGAGATTCCTATCTCAGAATTCTCTGGATTAGGAAGTGTCAAACGTGTATTTAGTTGCTGTTGGAGAGTAGTGAACAACTCCTTAAGCACACCCAGAAGAGGAACTATGGGAAAAGGTGAGCACCCTCCCATCAGAAAGGATGAAGAGAAGTGAGACGGTGTTTGCAGAGACGTTGCGGTGCGCTTGAACAAGCAGTGGATCAAGACTTCCAAGGGAGTTAAGGGAGGCTTAAGTGGGCTCCTTGCTGAATGAGGCAGGTAATTTGGTGAGAAGGGACACAGATAAGGCTGAGGTACTCCATGCCTTCTTTGTGTCAGGCGTCACCAACAAGATCTCCCGGAGATCTTGCACTTAAAGGCAGGGTTCAAGGAGGAGAAGAACTACTAGTAGTGGAGGAGGATTGAGCCAGGAATCTTTTGAGAAAACTTAACCTATACAAGTGCATGGGAGCTGATGGGATGCATCCAAAAGTGCTGAGAGAGTTGGCAGATGTCTTTGTAAGACCACCTGTTTTTTAAAAAGGCTGTGGAGGTCGGAGGAGATCCCCAATGACTGGAGAAAGGCAACTATTACATCCATCTTTCAGAAGGGCAAGAAGGATGGCCCAGGGTACTTAAGCCAATCAGCTTCAGTTTGGTCCTTGAGAAATATATAGAGCAGTTCCTTTTGGAAGCCATTTTTGGGCATATGGAAGAGGAGATTGGGAACAGCCAGGGTGGGTTTACGTAGGGTTAGTCATGCCTGACTAACCTGATTAGCTTCTGTGATGAAAAGGTTAGAACAGTGAATTTCTTGCAGCAAGAGGGTAGAATATGAGCAGCAGAGGGAGCTTTGGGACTGGAATACAGCAAAATCTGCCAGAGTATTTAGCCTTTGTATGGGAGAAGGCTTAGGGAAAGAGGAAAGGACGCTGGGGCCAGTGCATTTTTTTTTTCTGTACCATCCATTGATTTCCAGTTTGATTTGAAATGAAGATTCTCTTCCTTCTTCCACTGTCTGTATTGGCACTGGTGGAAAATATGTCCTGATTGCTAACAAGTACTTTTCTCCTTCTGACAATTTCTCCTCTTCCTTTGTGGATATGTTCTTTAGATGTTGGTAAAATGGCTGTGACAGCTTCTTACAGTCTCGAATGTGAGCTGTAGATAACTACCTTTTAATCTTCCCATAGAGAAACCTCACAGCTCACTGTTCTCTGTAAATTCTTTCGACTTTGCTGACACCATTTGCCTGCAGTGGCACTTGGAAAAGAGTAGAGTATTCCAGGAGCACTTTTATCAGACCAATAGGCAAGAAATTTCCTTCTCTCAATGCCACAATGCCATGGCACATGCAGATTTAAATCCCATTGGCTTTTTGCTGCCCTTATGTTGCAAAATATGTGCAGTGCCAGCTCCGAAATCTGAAATAGGTCTCACTGGGAGTAGGAAATCCCTTTTGCTTATGCTTACAATTTAGCGCAGGTTCATCAGCAGCTAACACCAAAGCTGATTGCTAGCAGTGTAATCCAGCAATGTTTTTGTGTACAAAGAGTCCTCTTAGCTTCAGGGGGAGGAGGAGAGGAAGATGGAGTTTTCTACCTGTTTATGGCATACAAAAAACATTGACAATCTTCTGAAGACTTGCATTATATAGCAAAATAAGGTAATGGCTTGCAGCAACAGAGACCTCTTGGAGGTTAAGCCACCACAGAGCTCTTCTCAAGTGCTGTGCTTTGACTCATCCCTTTCTTCCTCACCAATTCTTATCTGAAGCTTCTACGTTTCAGGAAGAAGTCATTTCACAAGTGCTAGGTAAGCAAGTAGATGATAGGCGATACCAACAGTCTGAAATGAAATGGTTGCCTCTCTTGCTCCATGTCTTTTGATGGTGGCCCTGCATTTTTCAGCAGCCACAAAAGTTTGATTCTTGTGACCATTTTACCCATAGGCAAAGGACTTTTCCTGTTCTGTCTCCCATGACTTCTCTTTTATTTCTCTGTCCTTTTCATGCTGACATCCACTCCCTATTTAGTACTGTCGGCAGATTTTGTTTCCTTGCTGATTGCATCTTCTGTCAGATTGTTAATGAAGATATTAGTGGTGCCCTGCTGGTGTTTTTTATCATTGTCATTGTTTAATATTTTTTACAGTTGGACTCAAAAAGTAAAATCAAGCAATGATACCCTGTTTTGCTGAATGTTGCACAAACAGTAGAACCAACTCAGTGGCCTGAGAGTGTGCAGTATTACTGGGGACTAGGTTTTTTGTGTTATTACTGGATGTTATCCCTCTGACCTTGTGTAACCTCTTCGGTAGGGTCAGACTTGCAGCTCTCCCATTTTCACAGTATCTGAAGACTTACTGACTGTGTTGAGGTGATTTTCAGGACTGTGAAAGAGTGATGACAGAAGAGGGTCTTATATGCAGTAGCTGGCATGGGGCAGAGGAAGATTTTGTCTGAGAACAGGTGTTCTTGTGACTAAAATCAGCATCACATCAGCTGGCATTGCCCTATTCTGGATTGCGCTACTTACTGTATGGACTAGGTAAATCAGTTCCTCCGGGTCTCTTTTCCACATGTAAAATAAAGACGTGCTTCCCTGTCACCCCTGACATACATCTCATTTTATTGCTAAAAGCTGTGCTATGATAGAAGGTGCTTTCAGAGGACAAGTTATTACCTGGTAGGAAGGTCCCACCAAGATGCCGAGCGTAGCTTGCGTCGTTCACAAGGGAACGCAGCCAAAGCCGCTTTCTGAATTCAGCCTGCTGATGACAGCGGGTGGTTAGCTGCTGCCAGGCAATCCCTCTGTGTGGCTTTTAAATCTCTGTATTTCCAGTTAAGTTTAAGACATCCTGCACCTCCTTGGAGTGCGTTCTGGGCTCATTTCCTTCTGTTAGTGGCAGCCGCCCAAAAGCGCCGGTTCAGGTCAGAATGATCCCTTTGTTATGCTTTTCTGCGCTAAAGGTGACCTGGAAACTTTTCCCTGTCAAGATCTGAGCGTTGATGACTGCTTTTCCTTGCTCCGGGCTGATGTCACTGACACCTCGAGCGGAGCAAGGAGCTGCCTTTCTTTTCCTGCATTAGGTGTCAGTGACTTCATCAGTGGTAACTGGGGAAACATGGGATGGTGCAGGCAGGGCTTGGCAAGAGTCTAAAGCAAGCACAGAGCTATTTACATTTACGCTGTTTTAATGTGCTCTGAGGTCCGTGTTCATTTTGCTGATGATTTTGATCCGAAAGACTATTATTTTAACTGGAAAGAGTATTTCTGCTGCAGCTATTTTAGTAGTTGGTAGGTGTGTTTGGATCTATTTTGAATGCAAACACACACTGGTGCCTGGATGTAGCTATAATCTTGGATTGAAATATCAGGTAATTGTGTTTGTTGAGAGTGAAATGTTTATTTTTCACATCTAGGTGATCACTTAGTGTCCTAAATGTGTACAAGGGAGCATGTCTAAGTTATTTTTGTGCAACAAAATTGCAGCTATCCTTTAAATTGGCTCTATCTTTCCCTCTCATGGAAATTTAGGTTTAATCTCTTGTCCTCCTCTTCCCTCCTCAATGGAAATAACAATCCAAAAAATGAGACTTGGGTGCCAAGCATACAGGAATTGATTTAACTTCTCCAATTGGAAGGAAGGAACGAGGTAGTAATATCATATATCCAGAATCCAGAAAATGCCTTTTCAGATTATCTACAAATAAAGGAACAATAGCACACTAGTAATCTTTACCTAGGTAAGATGCTAACGAGAGAGAGAAAGGAACAGGAACATATATACTGAAGTGTACTTCGACAAACAGAGATTTAAGTATTAGTTTTTATGCATACCTTCTCCCCAAAGTAAGGGTTTCCTAGCACAGAGAGCAAGTGAGACAAATGCCCCTTGTGTAATGATGTGCCATTCTGCACATGTTGGCAGGCCACGTCTTTGTTCACCCCCCGCCCCCACCACCCAAAGGACGATTGCCTTCCAATTCCAGAGTCTTAGTTATTGCACCTCTACAAATGAATGATGTTTTAGCGAGCTTTTATGGTTTTGGAGACCAGATCAGATTTGCTGGAGGAAGTTTATCTAGGTGCCTGTTAATGATTGCAACCAATAGAAAGGCCTTTGAACTTTATGGGTCCCCGAATTGTCCTAAGCTGAATTTGTGTTTCCTGTGTAGCCTGAAACAAAATTGAGTGGTATTAGCATTAGTCTGGCTTGCAGGGACCTACAGGTGATGCATATCTGTATTCAGCTTCTCACTGTACTTCTTCCTTAAGGCATAAAGTACCTCCGGTTCTTGGTTACAGAAGTAAAGCAAAGTAGGTGTGCAGCTGGTTTGGATTATAGACGGTAAGAAATGGGAGAGTTTTTCCTTACGTGGAGCGCTTTGGTTTTCAACAGAGACTGTTCTAATACTCCAGCTGCTGTGCATAAGCCAGCAGGTTTACTGAGGCCACTGCTCAGTCTGTTAAGATGAAGGAGAGATTGTCACTTGATGATGATTAATTTAGGAATGCATTAACATGCCAAAGAAATCGAATGATAGAGGCTAGCTTGCCCTCTCCTCTGGTTTCATAGACCCTAGGGAAAAAATGAAGCCAAGGCTGAAGCATATGACTTAATTAATGATGACTGTGGACTTAGCCTCTGCTACCATTTTAGCAAACTAGTCAGTGATATGGGATTTTTTTTCTTTCAGATGTGGTCACTGGGACTTGCCTTCTTTTTGGTGTCTGTTTTTTTACTTTATCAAATCCTTGGTTTCAGGATTAACTGACCTCAAGTCTGGCTGCTGCTCAGGTGCCTCACATCCTGAGTTTCCAATTCTAGCTCGGCCAGGTTGAGCAGCGATCAAACTTTAGGTGGTGACCCTAAATGGCGAGGTAGATAGCAGGTCTGAAAGGCAACTGCTACAGTAGAAGTACTAGTGCCCAAGGACTATACTTGCTTAAGCTTTCATCAGCATGTCATTGATTTCATAACCCCAAACAGACCGGTTGTTTCGATGACTATCCAGGTTCTGTCACACGTTTGACTGCGAGAAATAGCACAGAGCTTGTGTGATTGAATCAATAGCTGGAACCAGCAGCCTGCCTCTGGTGTCACTCATCCTTGGGGAACAGCAGCAAGGATCATCGTGGGGAGTAGCGATTGCCAGAAGAAAGCAGAGCGGGGATGTGGATGCTCTTATCTGTACAGAGCTTTATTCACCAACGTTAGATTTTTCAAAGTTTGAATGATCTTGGCTACTTGCTGAGTTCTTCTATACTCCTTGCTTTGAAACTCTGATTTATGAAAGGACTTTATGAAGCTGATTGAAAATCTCTGACCGTTTCTAGCAGGGTGCAGGCACTCTGAGTTGCCGGAGCAGAAGCAGGTGCCTGGGTTTCCCCTCCTCCTGGTTGCCTCTTTCCTCCCTGTTGCCATGTTTCTTCTGGCAGTGTGAGCAATGGGGCTGCATTGCAGCTGAGGCTAGCCCTGCCTCCACGGTCCCCTGGCGCAGGAGCATGAACATGGTTCTTTGAGCTGAGCCTATTACACTGCTGAATATTTTTCCACGTCCACCCAGTTTCCCCTGGCAGTCGTCAGTCACTCTGTAAACGTCTCGGGCCCTTCTTGTGCTGTTTGGAGGTTTACCAAGGGCGGGTGCTTTCTCAGGCTGGGATTTGAGCCGCAGGAGGGTGGTGGTGGCAGTAGGTCCTGTGACGCAGGCAAGCTGGGTTCTGAAAGAGCGGAGGAAGATGCAACACGCTGTGTGTTTGCTGGCACCACTGAGCCTTCCAGGTCTCTGTAAGGACCAGAGCCCTGGCAGATTGTTCAGTGTTTTAAAATCAAGTGCACCAGAATGAGTTTAAATAGCAAATCTACATTTCAAAATCCTGTTATTACTTATTATGTTTTAATTGCTTCCCCTGCCCTTTGAATCAAAGTACAGCTTGTGGTGTAGAAACACAACTTGATCTGCTTGGAGCTGGGAGGCAAAGAACACCCGCTGGATGCATTAGGCTGTCCGGGGGAAGGATCCTGCAGTGATCCCAGCCTGCCTCCCCTGCTGCGTCTGGATCTGGCTCCGTACTAACTAAGCATGCGAGGGGCAGAACAGACAGCAACTGACAGGCATCGCGGTGGGAAGAAGGGGAAAGGAAGGCAGGCTAGCAAAATTCCTTGTGCATCCTCATGAAGAGAGCCTATGCCAGCACATTATCTGCCAGCAGCAGATGTAAGCTCTCAAAAACAGCAGGGAGGATGTTGACTGCAACAATGCATCAAGGCTGCGGTTTGTAACCTCAATAGTAAGGCAGTTAACTTTTTTTTTAACAAAGACATTTTGATTGCCAAATCCATAACCATTAGCAGCTGTGGTTTTGAGCTGTTCCTTCCTCACACGTTGCAGTCTAGACCTGACAGGCTTTCAAACAAAAGTTTGGCTGCTGGCTTTTGTTTTTGTTTTTTTGGTGAATCTGCTCTTTTTTTTTTCCTTTCCTTTTGCCTCTTCCGTCAGTTTGGATTGAACGTCCATTCTCCAGCCCAGCCTTCCCAGAATGGCTCCAACGCTATCAAAGCAGTCTTCTGTGACTGAAGGCTGTGGCCAGTACCATGTAGAGTTCCTTGGGTGCCCGTTCACAAAGCTACAGTAATGGATGTCTCTGCCTCAGGCTAGAAAAGTTGGCATTTCTAGAAATTTGGATCTACTTAGAGACTTCTATGTAGGAAAATGTTCTGTTTATACCCAAAAGCCAGTTTGGCCTGTGCAAGGACAGAGGGAACGGGTCCTTAAAAGATGAGGGCTGAAAATTTGCTCAGAGTTGAAAGTGTGATGCAAAATCATGTTGTGAGGGAAATCAAAAGTCAAAGTAGATCACTCGGTGCTCTGCAAGAACTTCACATAATTGGGAGCCTGAGTCAGGTCACGGTTACATACATCAGTGGCAGAACCTGGATGTCCTGGCTCAGGTTGATGCCTCTTTTTGCCAGCTGGGTGTCATCTTTGCTGCACAGTTATTGCAAATGTGCCCTAAAGCACTTCACAAGAAGGCTGGATTGGGAAGACTGGCTAGATAATCCCCCAAAGTAAGCTCCATGTAAAGAGATGGTAGAGACTACTGCTGATAGAACAACAGATGGGGAAAATATGCTTCAGTATGACTGTCCTTGGAAAAGTGAGTAGGAAGGATGACACTTGGGCGCAGAGTTTTTCTGTTATTGAAGGCTGGTTCTGCACACTGTGAGGAGTTGTTTTCTTTTTTCCTTCATACTAAATAACTCCTACCTAGTGGTAGACCAGTATTGGCCCAGGCCTGAGCACATACCATTAACTGAGCTTCAAACATTGGATCAGTTTTGTCTGCAGTGATACTTGAGCAGTTTTTTGGCAGCCCTTGGGGGAGCGGCAAGCAGGATTGAACCTGCAGAAGCTGGATTACTGCTGGCAACGGGTGAACTGGAATTGGGGAGTATGCAGAATTGACAGCTAAGGAGACGTATCTCTGCTGAGGAGTGCTGTGTTTGAGGCTCAGTCTCCATGAAGCCGGGAGAGACCCCCTCCGCCCAAGGGCAGCATCCTCGAGCTCATGTTCCAGCATAGGTTCTCCCCACATTATCAAGAGAAGCTCCTCGCTTGCCACAGCCTTCAAAGTGGTGAGCAGATTCAGGCACGTGCAGCTCACACAAGGAGGGCAATCTTGAGAGCAAGGAGAGCGAAATGTTGATGTCTTCCTCCAAACCATGTAGCAAGCCATTGGCAGGCCTGCTTCTGGCTCCCTTATCTTGTTGCTCACTCCTCCGCTGTTGCTGTTTTTGCCACAGCAGTGGTGAAAAAGCCAGGGATCTGGATAAGCATCGTCCATGTAATTTTTTTGGAGCTCCGGTTCTCCTGAACCTTCGTTGCCCAGGCGCTGGTGTCCAGGCTGCAAGTGTTACCATAAATGCCCCTGTTTGGCTGCAGCACCCCCATTGCTTGCCAAAAACTACCGACTTTCTTTTCACTTTTTCAAACCACTAAAGAAACATTTTCTAGCTGGATGGTGAGCAATTTCCCTCAGGAGAGGAGGAGAAAATGGCTGTTTAGTAGTTAATTACCTGTTATGTTAGTCTGACAGCTATGAAGCTTATGAGGCATGAAAGAAGAGTGGATCCGCCTTTGCCACAAATCACGAAGAAAACTGGGTGAAGGAAGCCGCACGGAGGCCAAACACGCTCGCAAAACCTCCCCAGCCTTTCCCCTCTCACAAGGGCACCATTCAGCGCTCGCCTTCGTCTCCCGGGGAGCGCTTCGCTTCCTGCTCCCCGACTCGCGCACGGCCAAGCGGCTGCTCGTAACTCTTGGAGCAGTCGTGGCAGAGCCCGGTGCGCGTTCCTGCCTGCTGGGGATGGCTGATTTACTGCTGCGCGCAGGCCTGGTTACGGCAGCCCTGCTCTTTCAGAGGGATGCCGTCTCTGCCAAGATTTTTTTTTTTTTTTCCTGAATGCGTTTTACGGTGAGGAATAATCTAGCTCTCTTGCCAACACATGGGCTCTGCTTGCTTTTATTCTTTCCAGACAGTTTTACTTTCCAGCGCTGCCTCTTTTATTTTGAAGCTCTTAGAGAGCAGCAGGGAAATGAAGGCCAGGGCTCGAGCTGGTGTCCTGGACCAGCTCTGCCTGGCAGAGTTAGCTCTGTTTCCCGTGTCGGACTCCAGACAGGCATGCCAGGAAAATGATTCAAGCGTTTCCATTATTAACCTTACAGAACGTCTCTATCCTCTCAGCACAACCTCCCTTCTGCGGTTCGGCGGGGCATCCGAATTCGCCCGAGGGCCACCCCTGACGGGCCGTAAAATGGAGCAGATGGCAGCCACCCCCTCCCCGGGGACTACAGGTTCCGGCGTGCAATTCTCCGCGGTGCTCCGGCTCCATCGGCTTGCGTGCCGGGGCCTGCACGCTCCGTGGGCAGCGGCTCCGTGTTCGAGATGAGTGGAGGAGAGCCGGCTGCATTGCAGAGCTCTCTAGGCCAGTCTGTGTTGGAGGCAGGGAGAGGGAAAACGCTGGGGTTTTTTCTCCCTGGTATTTTTAGACCTCAGTCTCTCCTGCAGCATTTGCTTGTTTCCTTCGCCTTTCGTGTCTGGAGGCCTTAATAAGACTAAGAGAGTAGCTTGAAAGGTCACTTAGTGGAGCTGCCGGGGAATGTTTGTGCTTAGCGCTTTGTGCTGCTCCGTCACAGGCGATGCTTTTGTTCCTTCGTTGGGTTCACCGGAGCAGAGCTCATCTAGTTAACGATGGCTTTGCTCCCCTGGCACGTTTGCCTTTGGTCGTTTCAATCCTCCGCCTTTGGTTCAAGGCGTTTGGGCTCAAGCGGATGCAGCTTATCGGAGAGGGAGGAAGAAATGGAGGGTAGGAGAGTGCCAAGCAGGCTGGCCCAAGGGCAGTGTTTGCAGGTTCCCAAGGAAACGGCGTCAGGACTGCTTTGCCTGAAAGGTAATCAGCTCAACGTGGGATCTTTGTGAGGGACTGGCAACGAGAAGAAAGAGGGAATGTCATCTGCAAGGAAAAAATGATCCTAGGGCCTCCCACAGAGGAAGGACAGGGCAGAAGTCCAAATGGGCTTTGTGCCCTGATGGTGGGTGCAGGGGACCCAGGCCCTCCCCAGGGGACATGGCCTTGGGGAGCGTGGTGCACGGGCCACCCTGAGGGCTTTGGACCCAAGAAAGCCAATCTCCATGTCTTTTCCACTGCTGAGATAGGAGATCGGTACCGGCTAAAGGTGCATAACCCAGTGGTGTTACCAGCAATGTCTGGGGCAGCCGGCATGGCCCCCGGCAACACTTGGCTGCAAGTTTTATGTGAACTTAGGGGAAAAAAAATAGTTACCTTAACTGATCAGCTGGGCAGAAAACATAGCCTCTGTAAGCCAGGCTTCGGATGTCAGAGATGAATTTGTTTCTCTGCTGACCCTGAGCTGGTTTCTCCTCTCCTTTGCTGGGCTGCCAAGCAGGGAGGATAGGCAAGCCTGTTTCTAGCCCTGGTCTTGACAAGCTAGTGATGGGAGATGAGGGACGGCGCAAACAAAGTGTAGGGAACATTCATTAGCAATTATCCCTGCCTGCAGCCTGATTGGGGTGGCTGCTGGGGACATCTGATAGCCACTTAATGTATGTTCAAAGCTCTGGCTCCAGAGAGAGGGCGGGCGCTGGCGAAGCCGGTGGCTGGCTTGCCGCAGAGCCCAGCGCACAGCTTACTTTTCCAGCTTGTACTCAGATGCTCCATTTAACCTCGAGCTCTTTCTGTGCGGTAAGCTGCCTGGAGATCCTTTTTTCTTTTCCTGCTAATCTCTTCACGGCTCAGATCTTGCAAACCTCTTAGAAGCAAATTGAAGTCCCAGTAGCATGCTTACGGAGCTTGGCGGTTGCATCTGCGCGTGGCTGGTGTGAGCAAGGAGGGCTGTGGCTGTGCTGACAGTCCTACGGCGAGCGTGCGTGGTGTTTTCGACTGGCGTGCATAAACAGCCACCTCACCTCTAAGCCCTCTATGCGATGGCAGGAGGTCTGAAAGGAAAATGAATCATTTTTTTTTGCACTGTAGTTATATTGTATAACCCATTTCTGAAGAGCTTTCTTGCTCATCTGCAGGATTGGGAGGGTGGATTTTGAGGCCCTGGTCTTTGTTTTATTTGGAGTTTTACTAAAGGAAACTGCTGTTGTAGGCCCTCTGTACTGGTCATATCCTCTCTCTCCTCTCTCTGGCATGTTAGATGTGGCTTTTGGCCTGTCCTACAAGACTTAGGTTTGTGGAAGCACTGATGAGCAATGGCGCTTGTCTGTGGAGTGCAGTGATCATGCGTAAATGTTTTCTGGGCTTCCTAAACTTACTGTATGGTAGTACTTGATTGTAGAGTGTCTTGGCAGGAATAGTGAGGGTTTGGTGATCTGTTGATGCAGAAAAGTTGCAGACAGTTGATAGAAGCAATAGGAGGGAAATCTAATCGCCTTGGAGAAGTGTTTCTGGGAGAAAGAGAATGGTTGGGATATTGTTTGAGGAAGAAGCTGGATAGGAAGAATTGCATATAACTGAACAGAACGATAACTTTCTCTGCATGACCAATAAGTGTAAATGTCACTAAAGGCCATCCACATTTTATTTCTTAAGTGTCAAAGGCACTTTGAGGAATAGGTCTTTTTACTCATTAGGCACTTAGGCAGCTTTGAAAAATTTAATGGAAGTGAGTGCATTTCATGTCTTGGTGCCAATGTCTCTGATGAGAGGAGAAGTCAACCAAATAGTTGTATGTAGCAGAGACATCTTTGGAGAAAGAGCAGTTGGTAGTGGTGCAGGAGAGCTGTTCTGCCACGATACTTGCTGTGATCCTGTTGGTGACTAGACAGACTGTGCGGCATTGCCTCTATAGATACAACTGGTAGGTATCTACAGGTGGCTTCATTATATTGCTCATCCCCAGGAAGGTGAACATGTGTGATGTTGAAAGAGGGTGCTGTTTAGGGGACTAAATAATAACAATTGAGAGATTTCAGCTGGGAAATATTGGCACCTCTAGTGATGTCTAAGAACGAGGTCTACAGTGGCAGTTTCTAGACGTGTTAAGCAATGAAGCTAGTTTGAGGTGTACCAGGGCAGAGGCTGTGCTCTCGGTCCTAGTGATGCATTTTATGGCCAAAGAATATTTGGCCCTTTCTCTGTTCAGTTTGCAGGCGGTGGTTTCAAGAGATGCAGTGGGCATATCTAACCGCTTCCCACCCTCTGAATACTGATTTCCTACAGCTGTCGCTTGCGGTGATGCTCATTGGACCCTTCTTGGAGCCATTTTAGCCTATTAATCTGGCAAAACACAGACTTTAGCAAAAACCTCCCTAATTTTCTGTTGGAAGAACAAGTTGAATTGCCTTGTGGAAGGAACTGGAAGGATGCGGCTATGCAACTGGGAACAGGGGACGAGCGGAGCCTGACCATTAGATTGGCTTGACTGCTTGTGAAAATGCAGCTCCAGTTTCCCCACCCTGGTGCATTTTCTTGTCTCTAGGCAGAGGAGGGGGATATGGCTTTTGCTCAACTCCAGCAGACGGAAGTATTTTGCCTTTGTTGTTCACCAGACCTGGATAAGAGATTTCCTGGGTAAGGACAATGGAAAGCCTTAAGCACAGTGACTCGACAAGGGACTCCTTCCCTGCCTCCTGGGAGCGAGATGCCAGAGGAAGGACTGAGGCTTTTAAAAGCCTCTGTGTAGGACACAGAGGTTGAACAGATTTGGCATGCGTACAGAACTGTACCCTGGGAGAGGAGATGAAAGGCTGTAACATAGAGGAAGCCTCTAAAAGCAGGGTCAAAAGAGCAGCATAAACCCAAGTCACAGCTGCGGCATCCATCTCAGCCTCAAGATTCGATTGAGCCTTTGGAGCTGAAGGTTTGATTGTGGTCCCAGATGAAATCTGACTGTCAGTGGAGGTACCAACCTGTTACTTTCACTGCCAATTTCTGGATACCTGTTACGGGGAAATTCCTGACGTGGAGGCTTAGAGGATGTGGCGGCGGTACTGTGATGTCCAGATCCAGTCTGTGCAATGGTGCCTGACTGGTTGAGGAGGAGAGATTTGGGAAGCAGCTGTACTTCAGGCAGCAAGACCTCTGTGGCACATTGGTTCCTGACACACGACTTCGAAGAAGTCACTGGCTGAACCATGGATAGTGGTGTGGGGATGAACAGCCTCTGTGACCAGAAGGTTTGGACTGTGGCTTAGGCACCACCACTGTATTGCGTGACCTTCAGCGGCTGTGCTCGGGCAGAAGCTACTGGCTAAGTCAGATCCCTGACTACGGAAGGGAGACCAGCCACCCGTGTAATACTGAGAGCAATGAAGCAGAGCCAGGATTTTGCGGTCACCAAGCGTTCTGGTGACACCATGCCTGGGGTCTTCATATTGGCTCTTTCCAGGCTTCCCAGATCCTCCCTCCCTGCAGAGAGGAAGTGAAAACACTTGGCATCAGCACGGAGCAGTGGAAAGAAGCTGAGTAATGTGGCTTAGCAAAAAGAAACCAATCCGACCCCAGATCAGTACAGCAGGGTGTCTGTGTGCTGCACAGCGAGCTTTCCCCTGCTGCGGGTGTTAGGCAGAACAGTTAAGTGCATGTTACATCTCTTGCTAGGTGAATGTTCCCCACACTGTTGTAAAATGAGGGGGCTGGAAACGCTTTCCCAGTGGATCTAATCCTAGTGTCAGGCTTCTATAAATCTCCCCTGCTAACTAACTGCTGGCAGTGCTGCCAAACGCCACTACAGCACAGGAAAAGCAGGTTGCTCCCAGCTCTGCTCTCCGTGCCCAGCTGTTTCAGGGCAAATCCAAACTCATCTTGGCAGATGAGTGAAAGAGGGAGAGCTTTTTCAAACACTCAGCCTAGAAGTCATTTGTTAGTAACAAATGGGGGATTTGCCAGGACACACTCCTCCATCTGGTCTGGCATCCTGTCCCAAATGGCAGCCTTTATGGATCTGCTTGAGGAAGGCAGGGGAAAAAAAGTCTTTTTTTTTTCCCTATGGAAGGGAAGCAGCTTCCTCTGTGTGCCTGAACAGGGTTTCCTGGGCTGAAGCACCTTTGTGGTATGCTCTAGCTTCTGTGCCTGGAAGGGCAGATAGCGGTCTCTGTGTGTTTCTGTCAGCACAAGATCTGCAACTAATGGAGAATCTGAAGTGATGGATAGTGTATATATATTTTTTATGATAGTTCTGCATTTCACTTCTGAACATCGATGAGACTGAGCTGCATCCAGACAGGACTTTTGTGCACTTCCCTTGCTCAGTGTTTTTTTTTTTCCCCATGGTTCATGAGAGAAGAGCTCTGTTTACGCTCTTCCTGTATAAATTCCCCAATGTTTTCATCACAGTGAAATCTCCCTGTAGACTTTGCTCTGCCAGGGCAGAGTTCTCACTGATACATCCAGTAAAGCCCTGCTTTCTGTTGGTTGCGTTTGGCCGTTCACCCTGTAGATGCAGACGATTCTCGGGGTCTGTGCATTTCGCAGCAGGACGGCGTGTGCTCTGTGCAGCTACAGGGAAATCTCAAAGTGATTAAGCACAACTGTTTGGTCTGAGCTTGTATCTGCTCTGTCGGGAATAGATGTGTTTATATATGTGACGGGCAGCTGCTTCAGTGGAAGAGGTTGCTGCCCTTCTGATGGTCATCGTCGAGCTGGGGCTGTCGGCTGAGCTTTTCCAGTTGAGGTCCTGGTGTGCCACTCACAGCTGGCTGGGGTTTAGCGGGGCTACCATCCAGAGGGGCAACCCACATCCCTGCTCTGCTGAGCCTGGGAACACATCGGGCTGAAAATCAGCCTCATGCTTGTTAGTACCAGCATGAAATAGGCAGTGAGAAGGCAAGCTGGGGAGGGCAGGGTCCCAGACTGCCTTTTTAGCAACAGCCTGCACTTTAGATCAGCTTAAGCCAGCTGTGAAACCACACCTTTAGGCAGCTAAACACAGATCTGTGCTAAGATCAGTGAGCTGGAAAGGGTTAGGGAGCGCTCAGGGATGCGGCTCTGTGGGCAGATCGGAAAAGGCAGCAAGCTCTGCCAGAGGCGTGTTGAGAAGAGGCTCGGTGAGGGGCTCTCTGTGTCCCTCTGGCAGCTGGATCTGCTGAGGAGGTCTGGTTAGGGCCCAAAACTGCAGTTGTACTGCTTCCATTAAAAGCTCCTGAAAAGGCTTAGTCTGAACTGGTACAACCAGTGTGTATTACTGACCCCTTAACTGATGTTTTGTCTGGAAGCCCTTCCTTTTGTGCTTGGAGTTCTTTTTGTGCCCGCTGCAGCTTCTCTGACTTTGTTTTGTGTGTGTTTCGCAGTATCCGGATTTGAGCCAGGAGTCTGGGTCTCCATTTGTCTTTATCTGCACTAATCCCCAGGAGATGATTGTGAAGTTTCCCATCAAAGGCAAACACAAAATCTGTAAGTAGTAAAGTTCCACAGATGCCCCCCTTGGCCTTTCTTGCCTGCTCTAATCACCACCTCTGCTTGCCTTTGCCATATGAGTTTGAAACCTTTGCCCTGTGCTCTTTGATCTGTAGGTGTTTGTTTAATGATTCAAATACATCTGTAATATTTTTGTCTTCAGTTCCCCGTTCCCCAGATGTTGCTTCCTTCCAAATACATGTCTCTTCCTGCCTCTACAAATGCTTGGGAGTCGGAGTGCTCACATGCTATGAGGAAACACATGTCTGCAGCTGATCTGCTCCTGGCATGAGCATTTGGAGCCTGGGTCAGGACACAAGGTGCAAATCTTGCTTGGCCCTCGCAAGAGGAGAGGAATGTGGCGATCCTCAGGCTGATCCATGCTAGATACTTGCTGTTGTTTCAAAATCATGCGCTCGCCCGTCGGGAGGTGAGGGCTGGGCTGAAGCAGCGAGGGCTGTGGGTCCAGATGGAGGTACCACCACATCCAAGCCGCGGGCTGGGAGGATGGGATGTCCTGGCAGAGCTTGCAGGGAAGCGCTACAGCATCTGTCCGCGCTGTGCTTGCCAGTGTTGTTAGTCCTTTTTATGAGCCACCAGCCCTCCGCAGGCTGCCAGTTATTCCTGCCCGTTGCTGTAAAAAGAAGGGAAGATGGATGCAGCAGCTGAGGAGTCTGTAGTCAGCTCCATCCTTATTAGCAGCTTCCCCACCACACAGCCTGGGGAAGGCACTGTACATGCTTTCAGGGGATGTGAAAAATTAATTTGACAGGCTAAAAGCAGCATAAGCAGAAATAGTCTTGGCTGTTTGTTTAGCAGAGCTGACGACTGGGTTTTCTTTCTCATTTGCAGCCTAGTTCTCTGGGAGTAGTTACCTAGCGGCGCGGCAGCGGCAGGATTTCTCAGGATCGGTTAATAAGGCCTTTTGAAGCACAGTGGGGTCTTTTCTCTCTCCACTCAGGCAGAGGAGTGGTGCCCTCCCATGGCTTCGATCTCTCCTCGGGCGTTCAGGATATGCCTCCCCTGCAGTGGCAGTGAGCAGGTAGAAGGGCAAACCAATTTGCTTTATTCCCTGGCTTTTGTAGCGAGATCTGGGAGGTGTGTTTGGCTGATGGCAACGAATAATGCTTGGTGACCTGCAGCTGCAGAGCTCATGTGAGGGTTCAGGCCTTGCTAGCGGCACCAAGGACCCTAGGGACAGGTCTCTTCCAGCGTGCTGGTGAGCAGGTGAGACTATGCTGAGTTATTTAGGATGGAAATGTCTTTGCTGTGCTAGAACAGCCTCAGAGCTGTTGTGAGCTGGGACAGCCGCTGCGTCCTTCCCCCCTTTTTTTTTTCCAGCCGCTCCCTGCTCTGCTTCAGGTTGTTGCCCGCCACCGTGCCGCTTCCCCGTCACATCTGCCTCTGCCTGCTGGCTGCGGGGAAAGCTGATACGCGCCGCGTGAGCGCCGAGCGGCTGGCTTCTGTGCGTCCGCTTCTCCGGGTGCGAGTGCTCCCCCCCCCCCAATCTGTCACATCGTGTCCTTTGTGTTGTGACAGTTTCCTGCTTGGAGAAGGATCAGTCTAACAGCCTGGAAGGAAGCCGGCTGTGCTGGCGGCTGCCTGCATGTCCCGCTCCCACTGCTGGCCTTGCCTTTCCTGGCCTCCTCTTGACAGGATCTGTCAGGAGAGCGCAGGAGCAGCAGCGGGGAGATTGTGGAGTTGCATGTTCCCCTCCGGGGGAGATGTAGTCGTTCCAGGTCGCTCAGACAATATTTGTGACAGATGGGGGAAGGAGCAGGGAAGCCTTTGACCTTTCCTTGTGGTAACACGCTGTTTTAATCGGAGCTGGCTTCAGATCCGAAACAGTCAAAAGCATAACTCTCCGTGCTGGAAGTAGAGCGGGGAGGGAGGCACCGGCTCCTGGCTCCACCTGAGCTCGCTGGCCTGCCCCAGTCTTCTCCTTGAATCCTGGCTCAATCCCTGACAAAATGCCAGTTTGTCTTGTTGGGAAGCCAAGACGGAGCAGCTTTCGTTGCCAGATAACAGCATGGACCTCACCGCAATGACATCTGAATGCCTCTCTGCTGCAAATTAGTTGTTTCTAGCAGCCTGGGGAAGGAGAAAAGTAACACAGCTTAATTCACTGCCAGGGTTATTGTTTGTGTGGAAGAGCCGGGCACTGTCTGTGGCGCCTTTCTGCCACGGCTTTCCCCAAGCGTGTTCCTGCTTGGTTTTGTTGTGTGAGGACAAAGCCCATCCATGGCTCTCATCTCCTTATATCTAGGCAAAGCTTCCCTGAAGCCCCCTGGAACAACACTCAGATCCTCCCTCCGCCCAGAACACCCGATGGCACCGTTTGCCTGGAAGAGCGTGGAGGGGGACACGGAGGTGGGAGATGGGGCATGCCATAGTAGTGACTGTGAGATGAGAGTCCTTAAATCATCCAGTGTAAAGGGAAGGTGACCTCTGGAGCTGTCACCTTATTTTTATTCTTTTCCTAAAGGCTACATCTGGGAAGTGTTACGTTTGCCAGCTGACAGAGCAGAGGAGCCTCTTGATCGGGTTGGAGGACTGGGAGAAGCCAGCAGGCAGTGTTAAGCATGAAGCTAACAGCTCTGAATGTGACAGAGCTTTGGCAGTGGCAGACCAGAGGGTGGAGTGAGTGTGAACTCACTGCTTTTCTCCTGCCCCAAACCCCTCTGGTGACTCCGTGGTGTGACACACTGCTCCTGGACAGACTGGCCACGCAGGGTCACACTTGCTGGGTACCCAATCTCTTGCTGTTTCCATCTATTGCAGGAGGGCCTTATTCCATACGCTCATGCAGATGTGGAAAATTTCTTTTATATAATGTACCAGAGAGGGTAGAGGCGTGGTGGGTTTCCCAGACCTTCTAGGACAGCATCTTCTGAACTCTGCAGCCCGGGGCAAAAACACTGGCTAAGAAACACGCTTCAAGTAATGTCCTGCTTTGCCCTTCCTGTTGGCCTGAGTTTTATTTTTTTTAATTTATGGTGGTCGCAATGCAATGTTGGAGAGGATCGCAGACACCCTGGTGTGTCCTGTGAGCTGCAGACTGGGAACTGCTGTGCCAAAGCCTTGGCAGCGTCTGGTCCCTGCTCCCAGTTTCAACCCAACCATACCTTCTCAGTTCAGAGTTTGCAGAGCTACAGTGAAGTGACTTGCAAATGCTTGCTCACATCTTTTTTGCATATCTTATGGTTTCTCTGCACTCAGCTTCCTTCTGGAGCACAGACAGGAGCCTGGTTGACCTGAAACTCAGGCTGAAGGAGGGGAGGGCAGTTTCAAGGAGACTGAGGTAGTTGTCCTGATGGGACATTTCAGGCAAAGCAGTCTTGTAATCTGCCTTTTTCGGGAAGAGCAATGTTAGACTCTTCTTGGAGCTGAAATGGGAAGTTTTCTCAGTTTGAAGATACTCTCGTTCCTCAAGCACAGTAGATGATTGACTGGTTAGAGCCATTTTCTCTAGGCAGGTGTCTGCTTCTTGTGGCACACTGGCATTTACTGGCAGTCTTTGGAGCAGTTTCTGACGTGGCACCGGTTTGGAGCGTAGTGAGTGAGTGCTGCTCTGCCCCAAGAGATCCCTCTGTGTGCTGCGGCTGGACTGGAGTGACACAGCTCTCCCAGGGACCTTGCCGCTGCCTGTACAGGCTTCTCCAAGGGATGTGCTTCATCCAGGAGGTCACACTGGGCTTGATTCCTTAGAGGAATGACACTGAGGGACTTGCCAGCTCCGGCTCCCTGGCTGGGTTGCTCTTCTCCAGCAGCCAGGGCCTTGCCACTCCTGAGCTGTCTCTAAGCACAGCTGCTGCCTTTCCTTCTTGCAGTCCAAGGCAGTGTGTTGGTGGCCTGTGGGAAGAGGTTGACCCAGGCATGACCATGGAGGGCTCCCTGCGTCCCTCCTGGAGGGCAGGCAAGGCCGTGGGGGGCCTCCTTAGAGCCTGGACCTAGGTTCCCTTGCTCAGCACGAGGCTCTGCTTTGAGCTGCCCACGCAGGGTTTGCAACTTTTCCAGCTCATTTCTGCAGCTCAGTGGCACCCGGTCCCTGCCCCTGCAATGCTCCCGGGTTGCAGACAGACGGACAAGCTGAGGCTGGCCCTCGGAGGAGGGCAAGGCGCAGAGCAGCGCAGGCTGAGCAGGCAGGCGGGCTCCTGGGGAGACGTGGCCTTAGAGGAGGCGAGCGGCACTGCCTGCCGACGGCAAAACCCTCTCAGGGAGGCTGGCTCTTCGCCCTGCTGCCTTGCGCAAGGTCGTCTTACCTTTCTTCCTCACCTCCTGGAAGGAGGGAGCTTTGAGCGGGGCGTTCTGGCTGGGAAAGTGGGAGCATCCTTATTTTGGAGAGTTTGGGTAAGGGAAGAGAGAGGGGAATGGGGCTGCTCCTCTGAGTATTGCCCTGCTGCCTTGTTCATGATACCTGACTTTTGGCCTCCTCTGAAGAAGTTGCCTAAAACAGGCTTTAAAAAAAAAAGAAAAAAAAAAAGAAAAAAAGACGACTGTGTTGCTGGAAGCAAATTGGCTGAGGGCCACGGAGCTCGGTGGGCCAAGGGGAGGCAGCATTCGCTGTGGGCTCCCCTGGAGCAGCCAGCTGTGGGCACGAGAAGCATCCGGGCTGCCCGGCGTGCTGGTGGGTGCCTCTCAGCCTGCGGCCCTGGAGGCTGCCAGCCTCGAGCTTGTCAGCACCGTGCAAATGCCGTGTTGGCCAGGTGAGCACTCGGGTCCCCATCCCGCGCTGCCAGGGCCTGTCACCTTATTGCCCCCAAGCTGGGGGCCTGCGCCGGTGGCACAGCAAGTCCTGCAGCGAGCAAACGCGTTGGAGAAGTGCGTCTCCGTCGCCGCGTTTGACGGTCCCCTCCCAACCTTGCTTCTCCGCGGGCTTTCTTCGAACGTGTCGACGCAGATCCCGCGGGTGAGCAAAGAGATCGCTTTCCTCCCGGCAGCAGCAGGAGCGATGGATGTTAATTTGCTCTCCTCCTTGCCGAAGCCTCCCCCCCCCCCAGCGTCTCTTTGCTGTACGGTACGCGCTGCCCCCAGCTCCCCGTGTCGCGCCTGCGGAGGGGAGCTGTGGCGGCTGGAAACGCCTGGCTCCTCAAGCACGATAATTGAATGTGACAGGAACACACTAACTAGGAGACCTCACTGCCTCCAGCTGATTTGCATTGCAAATAGCATTTAAAAATAAAGAGTGATGAGGGCTTTTTTTTTTTCTCCCCCTTTCCTTTCCCCTTTCTCCCCCCGCTTTACAGGGAAACTGGATTCAAAGATCCATCAAGGAGCAAAGAAGGGGTTAATGAAGCAGAAAGCGATGGTGTGAGCTGTGGGGGAGCAGCGAGACATTCCCACGCAGCCCTGGATCTCGCCACCACTGTACTCGCTGGGATGCCTGGAGGTGCCAGGATGGTGCACAGCTCTCTGGAAAGCAGGTGCTCGTGGGAAGAGCGATCCAAAAGTGCTGTTAGAAAAGCTGATACTGTTCTGTGCATTGTATTCAGAAGTCATTAAAAGGAAAAATGTTTTCACCAAGCTCTTTCCTTGCCCAGAAGCTTTCCAGCCCAGTGCTTCCAGGAGAGTCTAGCACCACAAAGAGGGGTGGGTGGGAGACAAAGCTGATATGCTGACAAATTCGCTCCAGTGCTGGCATCTGCACATCTCTGATGAGCGCTGGCCCTCCGAGTAGTCCCAGGATGGATCCAGAGAGCTCACTAGCAGCAGCCAGCACAAGCTCCAGCCAGAGGCTTCATCCGTCTCAGCAGGTCCAAGCTGGCCCCGTCCTGGCTTTGGCAGTGTCTCCCTCCCCGGGCAGCTCGGTGAAGAGACAGCTTGTGACTCGTGGTCTTTTGGCCGGATCGGGTCAGACACATTACAGTGTTGGCCTTGGAGGAGAGATCGCTGCAGCTGCTCCGAGATGCTTGGCAGCGTCTGCAGCTGAAGCTGCCCTGTGCCACCTCGATATGTGATGGCCTCTCCTCTAATGAGAGGCTGCGCAGGGCTCAAAGGGGCCGAGTGTGATGGCTCTGGACATCTGTAAAGCCTGAGCCCTGGCCCTGCCTCCTTCAGCACATGCTTGGGGAAGCAGAGGATTTGGGGTGAGAGGTGAGCTCTGTTCCTCGTCCATGCCTGCTCAGAGGCTTTGGGCATGAGGCTGCTCACAGGAGCTCGCTCTTACAGCTCTTGGCATCTTTGGGAAGTGCCCAGCCTTACATCTCTCTCCTCTGATTTGTATCAAAACAGCAGCCAAGAGCTGTCCCCCCACCTCCCCAGCAGCTGCTTGCATGAGTTAAAAACCCACTCTGCCTTATGAATAAGATTAATTTCCCTTTTCTTTAATCCTTCATATTCAGCATCTATCTGCATTGACATGTCTGTGCTCATTATGCATTGATGCTCACTGGGCTGTGAGCCTTTCATGCCACATTGCTCTAGGCTCTGGTTCGACATGGCCTAAGTGTTCCTAAACTCCCCGGAGCCCACCCTGCTCGGAGAGCAATGGTGGAGTGCTCTCGGCATCCCTCCTTTTCCCCCAGGACGCGGTAAGCTGGCCCATCCACTCCCGAGCCGCCTCCCATGGCAGGAAGCAGCAGGGCTGCTGGCTCAGCTGCTTGGTGTGGTTGTTGGTTACAGGCACTCGGGTGCCCCAACTATCTGACCTTGGTTCCTGTTGCTACCACATCAGAGAGGAGGAGGAGGAGGGTCTGAAGCTTTCTCACCAGCTGTCTGCACGCCCTGAAACTCAGCAGCCGGATGCAGCGGTGATGTAAATCATCCCAGGGAGGCGACTGATGCTGCCTTTTGCCCTGGGAGTTGTCTTCTGGCTCCTCTCTTGCTGCGTCTGGGATTCTTTCTCTGGGGTTCTGGAGATGGTGAATCTGGATTAAATACACACCCACGTTAACTCTTCATCTGGAAAGCCCTTGTGGGTGTTTCAGCTGCGATTTACCCAGGCTTGGTGCTGAGGTTATTGTACGGGAATTGCTATTTGATGTGACAGGAGAGGTGTTCTCCTGCTTGCTGCTTCTGCTGGCTGTACCTGCCTGCCCACCAGCCTGTCCCTTGAATCTCCCTTGCCCATGCGTAAGACCTCATTCAGCTGTGCTGAGACTCTGGGGACTAACTTCCCAGCATGCTGGTACCAGCTGCTCTGCTTCTTTTCAGTGTTTCTGTATTTCTGCTGTCAAGGCCCTCCTCTCTCAGGTGGATGCGGGATGCTCTGTTCTTTCTGCACTGGGGCATTGGGTCTCTAGGACACAGGGAGATGTCTGCAGTGCCTGTAGAAGTGGAGCTATGGAGGAGTGCATTCCATAACATCCTCCTACATAAGCTCAGGAAGTGTGGGTTAGACAAGTGGACAGTGAGGTGGATTGAGAACTGGCTGAATGGTAGAGCTCAGAGGATCTTCATCAGTGGCGTGGAGTCCAGTTGGAGGCCTGGGACTAGTGGAGTCCCCCAGGGCTCAGTACTGGGTCCCATCCTGTTCAACTTCTTCATCAATGACCTGGACGAAGGGATGAAGTGCCTCCTCAGCAAGCTTGCTGATGATACCAAGCTGGGAGGAGTGGCTGATACATCTGAGGGCTGTGCTGCCTTTCAGAGAGACCTGGACAGGCTGGAGAGCTGGGCAGAGAGGAACCTCATGAGGTTCAACAAGGGCAAGTGCAGAGTCCTGCACCTAGGGAAAGATAACCTTAGGCACCAGTACAAGCTGGGGGCTGACCTTCTGGAGAGCAGCTCTGCAGAGAAGGACCTGGGAGTGCTGGTGGATGACAAGTTGACTATGAGCCAGCGATGTGCCCTTGTGGCCAGGAAGGCCAATGGTATCCTGGGGTGCATTAGGAAGAGTGTTGCCAGTGGGTTGGGGGAGGTGATCCTGCCCCTCTACTCAGCCCTGGGGAGGCTTCATCTCAAGTACTGTGTCCAGTGCTGGGCTCCCCAGTACAAGAGAGACATGGAGCTACTGGAGAGAGTCCAGCGTGGGGCTACGAAGATGATCAGAGGGCTGGAGCATCCGCCCTGTAAGGAACGTCTGCGAGAGCTGGGCCTCTTCAGCCTGGGGAAGAGAAGGCTGAGGGGGGATCTGATCAATGTGTACAAGTACCTGAAGGGAGGGTGTCAAGGGGATGGGGCCAAACTCTTTCCAGTTGTCCCATGTGACAGGACAAGAGGCAATGGGCAGAAATTGAAGCACAGGAAGTTCCGCCTGAATGTGAGGGGGAATTTCTTCACTGGGAGAGTGACAGAGCACTGGAAGAGGTTGCCCAGAGAGGTTGTGGAGTCTCCTTCTCTGGAGATCTTCAAGGCCCGCCTGGACGCAACCCTGTCTAAGATGCTCTAGGTGACCCTGTTTGACCAGGGGGGTTGGACTAGTTGATCTCCAGAGGTCCAACCTTACCGATTCTGTGATGATTCTATGAATGCAGGGGCCTGGGAACCTGGGAGAACTGCTGAGCAGTAGCTAAAAAGGCAGAAGAGGACTTGGCCTCGGTGGCTGGGAAATGGAAGGACTTGGTGGCTGGGTGGGAGAGGCAGGATGTCAAGCTTTCTTTGTCTAGGATGCCTACAGCTCCCTCTCTGCTCCGTGGTGTGAGAGAGCCCTGGGGGTTGGGGGAAGAGATTGACCACCAAGGAGCCTGCCATGGTTTTCCCCAAAGGCAGAGTGTGCGGGACCAAGGTGGAGGAGAGGCTCCAGGTGGCTCTTCTGAGCAGAACGCCTGTGTGAGGAAGACTGAAGCATCCAGTTAGCAGCAAACAACGCAAAACAGCTGCTTCAGTGCTGACCTCTCAGTCTCTGTCCCAAGAGTGCTAGGAGTCCTGAGAGCCTAGGAGGGAGGACCGAGACTCCTCCATTGTCCTGGATGCTGAAAATCCAGGACTGGAAGATCAGGACTCCAGGGCACGCTGTCACCTGCCCCTCAAGCTGAACTCCTGATTCACCCAGACACACGAGCCACTGTTGCAGAAGAAACCAGTAGCAGAGAGCAACCTTCCTGGAGGGACATGATCTCATTTTCCCTGTCCCTCTGCCCTCTCCTGGAGGTGCCACACACCCTTCCTTAAGGTCTGTCCTGGCTGTAGATGTGGCTGTCCTTGTCTCAGTGTCTCCCTGCTGCTGGGCAGAGGCGCTGGTGCGTTCACAGCTTGCCGTTTTGTACCAAAATCCATGTGGACTAGTGTTGGCTTCCTCTGGGGCTGTTTGAGCTGCGGTTTGAGTGCTGTCCTGGGATCTCCCCTCCCATAGCTTCCAGCTCTTGGTGGAATGGGAAAACTGTGTGGAGCTGGGAAGCCTCTCACGCCACATCAGCAGGAGTTTGGAAGCTGGAGCAGAATCTGGATCCTCCGTGGGGCTGAGCTGCTGCTTCAACTCGCTATTGCAACCGGGGGTATACTGGAGGTATCCTGGCCACCGGAGCAGCTGCTGCAACATCCCCTCGCAGCCGCCGTGGTGCCGCTGCCGCCGGGAGGGGGCTCGGGGCCCACCAGCGGAGCGTCCGCCCTTGGGGCTTTCCCGCGTGAGCAGCGGCAGTGAGAAATTGTCCCCTGCCGGGAGCTGGGAGGCTGCAAATGGACCAAGTCGGGGCAGGACCCGGTGCCACAGCCACCCCACCAGCTCTGCCTGTACGGCTTTGGTTTTGCATTAAAACAGACCCATCACTAGTTTGCTTGCTTCCACCCCCCTGAGAGAGCCAGCCTGCTCTTTGTCAGCTCTCTGTCCTTTATATTACTTACAGCTCGTGCCCATATGTCATCCGTGGGTTTTATCCGCAATGATTTTATGTTCTCCGCTAGTCATTGGTAAAAAACGTCAAGTCGCGCAGGGCTGGGAGCTCCAGCGCTCCAGCAGCCGCGGCCGCGCTCGATCACGAGCGCGGCTCGCGGGTGCTTCTGAAGGCGCGTTGGTCAACCAGTTTTAATCCATTTAACGCGTTGCTTTGATGTATTCCAGTTCCTTAATCAGAATGTTACGTTGTACCCGGTCAAAAGCCTGCAGAGATCGGTGCGGGTGGAATCGGCGGTTTGTCATCTGAACTTGCTGCCTTGTCAAAATACGCCGTCGGAGGGATTTGTTAAAATCGCTTCCAAAAGAGCTGGATTGCCCGGCAGAGTTTGTGGGGTTTTGCCTTTAATTCTGCGTTAGTGACGTCGTTTACGGTTTTGCCCAAGAATGAACAGACTGACACACCTACACTTCCCTGGTTTGTTCTGCTTCCTCCTGAGTCCTGGCAGCCACAGTAAAGCTGGTTTTCCCACCATCGAGAACATCATTACTGGTCCAGGGCATATTGAAAATCATCATCAAATGCTCAGGAAGCCTTTTAGCCAGACTTTTAAATTTTTTGGCAAAGAAATGACCTAATTTGTTCATTGTAGGTCGTCAAACTCAAGTACCTGCGGTTCCCTCTCATCGTTTCCCTGTCGCGCTGTGCACGGGATTGTTTCTTCCCCCAGATCGGCGGTACGTGCTGGCAAAGGGGAGGCCGGGCTGTCTCGTCTGTTATCGCAACACGTGCCGTTTCAACGGGGCGGCGAAGTGGCTCTCCGCGCCGCCGAGCGAGGAGCTGGCCCACGGCTTGGGGACCCGCCAGCCGGCTGCCCATCCCTCCCTCAGCGTCGTGGTCCTCCTCGCTTTTACATCGCCCGTTCACTGCCCTTCTGCAGCTCCGCGGGGCAGGGGAGATCCCTCCGGCTCTCCGTGGCTCCATCCTCTCGCATTCGTTGCGAGGCCGCGGGAGGTAATTACCCGTCTGGTCCCTCCGAGGCAGGCCGGCCACGTGGGATGGAGGCCCGCGGGTCTCTGTCGAGATGTCCTTGCCTGCTCCTCCTGACTGTTCCTGTCCTCCTGATTGAAATCTTTCTCCCAAGAGATTTTGCACATAATTCGCTTCTAGCTTGGTGAAACCGGCCCTGCCGCGGGAGCTGGACCGCCGGCAGGAGATATACTGCAGCCGTGCCTCACCCCGCTGGCACGTAACGAATGTAGCTGAGCCGTGACCGCTCGGCCATCCTCGCTTTAAGCCGTCCTCCCGGCGCATAAAACTCCCTGCCGCCGCTCTGGTGCTTTCCAAGTTCGGGGTTGCCATCTGTAACGTTGGCAGCCGGCGGGACGCCCTGCTCCAGCACGGGCCGTGGGGCCTCGGGGGCCGGCGTCGCTCGCCGGGCTGTCCACCCTGCCCAAGGACAGCCGGTCCCGCGGTCTCGCTCTCTGCCAGGTTTCTGTGCTACATCAACACTGAGTTTATGCTGGCGCAGGAGCGGTTCCTCACGTCCGTCGCGTTACGGGTGCACGAGCCGTTAACAAATTCCTTCATCTCCTTCGGTGTCGCGATTAACTTTAGCGCTGACATCTTGGCTACGTGCTAAATGAAGGTTTATATATTCGTTCTTCTTATCCCCCTTTCCTATGCTTTAAAATCTCACCTGCATCTGCCCCACAAGTCAGAGAAACGAAGCCACGGCCCCCCAAACCGCACCTTTTTACCGCAACCCAGGGAGCTGGGTCTTACGCCTTCCTTGCTCGGTTGCCAAAAAGCTTCTCAAAAAAAATCAGAGCTCTGCTCTTTCCGAAACCAGCCGTGAACGCGCATGGGGCACCGTGGCGCGAGCCAGTCCCTCTGCGGATGCAGAGGCTTCCCAAGCCCCGACTTCCAGCTCCTTGCGGGTTTGGGTGACGCTTTCCGAACGCGGAGCCCCAACCGTGCTCCGGGGTGAGGATTTACAGGGCTGATCTCCGATGAGATCGTTCTGCCCGATTATACAATAAATAAAACTTCTTAATCCCGACAGCAGAGCTAACCCACGGCAGCGCGTTATCTTTAGAGCAACTTAATATCCCGGCGAGATTTATTGCGTTTCGAGAACGTTGGACTTGCATAAATTAGGCGCCGTGCGGCTTGCCCTGTCTGAAGGTTTCTGCGCCTCCTGCCCCGCTGCTTGGGCGATTTCTGCAATGACTCACGGCGGGGAAACGCGGCTGCACGAGTGCAGCCGACTCTATTTATGGCCGGACAACTCTATCGTATCCCTTTGGGCAAGCACCGCAGCACTTCGGGCTGCGCTTTCCCCCCGCCCCCGAGACCCTCTCCGGCCAAAACACTCGAACGCGCGTCCAAGGGGGCAGCCGAGCCTTGCGGCGCAGACGCTACCGGGGCTGACGGTGGCACGGGACGAGCGCGAGGGCGACCAGCACCCCTCCGGGCTGGGACCCCCCGGCTCTCCCGCGGAGCTTCGGGTGGGCCGGCCGCCCGCAGGTTC
Source organism: Rhea pennata (assembly GCF_028389875.1). Lineage (NCBI taxonomy): Eukaryota > Metazoa > Chordata > Aves > Rheiformes > Rheidae > Rhea > Rhea pennata. Next base: position 24,023,163 of record NC_084672.1, read on the forward strand.
GGTGGAGGCGGCGGCGGCTCGTTCGTGCTCTCTGCGGTCACCAGTGCCGGCGGGGACGAGGAGGAAGAGGGGACGGCGGAGCGGCTGGAGACTGGAGGAGGCCGGCGAGGAGCTCCGGGCCTGCTGGCGGCTGCGGGGCGGGGGACGAGGCGCCGCCGCGTCCAAGGCCCTGGTGCGGCGCCTCTCCCGCGCCGGCCGGCCGCAGCAGGCCGCGGTGGCGCCGGCTCCCCAGCGGAACGCGATCCGCTTTCCGGGCTTTGCCCTTCACCCCGCTCCCGGCAGGTCCTGGCGGCGCGGCGCCGTTGCGGTCCCCCGGCCCCGACTCCGGCTCCGCTCTCCGCGCTTTGCCGCCGCCGCACCCCGGGGCTTTGGCGCGCGCCCGCTTTGTGCGGCCCCGGGGCCGCCGCTGCCGCCGCCGCCGGGCCCGGCCCGGCCCAGCCCGCCCCGTCGCGCCGCGCCGCGCCTTTGTCTGCCGGCCCCTCCCCGCCCCTGCCCGCCCCGCAGGTCGTTTCCTCCCCGGCGGGGACCCCTCCACGTGCATATTCATGGCGGGGCGGGGCCCCCCCGGGCAGCACGTGGCGTTGGCGCCCGCTGCCCCCGGCCCGGCGCCGCGCCCCGACCGCCGCTCGGTAGCCCCCGCGCAGCGCCGGCGCCCAGTAGCCCCCGCCATGCGCGCCGCGCCGGCTCCGGCTCCCGGGCCGCCGCCGCGCGCCGCGCCGGGTTTTCCTCCCTGCTGGCGGAGGGCGGCGCGCTCCGGGTTGCGCTCCGCGCTCCGCGTTTTGCGGCGCGCCCAGCGGCGGCTCCCGCTCCGGTTCCGCGCTCCGGGTGCGCCGCGTCCCCGCGGAGGCGAGCGGAGCCCGGAGCGCGGCGGCCGCGGACCCCGGCGCGGCCTGCGCGGAGCGCGGCCCAGCGGCGCGGCCCGGCGGCGGCGGCGGCATGGCGGCCCCGGCGCCCGGCCCCTAGCTGGCGGCGGAGGCGGCGGCGGCGCTGCGAGCCGCGCGGCTCCATGGAGGAGACTTAGGGCAGCCCGGGACGGGAGCGGAGCCGGGTGAGTGTGACCCCGCCGCCCCCCGCGGGCTGCCGCCGCCGCGCCCGGCCTGCTGCGGCCAGGACGCCGCTCGGTCGCCGGCGGACACCACTGCGGGGCGGGTGGAGGGTGTCCCCCCCCGCCCCGCGGCGTGGGGCTCCCTCACGCCCCCCCACTTCCCCCGCGTGACTGCAGGCGTCGGAGGGCCCCTGCGAGGCAGCCCTGGGGTGTCGGGGAGCCCCCAGGGCCCCCCTTGGGCTTGGGGGCACCCCCGGTGTGGCTGTTGGGAGCTCGGTTCCCCCCCCGGGGACAGCCCTGGGGTTTGGGGACGCTTCTGAGGTGACTGTTGGGAGTTGGGGTCCCCGTGGGGTCACCTGCTGTGTGACTGTTGGGAGTTGGGGGTTCCTCGAGGATACCCCTGGGGTTTAAGGACACCCCCAGGGTGACTGTTGAGAGTTGGGGTCTCCCAGGGGACACGCCTGGGGTTTGGGGTCATCCCGAGGGTGACTGTTGGGAGTTGGGGTCCTCCAGGGGTCACCCACTGTGTGACTGTTGGGAGTTGGGGTCTCCCGGGGACACCTTTGGGGTTTGGGGACACCCCCAGGGTGACTGTTGGGAGTTGGGGTCCCCGTGGTGTCACCTGCTGTGCGACTGTTGGGAGTTGGGGTCTCCCGGGTACACCCCTGGGGTTTGGGGACACCTCCAGGGTGACTGTTGGGAGTTGGGGTCCTCCCGGCATCACCTGCTGTGTGACTGTTGGGAGTTGTGGTCCCCCCAGGGGACACCCCCGGGGGTTTAGGGACCCCCCCCGTGGCTGCTGGGGGTCAGGAGAGGTCCTCTCGCGTCCTCCAGGGCTGTGGAACCTGGGGACCCTCTGTGGCGGTTGAGCCGGGGGGGGGGGGGGGGATCCCCCGTGTTCTCCCCGGGGGCTGCGCAGAAGGGGGACGCGGCGTGGCGGGAGCGTGTGCCGCGTCTCCACGAGGGATGGAGGTCATCGCCTGGCGCCCGGGCGGTCGCCGTCCCCTCCTTGCGGGCGCGTGTGGGGTGTTGTGGCCCTCCTGGTGCGGCCCGAAGGGATCCCCCTGTGCTCGGGGGCTCGGAGCCTGCCCGCACCCCCTCCCAACGGTGTGAGCACACCGTGGGGCTGCCTGGTGGCCACGTAGGACTTGGGGAAGAAGGTGCTGAGGGTGCCCAGCCGTGGCAACCCCGGAGCTGAGCCGCGCTCGTGGGGGAGGAGGTATAGGGCCCGCCGCCCGAGCTAGCGTCCTCGTGTCCTGTCCTGGGGAGGTGGCACGGTGCTGTGCCGTGGGGATGCGGTTACCCGAGCCTGGGAGGGTGTCGCTTGGTCAGGAGCCCCCGCACCTGGCGAGCGAGTCCTTGATCTCCAGCTGCGGCACTCGAATTCTCGCGGGTGCCTTTCTCCCTCTCTTGACCCCGTGTCTGTTTGCCTTGTGCTGTAAAGGACTTGAGGAGCTGGAGAAGTGCCTGGTGGGTGGCAGTGCTCCCGCTCCGCGCTTTTTCCTCTGTTTGCAGTGCAGGTTTGATCAGAGCTTTCTGAAGAGACTGATTTCCTTCTCCCCCCTTGGGCCTGCCGAGGAGGAGGAACATCTGACCTGTGTGTACATGTGACACAGGCGACAGCTCAGAGCAGTTTCGGGTTCCCGGCGCCGGGTGTGCAGGGAGGTGGTAGTCGTGGTGGGAGGACACGGCCCCTTTGGGGGATTTTTCTCGGCACAAATCACAGAGGATTAAGCTCTCCTAAGAGCATCTATCCAAACACAAGTTGTCTCTGGGGTTCAAGCCTTGTCTGTGAGTGCAGCTTCTTGTGGATGCTGGAGGCACTGGTGTGCGGAGATCAGAGTCCTAGGAAAGCACTTGAGCTCTCCGTAAGTGCCCTTAACTAAGGGCAGCTTGGAGCGGGCCTGTTGGGCCTCCGTTGCGACGGCGAGCTTGTCGAAGCACAAACAACTTGTCCTTCGAGCCTTGACGCTGCCAGCCCGCTTTTGAGGGCGAGCTGGGCTGCCGGGCCGAGCCGTCCGCGCGATAGGGGCGGGCTGACGGCGCCGGAGCGCCGCGGGCCTGGCGGAAGGTGCGTTCGGCTTCGCTCGCGTCCCCGTTGCGCGCAGGAGCGGGGCAGGGGCCCCGGGTTTGGGCCCCCGGCCAGTGGAAGTGTTGAGATTGGACTATAACTCGTGCGGGGCTTATCTTGGCAGCTCCGCGCTCCGAAGCGGAGCTTCTTTCTCACTCCTCGGATGCAACAGGAAAGGCAAGCTTCTCGGGACAAGGCTGGCTTGGGCTGAAATAAGCCACAAAGTGGGTATACTGGTAACGCGTCCAATAAACGCTCTGGTTTTACCCGAGTGAAACGGAGGGGTGAGAACGGCTGCTCCGGAGATAAAGCGGTTCTCTCTCCCGCCCATTGTGTACACAGGGAAGGTCACAGGTTCAAGTCTTGTCTGTGAGACTTGGCTCTCTTCCATCTCCCAGCAGGCCTGTTCCCCCCCCCCCCTCTTTTTTTTCCTTTTTTTTTTTTTTTTGTAAACCCTGTTCTGGGTAGGCCCTTTCCATTGGGTGAGGTGTTACACAGACAGATTTTCTTTCTTTTAATTATTTCTTTATTTATTTTTTGTGACGCACGCGGAAGAGCTCGCGGGCCCTTTTTTCTCCTCCAGAAGAATAAGGATGCCAGCGCCGGGGTTGACTTTCAGACTCCAGCACCAGCCTGTCTTCGTTCATCGGGCCTGGCGACGTGGGTAGAAGCAACGCTTGTGCTCACGGCCTCCCTTGTCTGGACATCCTCAGGAAAACCTATTTCCCTGCTTTGTGTGATGACTCTGGCATAGGATTATGCTGCACATTTCTAGCTCTTTGTTGGCAGTATGTAGCCACACGCAGCACTCAAAGAATCCAGTCAGCTTATTTTATTGATTAGCTTTTTGAACAGGATAATTTATAATTTATTATTTTGGAGCCATTTTGGTCTTGAAACAAAAAAAAAAAAAAAATCCTTATCCTTTTATAACCTCTTTAATCCACCAACAGTCTCTCAGCTCCCTACCTATCTGTGGGGTAGAGCTTGCTGAAGAAGAGAGACTTGCACAAAACTGGGAGTTTGCCCATCTCTGTGGTGCAAAAGGACAAGTATGTAATGTTTTATCTAAACTGGCCTCGCTGTTCAGGACAAGGGCTCTGAGCCAGTTAGAGCCACCAGACGAAATTAATTATCAAGCAAGTTGTAATGATCTGTAATTGAGTATGGCCGGGACGCTGAGATTTTTTTTCAAGCTCTCGGACTTTGTTTCCGCTGCAGGGTTTGTGTGTTGTATGAGTCGCCGTTAGGCTGCGTGTTACTTAGAGGAGGTGTGTGTACATATACTCAGAGGTGTCCCTTGTAACACGAGCGTTACCCTATTGCTGTGACCTTTGTGCATATTGAACACAGTGAATATTCTCTTTTGCAGAGTGCATTTTAGAGGGAGACGCTGTCGTGAGTAAGGAGTATTCATCCATATGTAGCCCCGTGCCTTGGTCTGGGTGGTAACTGCAAATAATTTCTCCCTCTCTGCATCCTAACTGCAGGCTGACTTGTAGGATGCCCATTTGCACAGCATATGCTTCTGGGTCAGAACTCTGCTGTCTCTAAAGCTCCTTCTTTTAAATCATTAGTCTATCTAAAAATGCATCTTTTCATGAAGAAATGTCACATGAAGTATAAAGGCAGCCGAGGGATTCTCCTGCTGTGTTGGAGCTACCTAACAGCTTGTGTATCTTTACTGTGTATGAATAAGAAGGAAGGGCCGGAGTTCAGTCCGTCTTGTTTATTCTTTTTGAGAACTGGGCCAAATTGAATTTAAATTTGCCCCTAGATTATATTTACCTTTTTTTTTTTTTTAAAAAAAAAAAAACTCTTTGCATTTTGCACAGATTATAGTTGTTTTAGGAGGCAGCTTTTGTTTTTCTCTTTCTAGCACTTCCATGTGGACATCCCTACAAAAACAAATCGATGTCGATGAGTTGTATCTGTGTAATCGTGGACTGTGACAAAGGTTGGAGAGCTGAGATTGGGATTGTGTTCCCAGAGCTCAGCCATGTAATAAAGGCAGTTGAAGATCGGAGTTGTGTGTCCTGTCTGACGCTGTGATTTATCTGGCATTTCCTGGGTGTACGCTGCTTGAAAAGGGATCTTTCTTTGCTTGCTCATCAAGGAAACAGGAAGAGCTGGGCTGTATCATGTTGCTCTTGACCTCGGGCTTGGATGGGCTTGAACCAGGACTTGCGTGAAGTGTTCGGGGCAAGGAAGTGGCTCGTTGTGTTCACACTGCACCCAGCAGGACAGGTCCCTGGATTCAGATTAGGGCCTCTGGGCACTGATGCAAGAGCAGTCACGGATGTAATGCAGTAAGCCTCTTAGTCCCTTTTATCCCGAGTATTATGTAAATAAGATGGTATTTATGGTTCCAGGTATGCTGTTTCGGGGATGGGTGACACCCTGTGTGCGTGGCCATGCCCTTTGAGTGTTGACACTGCTCCTTCTGACTCGGTTACCTGGCTGTCAGCAGGGACCTGCTTCGGGGAGGTCACGGGCAGACGTTTGCACGGGGCGGATCACGTGCCTGCTCCTCCGTAACAAAAGGAGGTGAGGCCGCAGGTGACCTTGCCAGAGGCTGGTGACAGTTTAACCGTACTCGGTAGCTTGTACACAGTGAATTGATAGGAGAGCACAAGCTTTGGATAGAGTGCAGGTGATGGGGCAGTTTCCCACAGAGGGTTCAAGGTGAGCTTTCCGCTATTTTTGCAGGTTTCTTGCAGTATACGGAGAAATGTTTCCCTAACCTTTGGGTTGCTAGAGTCACACGAGTCTGTTCCCCAAGTTGCCTTGTGTCCCAACCTGCTGCTTTCCTCAAATGTTGTTCTCCAGGGTGATGACTGTGGAGGGAATAAAGCTGATGGCTGTTTGCAGAAAGATTTTTCTGGTAAGGGTGCAGGCAGCGACCTCTTAAAAGCACTCGGAGGTGGCACGGGCTGTGCTCGTCTGGAATTCTCCAGCGATGCTTCGCTTCTTCTGACGCCGCATGGACATATTGCGGGCTCTACAGGTGCGAGGAGATCTGGTCTCTTCTCAGTGGAGCTTGACGCAAATCTAGGAAAGTCGTGTGGTTTGGGCTCTTCTGTGGTGATGCTGGCCAGAGATGGGGATGATGCCGTTGCGTGGGAATACGTAACTCTCACAGGGTTTTGGGGATATGGGAGAGCTATGTCAAGGAGCCTGAGCTGGTGTAAAAGGCAATTTGTGAGATGTTTTGCATGTGTAATGGAAAGAGGTAGGTAGGTGAGACAGCTCTGAGGATGAAGGTGCCATGGGAGCTCATTTCTGGCCGTGCGTAGCCTGCTGGACTGGTGCTTTCGCCACCACTGAAGCACCCCAGGCTTTTCCGCTGGCAGCCAGCGTGCTGGTCTGGGGAAACAGGCCTTCCACGTCCCTGAGCCAGGTTTGTAGGGATGAGGAAGCTTGGTGTCAGGGTACTGTTTGCTTGGGGCAGCAAACAGCTTTGTGTGAAAATGTGCTGAGGGCCAAGTCCTGAACTGCTGATCAGCGGGTGGCAGGAGGAACCGTTCGGCAAAAGGTCCCTCTGTATGGGCTCAATTTCTCATGTTGAAGCAGCTGTTGTTGCTGAAAGTTGAGGCCAGTCCTAGGCTGGATAGTCCTTTTCTGACCCAGGGAGGCTTTTCTGATACTCTGAGCGTGCTGATGTGGCTTCAGGACTTGAGGAGCCAGGAGACCCGAATGGAAAGAATCAAGACTCTTCTGGAGCAATTCACAACTCTTCTTTTGCCTTTCCTCCTCAGCAAAGCACAGGAACGTCCCCGGTTCTTCCCAGCTCTTGCTTTTATTGCTGATATGCTACCAGGGTGCCTGGTTGCCTTACTCTTTGATTTATATTTGGCAGGGTGAGCTAGTTCAGGAGCTGATCCAGTGGGGAGCCATTTGTTTTCTTTTGTGGGGTGATGTTCAGCTGGATCAACCTGCGGCTGTAGCCCTGCCACAAGGAAAGGAGAAAGATGTGACGGGGACGTGATATTTTTTTTTTTTTCTCTAGTGGCAGCTGGCAATGGCATCAAAAATGCTCTTTCCTGCTAAATGGGCTCCGTGCCCTGCAGTGTAAAGTGGTTTCAGATAAAAGGATAAGTTTTTGCTTGGACAAGACGTACAGTAAGGAAAATAGGGGCTGGTTGCCTGCCTGTGTTGAAACCTGCTCTGTGACTTTAGTTGCTTGTTTCATTTATCTTTTTAAAGATGTAGATTTCTTCAAAGGAAATGCCTATTTCACTTCTGGATTTTGGTGAAAAATCTCTTTTCTAGATGAAACCAAGATGCTGGTGCTCAAGCTCAGTTGAATCTTCTGCACGCAAAAGACATTACTGACTTATCTGCTAAAATGTTAACTCAGATACCTGGTGTGAGATACCTCTCTCTCTATCTATAGACATCCACACTCATATATTGTGGGCGTATATGTTACATGTGTATGTGTGTGTAAGTATATACAAGGGTGGGAGTATATGTCTGTGGATGAATAAGGGTTCTTTAAGGAGAGTCTTGATGTTTTGTATTTAAACATTAAATGCTCCATTTTGCATTTCATTTCCTTGTTTCTGGAACAAGAAAAGAAGCAAAAAGGACAAGAAAAATAACATTGTCCTCTTGTGCTGCTCCTTCCCTGAGCACGTTGTGGACACAAAAAGGTCTTGCAGCATCACAGGTTTTTCCCTTCGAGCTGTTTCTGGGCCTTCTTGGCCTCTCTGTCCTGACAGCTGAAAGGATGGTGTCTTTTAGTGTCACATTGTGCGTCCTCTCGTCCCTTTGCCCAGATCTGGCGGAGTATTGATAACGAAAGAAGGCCGTCGTGGAACGATTTTGATAGGTGTGATTAGCCCCATCTTCATTTTCGATCAAACAGATCTTTTCTGGCTTGGAGGAGTCCAAAGGTTTGGTCCCTAGTTAGGGCTGAGTTCTTAGCCCTTTTTCTTACAGGAGAAGGGGCAGTTCAGCATAAGTCTGTTTTGCATCTTTTAAATGAGGTATTTAATCACTTAACTAATGTTAACCACTGCAAATTCAATTGAAGAGGTAGAGCTGCCCGTGCTAATCTCCAAGAGAATTAGTAGTCCTTCCTTGAAGATTTATTAGCAGATGCTATGGTGAAGTTTCTTGTCCTGGAGACTGTTTTTTTTTTCTTTCTTTTTAAAAATTTTTATTTATTTATTCATTTATTTACTTTTCTGGCTTCTAATAGGTACCTTTTGTAGTTTTGATGTACTGCCACAAGTAATGAAAACTGAACTTCAACTAACAAAATAAGCCAGATGTACTCTGATGCATTATTCTTGCTTTTTTATTGTATTCCTTTATGTGCTTGCTAATTCACAGAATTCTGTAATTTGCGGTGGGTCATTAGTGTAAATTAGCAAGTTTCTGATGTATATCATAGCTTTGCAAACGTGCTTTATTAAGCTATGAAACACATATATTTATTTTCCCTCCCTTAAAAAATAAAATAACGCTGAAGGAATTTCTTGGCCTGGTATTCCCTGTGCTTGGATTTGTCCCTGGCTGTGCATATGCCTTCCCTTCTCCTCCGCTTTGCAGTCTGTCTGGTTTCTCCCAAAGCGTTTCCAGGCTGATGGCTTGACAGCAAGAGAGATTACAGCTGTAGGTAGTCTATATTCTTCTGCTGCAAATGAAGGCGCAGCTAGCGCTAGCCAAGGTGCCCTAATTGGTTATTGAATGAAGGGGAATTAAAGGCATTAGTAGGTGAAGTGGCAGGTCCTTCATTTTTGGAGCAGTGATGTTCTTCCTCTTCTAAAGCCTGGGAAACAGCCAAGGCTGCTTGTTTGCTCTCCTCCTGTTGAAGAAGGATGGGGGGGGGGGGAAGAGGAGAAAAAAAGAACCCCTTAGAAACTGGCCTGTTTCCTGCAGTTTCTAGGAGCAGCCTGGGAGTGAGCGTACAGCAGTTTGTCCTGTCCGAATGGGTCCCTGCCGGGGCAGCGTTGGAGGATCCCGCTTGGAAAAGCGCTTATGCCTCTTGCTGTTACAACCCCCAGCTCAAAATCCTCTTCCCTGGCTCTTCTGGGCACACGGCGGGGTTGCGGGAGGGTCCGATCGCCTTGGGCCGCTGGAGCGGCCGCCTGCGTCCGTCGTTCTGAGAGCGTTCGGACGTGCCGCGTCTGCTCCCGCCGACGTCCAGCAGCTCAGGGCTGCTGCCGAAACTGCAGGTGTGGTTTTGCAACCCTGCAGGTCTCCAGCAGTTGCATGTGCCCGTTCTGTGTCTTCAGTCTTTGCCAGCGCTTCCGACTGATGTTTTGAGGATCCCTGCTGATTACGGTTATCTCCCTGCTTCCTTTTGTTTGTTCCTGACTTTCTCAGGTTGCTGGCGTTCTTCCATCCCACATGGAGCTTTATCTGAAACTTGTAAGCCTTTTGGATTATTTTTAAATGTTCGCTGGCCTGGTCCTTCTTATAGGCTGTGCATTGGGACAGGCCGCTGATTCGGATAGTGTTAAGCCGGTTTAAGCCTCTAATAAATCAGTTTGTCTCTGCGCTGGCGTTGGCAAGGATGTAACTAGACTGTTTTTTAAATCTGCATAGCTGCATTAGTTCCAGTTTGCTAATGGAGTCCAGCCCTTGGTACAAAGGAGAGTCAAACCCCAGATTTGTCCCACGTGTCCCTGTAGGAAGTGTCACAACGCACAGCACGGCACCATTTAAATGAATTTGCTCAAATGCCCTGTTTTGGGTTATTTTGGCAGCAGCCAGCCGCGGTACGGCTGGCTGGGCTCACCAAGAACGGGCTGTATGGGGACATGCGGGTGTCTGTCTGTCCTGCTGGTGGTCGCTCTGATGAGCAATAGTGCTCTGGCTTGTCTAGACTCAGTTGAAGCATTTCCGAGTTAATTCTGGCCAGTTATCGCGCACAGGGTTGCGTCTTCGCGCTCGCGCGTGCCTGCCAGTGGTCCGCGTGTCAGCGTTCTCCAGCCAAGCCTTCGGGGCGATCCCGCTCGGCGCGGCGTGTCGGTAATGCTGCGATGCCTGCGGCGGTGCCGGTGTGTGCAGCAGCGCATGAGGATCGCAGGACGAGCAAGAGGATACAGGTCTTGGGTGCAGATGGTGCTGTAACTCTAGCTGTTGTTAAACCATCGTGTGCGAGTGTAGGCGCTGCAGTTGCGCAGTGTTGTCTTCCAGTGTGCAATGGCAAGGGGTAAAATCCTGCTCAAGAGTTCCCAATTTAGGTTAGATCTAAAAACTGAGACTGGAGGAAGGAAGTTGGCTTAGTCATTTTACATACTGAACGCTTTTTCTCCCACAGCATATGGGTTTTTCTATTCCTCTTTCCCAGTAAAGCCAAATGTTAAGAGCGCTGGGCACCAGCTGATGTTTATGGAAGTGGATCCGAGTGCTGGCTTTGCTGGTAAAGCTCTTGGCTGTTTTCAGCTGTCAGAGATTTTGAAGCCACAGTCGCACCTGCGGGAGGAAGTCTAGCCCGTTGCTTCCGGACAGACAGCCTACGGCCAGCCGCTGTCTGCAGGATCTGTCGTCTGAGCCTTGCTGCCATCTGCTTGAGACTCACGGTGGTATTGCTGGGGGGACTCCTAAGCCTCCTCAGGAAGAGGAGCGATGGCTTGTTTCCTCCGCACCGGATGGCAGATGCCTGGGAAAGGGAAGTGCCTTGCACACCGTGGTGCCGTGAGAGTCATAAGACGTGCTGGCCCTGCTTTCACGTGCACTGTTTGAGCCCAGTTTACCTCTAGTCCATGCTGCTGCTTCATCCCACCACTGTGACCTTCCTGCAGTTGTAGCTCCTGCCAGCCTGGAGGTCCTTCAGCGCTCTCTGGGAGTACGGAGAAGCTGAGGTTTGGCTGCTGTCTTTCTGAGGAACGAAATGAAATGGCGCTCGGTGCCTAAAGGATGGAGACTTTGTGCGAGTCTGTAGGTATTGGTGTGCCTTCTGCGTTGGTACCGTGCACCGGAGTGAAGTTCCACTTGCTATTAGTTTTCATGAAATATGAAGCTCTGGTCTTGTCTGTGTATTGGCAGAGGAAATCAGAGTTGCATTTTATTCGGTACATAGGAAGGTAGCGTAAAAAATGCAAGAGTTGAGACATCAAAATCAAATAACTAAATCTGAAGAATTATAAGCTCTCCAGGTACACAAACATTGTGGCTCTGCTGCTGATGCTTCAAAGAGTGAAGGGAGGATTAAAGAAAAACTTGTTCCAGTTTTTGCTATGCCATAATAAAAGGGAAGGCCTGCATTTTTTTCCTCCTTTTTGTTTCCCCCTTTTTGTGTGCCTCATATATCGGTGACATCACTGCTGGTTGTGTTTGGCTCGTTTGGTGTTCAGGGAAGCATCTGCAAGTATAGGGGGGTCTGCGGAGGGCCTGGGTTTACTCTCTTGAACCTCATGCAAAAGCACTGGGTTTTTCAGCTTTTGACCAAATTTCTCCAAAATATCTGTTTGTCATCGGAGTTAAACAAGCATTAACGGAAACGAATGCTGAGTTTCAGTTCATCTGGTGAAGCTTTTTCTTCAAACACGCTCTGGTTCAGATCTAAGGCTCTGTGCCCTTATCTTGTATTTATTATTTTGCTGGACATCTTTGTAGCAGTCTAATTGAATGTTGCTGTAAAGGTCATGTTTTAAGGTTATGAGCAGATGGAGGTGGACGTGAGGGTGACTTCTGAGCCTAACTGCGTTTTTTTTGACTGATGATGAATGTTGTGTTGACAACTGCTAGTTGATACTGGATGGGTGTTGCGACTTGATAGCTCTCTGAAACTTTGCTCCGGGCAGGGCTGTGGGCGCCCTGGCAAAATTGCCCGGGCATCCGTACGCTAAAAAGCTCTCTCTCATCTTCACCTCCAGCCTCTTCCAGTGACCTCGTCCATCCTGCTTCCGTAATGTCCGTATTCCAAAATTTCAGGCTTTTCTAAGGAATGCCAGCAAATGAGTCATGACTTGCACGTTGCCCTGCATCAGGTTCATCGCTGAGCGTAGAGGCCCGACCTCTGGAAACTTTGAGTTTCTCTACCCGTTGCCAAACAGTCCGAGTGCATTGCATGCTGGAAGATGTAGTCTTTGTGGGGTGCACCTCCATATTGGAGGAAGAAAAAAGAAAGAAGAAGGTTGGCTCCATTTTATTCAAATTGGGTTCAGCCTGCGGCCTCCGGCAGGGTGCCAGCGTGAAGCTGATTAGCCCAGGAGCCCCCGAAGTTTTTCCCCAGCGCCTTCGGCGAGCGAGGAGGCGGCGACGGCTGCAGCTCGCTCCTCCGTTCCCATCTTTGGTTAATTCCCGGTTGAGCAGCTTGTTTTGAAGCCCTGCACTTGAGCTTGTTTTGCAACATCTCGGCCTCCCGCCGCGCGAGCGCCGCGGAGGAAGCCGGCCCCTGTCGGGTGGCAGTTCTGGAGGGTGTTGTGGCAAATCTCCTTTGTCTGCTACGGCTTGACTGATGCACGGGGGAGAGCGAACCCTCCTCCCCTGCGTGATTTCTTGAGCTGAAAGCGGCAAGTGAGTGAGGAAGCTCCTTTGTGCAGATTTCTCCGTCTCCTCTTGTGCGTGCCAGCTGGCTCTCATTCAACATTTTTTTTTCTCTCTCTTTTTTTTCTTTTTTCCTTTTCTTCCCCCCCCCCATCTCTAGAGAGAGGGGGTGGAGAGAAAGGGAACATCTTAAAAAAAAGAGAGCTGCAGAAAAGACACGGGAGTAGCTTAACAAAAATCCAACCCAAACAAGCCCAGCTGGAGGAGATTACAAACGTGGTGGTAGGAGCCGAGCAGCCAGCGAGCGAGCGCTGCAGCTCGGGAGGGGAAGAAGGCGCGCGTCCCCTCCGAGTTTCTTTAGTCGTAAAAGGAAACCGAAAAAAAAAAAAATTAAAAAGGGATCCTGAGCGGAGGCAGCGCACGCGGAAAGCTGTGGGCCGGCCGCCAGCGACGGACAGCGGGAGGAAGGGCCTCGCGGCCGCGAGGGGGGAGGCGGGCGGCTCGCTGGGGTAGCGGCGGTGGGCTGCAGGGAGACATCGGGGGCCGCGGTGGGGAGCAAGCTTGTGTTTTTTTTTTTTCCCACTGGGCTTTCCCCCCAGCTGCAGATAGCGCGTTGGCCTCCTGCACGCGTTGTCTGGAAGCCGAGGCTGCGGTTGCAGTCGTGGCTTGGGCCCGGTGGGGGCAAACAGCTGAAATACCCTGCTGCCTGCCTTTGCCCTCCTGGAGGACCCACCTCATACAGGAGATTATATATATATATATATATTTTATCTCTGTCGTCTTGGCCATTCTTTATTGCAGAACATTCCTGAAAGTTAATCAGGGTGAAAATTGCAGCCAGTCATGTCTGGAAGCCACCGGAGGCCGATCCTAGAGCGCCGCAGACTTGAACGCATGGCTAGGAGAGAGCCTTTCTCCGCGTGGGCTGGTTGCATCGCTGCCAGGAGGAAAGCTTTCTCCCGCCTCTCGCCGCCCTTGGGCGTTAAATCATTGCCCAATTCGGCTTGCCGGCCTCCGATTCCACCACAAAAAGTCGGAGCTTGGGTTTGCTGAGGAGCATCCTGCATGTGTTTTAGCACAAAGAGCCAGGGCTCGTGCTGTTTCCTAGCTCTCAGCTTGGTGCTTTTTCGAGTGCTCCCCGGCTCTGTTTGAATAGCTTTCTCTAGGTGTGTTTGCAGTTGGCTGCAAGCTCCCAAAGTGAACTTTCAGGTTTGTCTCTTAATACCTTGGCTTCTTCCCAGCGCCCGTAGATGTGGATTGTAGAGGTCTCGGCACCTAATGGAGCTGAATTATTCATGTCTGGTGCTGTGTGTGTGCAGCATTCCCAAGCAGAAAGCTGTCTCCTTGTAGGATCTGTGCTCCAGGACTGCTCTTAAAATGCTTTGTTGGCAGGTCTCCAGGCCAACAAGTGAGCACATGCTTTTCATGTTGTGCAGGGATCAATCCTGCACTGGCAGGAGGTAAGGGGGGGGTCTCGCTTGCAAGAGCGTTGCCCTCTGCAGAGGGCCCTCATCCAGCGGCAGAGGTCGAGCGTGCAAAGGGGAGGCCTTGGCAGAGCAGAAGGTGGGAAGTAGGACAGGGATTTAGGGAGAGGGGAAGCGTTTGGGCTGTGGGGAATGCTTCAGACTGACGCGCACAGGTTGGCTTGCGGGGGAACGACCCAGAGAATCACTTATGGGGGGGGTCGCAGCCATCTACCCCAGCCTGGAAAGGGCTGAGCCTGCTCCCTCTTCCCGCAGCAGCGGCAGGCAGCGTGTCCCAAGCTTCCCTGTGGCTTGCCTCCTGCGTTGCTCTTAGCACGGCTCTGCCTTTCCTCCCCTCTTGCAAATTCAGCCTGTTCTTGCTTGTCCTGTTTGCGGTTCTCTTACTGCCTCCTTGCATTAGCAGACCTCAGTCTCCCTTGACGCCTCCTCCGTAGGGTGAATGTAATTTCCTGTTGTTTTCTAAATCTTTGATTGCTCCTGTCTCTGTCATCCCCGGGGACCCAGTGGACTTCTGGGCTCCTTTCTTCCTCCTGTTGTAGGAAGAATTAGCAAATGTTGATGGCTGCTGAGCTGTTGGTATAGCTTCGGACCAAAGTCCTGCTCATCTGCTCCCCTTATTTGTTTATATAGATAAATCTATGTGCATGTACACACAAGTGTGTGTATCATATATTTATGTGCATAGGTACACTTAAAAAGACAAGCAACCTGGTGTGAGCTGAGAGCTGCCCAACGCCACGTTGTGGGCAGCTGCAGTGCAGGCAGCGGAGTTGCACGGTGTGACTGATGCCGTTCCCGTTGCGATATAGCTATGCAGATTTATATGACATTCTTGAGGCTACTAGGCCGTACCTTTGCCTTTTCATCCCTGCGATTTGAACTGGATGCGGCCCTTCGCGCGCTCCGGCCTTGGCAAGGCGAGTAGTCGCGGGCAGCTCCCCTGCCGAGCTGAGGTTGGGCCTCATCATCTATCTTCCAGTAGTTCCTCCGTGTTGATCCTACTCAGCAAAAACCCACGTTACCGAATCCTGTTTGCATGTGGAAGGCAGCGTCTGGCTGGGTCTGTTTTTTTAACGGGCTGCAGCTGGACACCATGCCTCCGTCTTTGGGCTGTTACAGGCTAAAAATCTGGGCCATCCGGCTCGTTATCAGCTTTGCCCATCTGGACAAACCGCCGAAGCTCCGTGGCGCAAAGGAAGCCCTGAGCGCTCCGGCGCTCCTGGCCAGAAGCTCGCCGCGGGGCCGCGCGGCTGCTGGGATGCTTCGCGGCGCGCCGCCCTCCTCCCGCCCAGGGAGCGCCGGGGTGAGCGGGCCCGAAGGCGGCCTGGCCGCGCGGGATGCGCTCCGCGCGGCCCACCTCGGGCTCGCCGCCCGCGTCCCTTTAGCTCTTCGGCAAGGCCGGCCGAGCAAAGGGGGCTCCGGAGAGGCAGGTAGACGGGAGCAGCCCGGTGGGGAAGGGCGGGAAGCGTTGCCCGCCCCAGGCTGGGAAGTGACTCCAGCGCGCGACGCGATCTCCTGATTCTGCACTTCTCTCCCTCGCTGAAAAGAGAGGTCAGTGCTTTTCATTTCCAGCCTGTGTGCTAGCCCCTGGCTCCTGGGGTTAAAAATCTCTGTAATGACCTGTCAGAGAGTGGATTATTAGCTGTACAGAGCCGGGGATGCTGTGGGGAGCAGATGGAAAATGGTCTGGCTGCTGCAGCCTGTCTGATGAAAGAATCCTTGGCATTTTTACAGTGTTTGCATCTCTGGAAACGCACCACGAAGCTGCTTTCCAGGCTCCTGCCTGCTGGGGTTTGAAGAAATTTGTGCGTGTGTGTTTTTGCTTTTTTCTTCTTTTCCTCCCCTCTCCCTCTTAAGTCACCTGGTTTTGAAGCGTTCCTTGTAAATAGTAACAGGAATCATCAGGCCTTGAGCTCGGCAGGGTAGAGGAGAACAGCGGTGCTTGAGAGGAGCTTCATCCGGATGGGTGGTCAAGGATTTCTTAAGGGAGCTGGGAAGCGGCTGGCTGTGTGACTGGGGCCGAGCGGCTGCCGGGAATGAAGCCGTTTCGTGTGTTAATTATGTCTCGTAAATGTAATTGCCGCTAGCTAATTTCAGTGAGTGACTTGGGCGCTTTTTTGGTTTGCATGGGGCTTGCTCCTTTTTTCTTTTTTTTTTTCCTTCTCTTTACCCTGTTGCTGGCTCCAGGGCAAAAAAGCAGTGTGCAATACATCTAAGAGCCTGCCCTGCATTGTAGTGAGGGTGAGCGACCGGGAAGCTAAGAGAAGAATTTCTGGGCTAATTGGGATCTACCGTGGTCCCCCCTCGTACCTGCGGTTCTGCCCGCTGTCTTGACATCGAGTACCTCTGCAATTTTGCCACTGTCCCTCATCCCAACCTTGATAGATATCTATTTTGTCCCCCTATCGTTTTAGCCTGCTGTTCATTTAATCTCACTGGATGCTGCGGTGGTGTAATGCTGTGGCCTAATCGTCCTAACGCGAGGTGCCGTGTTTTGCTCTTTCGGCGCAAGCCCGAGATGAGTGCTAGACTTGCAAGGTGGAAAGTTGGTGCTTTCCTCTATGAATTGGCCTTCAGTGACTGCTCGGATGCTTCCAAGTGCTGGTCATGATGCAGGCACTCTGAAACTGGGATTTATTGCCCACCAAGGCACTAAACTTCTCTGGCAAGTGGCTCTGGTCCCTTCCGGCGAGGCTTGCTTGGAGAGGAGCCCCCCTAAGCAGCCCCTGGCTGTGGGTGGCATAAACAGGAGAGGAATCAATCCTCCATCCCAGGGGCAGTGCGTGGGGAGCGCTCAATAATTCAGAGGGAAATGGCGAGCAGGGAATGTGTGAGTAATGTCTTGTTGGAGCTGAGAGCTGTGACCTGCCAGGGCCTGTATTGATTGAGGGACCGATGCCAGATGGCTTCTGCTACGGGGACAGCCAAGGAGGTTGCTGAAGAGCCCCGAGCTGGGACGCTGCGAGGACACGGTTGCTGGGGCTGCGGAGGCAGCAGGCTGAGTGGAGGCAGCTGCGTTGCATTAGACCTATTGAGGTCAGGCTGGAGTCTGATGCAGGTTTGGGAAAACGTGGGGGTTTCATCCAGCCAGGGCAGCGGGAAACTGCGCTTCACTGAGAGCGGCAGGTCTTGATGTGAACAAATTGACTCAAGTCTTGGAAATCTTGAAAAACTTAAAAGTTAATGTGATTGATCTCTCTGTGGAACAAGGGAAAAGTGGAAGTTTTGTTTGAGGAGGGATTTGGCACATATCTGCCAGGCAGGGACAACTGAACCCAGGTCCATTGATGGTACATGAATGTGGACCGCTTCTGCTTGCACGTGTGTGTACTAGCAAGGGCAGATCCACAGCAAGGATTGAAGCATGTTTGCCTATCTAGAAAAGTTTTCAGATGTGTCTGGAATGATTCACGTGTAACATCTCTCTGTTCTGCCTTGCAGCAGCGATGCCGTCACCTGGGCAGATTCCGACTGCTGGAAGCCTGAGGACATAGGTGCAGCTGCTGCTGTGGACCCGAAGGGTGTGGAGGCAAGGAAGAGCCTTGAACTGTGAGGGGGCCGTTAACTCTAAGATGTCCTTGAGCAGCGGAGCTTCCGGAGGGAAAGGAATTGATGCGAACCCAGTTGAGACGTACGACAGTGGGGATGAATGGGACATTGGAGTAGGGAATCTCATCATTGACCTGGACGCTGATTTGGAGAAGGATCAGCAGAAATTGGAAATGTCGGGCTCCAAAGAGGTGGGGCTCCCAGCACCCAATGCGGTAGCTACCCTGCCTGATAACATCAAATTTGTGAGCCCAGTGCCAGGCCCACAGGGCAAAGAGGGCAAGTCCAAATCGAAAAGGAGCAAGAGTAGCAAAGACAGTGGCAAGCCAACCCCAGGGACCTCCTTGTTTACTCCCAGTGAGGGAGCTGGTGGCAAGAAGGAGGCTCAAGGACGCTCTGGGGACAGCGCGAACTCTGGTGGCTTGGTGCCTGCCATCACCCCGAAGGGCTCGGAGAAATCGGCCAAGGCATCTCGCAGCGTGGCCGGCTCCAAGAAGGAGAAGGAAGGCGGTTCATCCAAAAACAAGAAGGAGAGGAGTGAGGGTGCGGGGGCTCCATCGGAGAAGGAGCCCAACGTACTGCAGCCCCTTGCCCTGGCTGTGAGGGTGGGACAGTATGATGGGGGCCAGGGGACAGAGCCTGCTGCTGCCGAGCAGCTTGGGAGTATAGCTATTGACACAGGAGCTGCACTCAATCCCTTGGGAGTTAAGTCGGAACTGGAGGATGGGGAAAGTGAGTGCCGGCAACTGAAAAAGGT